>NW_006786963.1:2420887-2449905 GCF_000442215.2 Lipotes vexillifer
TTTCCCTACTAGACCTTAAGTGTGGTTAATGTCATAGTGTCTGGTATCAGCTTGTTCTTCCATGCTGGCTTCTTTGCTAACTCCAACCACTTGCAGGATTTCTACTGATTCTACTAAGTGGTCATGGTTGGTTGAGAAGAGAGAGTACCTTTATTTCTGGACCCACTTGTCTCACAGCTCAAACCCTAAATTGCCAACTGCATGATGGAGATGTCCATTTGGTGTTCCCCCATTAGTCCATCAAACTCAAAATGTCTAAAAGAGTATTCATCCACTTCCCTCACAACAAGCCTAATTTCCCTATTTCCAAAGATGGCAATATCATCGGCCTTAGATTGAACGTTTGTGTCTCCCCCAAATCTGTATGTTGAAATCTAATCCCCAATGTGATGGTATTTGGAAGTGGACCTCTCAGAGGTGATTAAGTCATAAGGGCAGAGCTCTCAAGAATGGGCCTAGCGCCTTTAAAAAAGAGACCCCAGAGAGCTCCCTTGCCCCCTTCCTTCATGTTAGGTTATAGTAAGAAGATGGCAGTGTATGAAACAGGAAGAAGACTCAACAGACACTGAATCTGCTGCCTCCTTGATCCTGAACTTCCCAGCCTTCAGATGTGAGAGATAAATTTCTGTTTCTTTATAAGCTACACAATATATGTTATTTTGTTATAGCAACTCTAATGGACTAAGACATCACCTTTCTAATGACCTTTTAAGAATCCTTCCAGCTCCCGTATCTATAGGTCCAATTACAAAATCTCACTGATTTTACCTCCTCAATATCTGTAACACATGACACTTCCTTTTTATTCTCACCAACAGTTTTCCAGTTCAACCACCAATCATCATCAACTTAATATTGGCTTCCTTACCATTTTTTCAGTTTTCTATCTCTCATTTTGCTGCTGTTGTCAGATTAATCATCTGAAAGCAATGCCACACATTCGTGAAGTAAACTGAAGCCCCTTGGACTGATAATCACTCAGTTTTATGGCAGCGAGGAGAAGGAGTTAGAACTCGGCTTCAAGTACTTCTTATGTTTCCTTTAACTCCTCCAAAGAAGGACTGAGCAATCCAGCCAGAGGTGTGTTCTCATGGGGTGGTCTTCACTATCACAAAAGCTAACCTATCATTTTATAATCTCCCACAAGTCATCTTCATACTCTAGCAAACTGAACTGCTCTCAACATTCAGTGCACTCTACACATTCCAGCTTCTATGTTTTTGCTCAAGGTGTTCACTTGAACACAGGAGTGTTTAATCTCTCACTTCCACTTGTCCAATTTCTTGCATTCTTTAGGATATAAACTAGTTCTTAAAGCTTTTCCTGATTTAGCTCCAAGCAGGAAGCAGTCTCTAATGCCCAAAGTATGTTCTCTGAATCTCTTTTGTAATTGTTAACAATTTCTAACAAGTAACATGTGCACATATCACCCTTACAAAACAGTAAGTTCTAAAAACAGATTTTAATCTTCCCTAGCCTTATAACAATAGTTATAGCATATGGATACTTGATCATTGTCAGATGAATGAATAAAGAATGAAAGAACTACAATGGGATTAGAGAATAACTACTATAGGCAAGCAAGCATTTAAAAATGACTTCTCAAAACCCGTTTCAAGGGCTGTAGTTTTATAGCCTTCACAGAAATTAACTGCAGTAGTTGTTGAATCTAAAAATACTACAAATATTAAGTGTCACTTTGAGGAACCCTGGTGTATGTCCGGCAAGGAACTAGGCACATTATCTTTGTAGTGGATCTCTATTGTTTTTGTAAACCCACTATGCATTCCTCCTTATTCTGATTACAGTGCTAATTTTGATTTGGTATACCTTCCTTTTCAACTCTGTTGCTGTGATTCAGCTGGAGCTGACCCCTTTGTATCTCAACAAAGTATATCCCCTCGGGCTACAAAATTGATTCAGGCATGGGGTATGGGAACTTGCTACATCAATTAGACTTCATCTCTGAACTTCTGTTATAACTATTGGGAAAGAGGCACCAGGCTTATAAACTGTAAACCTGGAACCCCGAGGTCCAACTTGGCGAGAGGTGCATGAGAATGAAATCTGCACTGTGGAAAACAAAGTAGAGAAAATTGCTGAAAATGTATCCCAATTTGGATCTAGTGGTGTCTAAAGTTAGACTCTACTATTCCTTTTTTTTTCTTTTTTTCTAGTTACATGAGTCAATATTTTGCTTAATCGAGTTTGTAGTAGGTTTCTGTCACTTGCAACCAAAAGAGTTCTAAATATTACAATCATTAATTCTCACATCAAATCTGTAAGGTAAGCCTATTTTACTGATGGAAAACAAACAAACAAAAACTGAGTCTTGGAACTTCATAAAATTGTCACCCAAAACATCAACAGTATTTACTCATGGGTGCTGAAAATATAAATGACTTAATTTTTGTTTGTTTTTAGAATTTTCTGCATTTTCAAAATTTCTGTAATGAATATGTATTAATTTTGTGTGAAATAATTGTTTAAAAATATATCATTATTTATTTGGGATATTACCATATAAATATTGTGTTAAAATTTTATTCTTTTAAAACTAGGTCATAAGAGTTTTTCAATGTCATTAAATTTTTCCAAAAATATCATTTTCAATGACTCCAAGTAATTTCTCACTTGCCATTATTTAAAGTTTCCTAATGTTGGGCATTTATCTTGCTAAAAATTGTTTTCACCATTATAAGTAGTGTTATAGTGAAAATATTGTATTACATAAATACTTCTTCACATCACAGATTAATTCCTTAGGTTAAATTCTGGAATTATTTTATGTTAAAAATTCTTTATACATATATATGGCTAAAATGTCCTGTATAAAAAGAATTCTGATTTAAATTTTCATTAGCATTGTGAGATAACTTTTTTTCCCACATCCTCACCAATACTGGATATTATCACTGATTTTCATCTACCTCTTCCAGAAATTAAAATTAGCACTCTATTATTTTAAAATCTGCAGTCATTATTGACTATTATAGAAATTATTATTGCTGAGTTGTAATATTTTTGTTTCTTAACCACTTGTAAATCTCATTTTATAAAATGTCTATTAATGTTCTTTGCCTATTGTTCATTAGAATATTCATCTTTTTCTTATTTTATTACAAATATTAACTCCTTTCTCTTGACTGTTTATCACATGCCTGAAATTTTTTAGGTACAAAGTAAAAATAATTTTTAACACAATCAAGTCAATTATTTGGTGTTTTTATTACTACTATGTTTAGAAAGTCTTTTTCCTTCTGAAAAGCTGGCCAATAAATTTCGTAAATAACAATAATAAATTTCTTATTTGTACATTTCAACCTCACTGTTACTGCCATAACTCAAGCCTTCATCATCTTTCTATTCTTCCTTTTACTGTTAAATCTTCATTATGTCATCTACTGCAACAGCTTCTTATCTCCTAGCATACCTCCTGGCTCAATTCTAATTCATTTTTCTCAGGGAAATCAAAGTAATATTTTACATGTGTTAATCTGACTGGATCTTTCTTCAGTTTAAAAATCCCCAATGATTTCCCATGTCCTTAGGGTAAACTAAAACTCTCAACAAGACTATGCAGTGTGGCATTTGCCTAACTCTCTAGCCACTGATCTCATGATTCTTCCCTTTGGTTTCCATGTCTAGTCATACTGGACATCTTTCTGAAGTTGTGAAGTCCAGCCTTTACATGGACTGTTTACCTTACCTATTGTGATATTTTAACTCTTTTCCCTCCTACACCAAGCTAACTAAAATTCTTTCAGTCTTTACTAAAGTACAGTTTCCTCTAGTATATCCTCTCTGATTCACTAAGTACATTTGTATTGTAATTGTAAACAATAGCTAAGCTAACTTCTCTAACACCGTGTATGATCAGGCCACCCAAGATGGCTGTTCTCTTGCTCTCTGTACATCCCCTACTCTAGCAGTCCCTGCCTCACCTACACCCTACTTACCTGACTGACCTTCCCTCTTAATCATCGTGCCTAATCAGTAAATGTCTACATACTTGCCCCCAGCCCTAGCTAGTGACTGTTGTAATCTTTACATCAGAACCATCTCCACTATGACAGTTTATCACAGGGATGTGCCCCTCTGCTGGTTTCCCTGACATCAATTTCCTCTATAACTGGTAACCTCCCTCTCCATCCCCAGCTTCCTATTCCTATCTATACATCTGCCCCAAATGGTGGAGTGTCGCTCCAGGAACTTGCTTCAGACGTGTAAGATTCCCCCGTCCATTAAATCATTGATGTCTCTGGGTTCTTTCTTCACTCTTGAGGCTGAGCAACTACAGGGCTTGCAGGCCTGTGGGGTGCAACTCAACAGACTGTAAGCTCCATGAGGGCAGCGATAATATCTGACTTCCTCAGCAGTGTACTCTCAGTTCTATATGAAATTGATAAATACTATATATTAATTGATAAATACTATATATGATAAATGCTATATATACTATATATACTATATATACAAAATACTGTATTATTTTGCCAGTGTTACACTATTTTAATGAGTACAACTTTATGTTTTAATATGTGATTGGATACATCATCACATTTATTTTGTTTTTAAAATGTAGTTTTGTTACCCCCAAACTGGGTTTGCCTCCTGGTGAATACCAAGCCAAAAGACACAACCAAGCCAAAGATTGGGAGAAGGAAGGATTTACTACTTGCATCAGGTAAGACGAACATCAGGGATCTTTCCCAAAGCAGTGTCTCCCCAACAGCAAAACTGGGGAATTTTTTTTTTTGCGGTACGCGGGCCTCTCACTGCTGTGGCCTCTCCCATTGTGGAGCACAGGCTCCGGATGCACAGGCTCAGCGGCCATGGGTCACGGGCCCAGATGCTCCGCGGCATGTGGGATCTTCCTGGACCGGGGCACGAACCCGTGTCCCCTGCATCAGCAGGCGGACTCTCAACCACTGCGCCACCAGGGAAGCCTTCAAGTCTACTTTTGATCACTTTGCTTATTTAGAAAAATTGTTTTCTTCATATAGATCCTGCATATTTTTCTTAATTTCTAGAAATTTCATAATTTTGTTGCTATTAAGAGATATTTCTCCCCTTGTATCTTATAATAAACTATTTTAGAGAAATTTTATATTTAAAGAATTTTATTGCAAAGATAATAGAGTTCTCTTTTATCCCACAACCAGTTTCCTTTATTATTAACATCTTCCATTAGTGAGGCACATTTGTCACAATTAATGAACTGATACTAATACATTAGCATTAACTAAAGCTCATATTTTATTCAGATTTCCTTCATTTTTACTTTTTTTTTTTCTATTTCAGGATACCACATTGTTTTCAGTATTGGTTATGATGGTTTTTCAAACTTTCCTTGGTTTTGATGACTTTGAAAGTTTTGAGAATTTTTGGTCAGGTATTTTGTAGAATGTCCCTCCACTAAGCTTTGTTTAATGTTTTTCTCATCATTGGATTGGGGTAATGTGTTTTGGGGAGGAACACCACAGAGCAAAAGTGGCATTCTCATGACATCTTATCAAGGATATACACTATCAATATGACTCATTCCTATTGACGTTAACCTTGCTCAACGGGCTAGAGGTCATGTTAGTCAGGTTTCTCCACTATCAAGTTACTTTTTTTGGTCTCCCTTTCCATACTCTACTCTTGGGAAGAATCTCCCCTTATATTACTGAGAATTTTTTATATAAGTGAGGGTTGATTTTAGCATTTCTATACTACTTTAAATTATAAAGAGTAGACAGCCACCAAAACATTTACCAGTTACTAAATAACCAATGAGAAATTAGAGCGCTCCATAAACAATGCCCAAGGAAATCTTATGTTCTCAAACTCATTTTACAAAAATATACCTACTTTGTTGTGGCTTAGTAGTATTTCTATAATTAGTTTCTGGAGCTACTGAAATTGTGACCCCAATATTTTATGATTTTATAAAATAAGAACAGAAACTCAGGGCAAATGCCAGGTTATAAGTCCCATGGAAAACCACTCTGAATAAAATTTGATTTGTTTAGAAGTACTGATCTTGTATATGGCAAAGAGCAGCCTGTCCACTTCCCTATCTATTGTGTTTATTGTGGTTCATTACTTGACTCTTCATCATATATTTTAGTTACTATCTGTATTAGTTATCTATTGCTGCATAAGAAATTACCCACACAACTTAATGGCTAGTGAGCATTTATTATCTCACAGTTTTTGTGGATTAGGAATGTGGACATGGCTTAACTGGGTCCTCTGCTTCAGTCTCAAACAAGGCTGCAAACAAGGCGTCAGCCAGGGCTGCAGTCATCTCAAGATTCAGCTGAGGGAGAATTGGCTTCCAAGCTCACTCCTTGGTTGCTGGCAGCATTCAGTTCCTTGTGGGCTATTGGACTTACCCAGAAGACTTCAGTTCTGTTCTGACTGTTGACCAGAGGTCACCTTCAGTTCCTAGCCATATGAACTTCTCCAACACGACAGCTTGCTTTCAGTGAGAGCAACCCAAGAAGGCAAGGGAAAGAATGAGGAAAAGCCAGCAAGAGCTAAAAAGATGGACATAACAGTCTTGTATAACTTAATTATGGAAGTGATACTCCATCACTTTTGTTGAATTCTATTTATTAGGTGACAGTCACTAAGTCTAGGCCACACGCACTGAGAAGGGATGATACAACAGTGTGAATATCAGAAGGCAGAGACCGTTGGGAACTATATCAGAAGTTGCCTACTATATCATCTCAGTGATGTTCCTCTGTGGGAAAGAAATGACATGTGATTTGCTCTGGCTCATGAAATCAAGATAGAAATAACATACTTTATTATGTTATAAAGCTTTTAAAATCCTGCTATGAAAACTGTGTCAGAGAGCTTGGGACATCTGGAATGGTGGAGTGAGGAGCCTGGCAAATCCTCTCCCCAAAAAAGAAAACAACAACAACAACAACAACAACAAAAGAAACCCTGAAAAAAAAATCCCAACTATGAGAATCAACCAAAGGCATATAGTTAATCAAGAAACATCTACTCAAGAAAAACTACTGAACCTTGGGTAAGAACAGTAGGTATTTATGGCATTTTAGCCTGGGGCTACTCCTACACCTTCCTCAGGGCAGGCAGACCATGAAAATCATCATCTTTACTAAGAAGTAGACTACTTGAGTCTACTTGATTTGGACAGAGTGGAAAATTCCCACATCCAGGGCACTGTCAAAAACAATAGTGAACTTTGTGACAATCAGGAGGGACAATATCACAGGTATCCTTAAGTTGTGAATTAAGTTTAGGGCAATAGACTGGCAAACTAGTCAGAAATTTAATGGGGAGAAATTAAGAATGACGCAGATTTCCTCATACTAAAAACACAAAAGCTGACTCAAAATGAATTATAGACCTAAATACAAGAACCACAAACCATAAAATTTCTAGAAGGAAACATAATAGAGAATCTTCATGACCTTAGGTTAGGCAAAGAGTTCTTGGATGTGACACCAAAGCATAATTCATAAAAGAAAAAAAATTTGATAAATTGTATTTTGTAAAAATTAAAAATTTTTTGTGCTTCGAAAGACACTTTAAGAAAATGAAAAGACAAGCCAGAGACTGGGAGAAAATATCTTCCAATTATATATTTGAGAAAGATTTTATCCAGAATATATAAAGAGCTCTTGAAATTCAAAAAGAAGACAACGAAAAAAACTGGTGATTTGGATAGATACTTCACCAAAGATATGGTTAATAAGCACATGAAAAGATGCTTAACCATATTAGTCATTTGAACTAGAATATATAAATTAAAACTGCAATGAACTACCACTCCGTACCCACTGAAATGGCTATAATAAAAAAGACAAATAATAATAAGTTTTGGCAAAGAAATGGAGAAAGTGGAACTGTCATATCTTGCTGGTAGGAACGTAAAATGGCTAGTCACGCTGTAAAAGTTTGGCAGTTTCTTAATAAGTTACACATGGATTTATCATACAACCCAGCAAACCTACTCCCAGGTATCTAACCAAGACAAATAAAAACATATGTCCTCACAAATACTGTGTGTTGATGTACACAGTTTTACATGTAATAGTAAAAAACCTGAAATAACACAAATTTCCATCAACTGGTGAATGGATTAAAAAAATGCAATATATCCACACAACGGAAAATCATTTAGTAATAAAAGGAAATAAACTGATACATGCTGCAACATAGATGAACCCCAAAAACATGCCAAGTGAAATAAGTCAGACACAGAAGATTACATATTATATCTTTCCATTTATATGGAATGTCCATAAAGGGAAAATTTTTAGACAGAAAGCAGATTAATTTTTGCCTAGGGCCAGGAGTAGGAATGGGAATTTGCTGCACATGGGGATGGGAGATGTTCTGGGGGTGATGAAAATGAAATGTTCTAAAGCTGGATTGCAGTGATCAGTTGCACAACTCCATAAATTTGCTGAAAGTCATTGAATTGTACACTTAGAATTGGTAGACTTATGGCATGGAAATTATACCTCAATACAGACGTTTTAAAAAAGGAAAACATCTGTGTATGGGTCAAGTCTCTTTCTCTGTGTCAAGGTGTCCAGTTATGTTCCAGATAAAGCTGTTTCAACAACCTGGGTCCCAAAATGAAGACACATGTGGAGCAGACCTGCAGGCAAGCCATAACAGATGTGAACTAGAAAACAACCTTTGCTGTTGTGAGCCACTGAGATTTAGGTATCATCCTTTATCACAGCATAGCAGAGTCTGTCCTGACCGACACATTTATCTTTCTAAGAAATAAAATGTATTAATAACATATTTATGCTAAATTCTTTAATGAAGAATTTCCATTTAAGTAGTAAAATTATTACTAAATATGTTTCTGTAGTTTCATAACTTTATAGTTTTTTAAATTAAAAATATAAAACTTTCTGTTAAAATTGAGTGCTTTATGCAACTCTAAATCATATGACAAAATTATTTATACATATTTGCATAATAGCACTTTAGTGATGGGAATATACCTTCACAAAGCTTATAGTCAGAAAAGAACTTGCTACCTGTATGTTTGTGTAACCTATTAAAATGGATTATAATTTTATTTTTATATTTAATGTCAGTTCATTTAAATAAACTAGATGATAGTCCTTTCCATCTAAACTTCAGTAACTATCACTTTTGACTTACCAGATAATTTTTTAAATGCATTTTAATTTGTAGTCATTTTTAATTTCTACCAGCAGGTGGAACCCTTTAGGTTTATTTTCTCACTTTAACACAGCAATATATGCCTTTCTGATTTCATTTTTAAGAATTTTTTTGATTTAATATTTATTTATGGAACAGAAGTTAATGATAGCAGGCAAGAATGATCATTCCACATTCCCCCAAAAGTCTCTACATTAATAGAATCCACATCAGCATATTCAATCAAAGTTATAAGTTCATAGATATTTTGTCATAAAACACATGTCATGGGGTAAATGCTTAACATAGACTTTGTACTTCCAAGGGAGAAAAAATATGTATGAGCTAAAATTCAAGAGGTTTTTATCCTCTAGATCAGGGGCTGGCAAACTTTCTGTAAAGGATAAATATTTTAGGCTTTGTAGGCCTTAAGGTCTCTGTTGAAACTAATCAAGCTTGCTATTGTAGCCCCCAAACAGCCGTAGACAGTGAGCAAGGGTGTTCCAATAACATTTTATATACAATAAGTCGGCAGATTCGGTCTTCAGGCCAGCTGCTCTTACAGTCGAGCATCAGAATCACCTACAAGGCTCGTTAAAGCACAGATTGTTAGGCCTCATCTCTAGAGTTCCTGATTAGGCAGGTCTCTAGAGGGGCTCAGGAACCTGTATTTCTAACAAGTTTCCTGGTAACACTGGCACTGCTAGTCTCAGAAACACAACTTACTCAGAAACCCCTACTAAAGGCTATATTTCATCATTTCTGCTCCCTTGTTTTTGTAACATTTAAAGAGAGCTAAAATAGACTTTTTCTTAACATGGGCACTGTAAGATTTCCTAGAGAGATCATTTGGCAAAGATCCCATCAGTTGGATGGTGGGAAGTAAAAGTGACTTATCTGGATCAGTTATCACCATCTGTTATAATGATGCGGCATTTTGTATTTGAGGATGTTTCTATAGAAAATACATCCTGCAGAGGATCACAGGCTGAAAATTTGCTGATATTAGTATGAGCAGGCTCATTAGTATGAGCACCCACTACTTAGAGGCAAACACTGCTTTAATCTTGACATAATTCCTGTATTTTTAATGCACATTTTTACATAAAGTCATATTATACATTTAATTTTGTAATATGCTTTTTTAAGCTGTGATCAGAATAATTTCTCCTTTGTTAATAAAAACTATAAACATTTTTAATGGATGTATAATATTCCATTATATATATATATATAAAACCATAGTTTAGAACAATTCCCACTACCTCCATAACCATTCCCTCTACCCGCACTCACAGTGACTTGGCGTTTTACAAGTTCCATGGATCTTGAACTCAACAGTGGGAGAACAGGGGTATAATCCCAAAGTGATTGTGTTTCCAACACTCAGGAGAATGAAGTCTCAAAGTTGAAATAAAATTCAGTTGAGAAATAAGAGATGAAAGTTATATTTATTGCAAGCTGTCTGTGTGGACTAAGACTCAAACCCAAACTCCTGTCATTTTCTGATACTCCACTACCAGATATGGCAGCAATCAGTACAGCCTCTTCTCTGTATGAAAAGAATATTCAGAATTGATGACAGACAAAATTGAGGTTAAAAACATGTCTACACTGTATGAATGTTTTCCAATAACTGGCTTATTGGTGAAAATAATATTGCACCATGTGTTCAGTTGAGTTGATGGTTAAAGAAAGCCCAAATAGTTCATCCACAAGCTCTCTGTAATCATATCCTTGACAGCTTGACCAAATTTATATAGAAAAACAGCAGCAGACCCAAGTTTCTGTATTTATATTTCTTGCTTGAACTTCATGATGAAAAACATGAAACTGTTCTGAGTTATTTTAAAATTAAACACTCGTCCTTGGAATTGGAAAATGCTAATGATTTCCTATGCCCATATGCTGAATAAAATTAAAAGTAAACAGAGCTAGCATATTTTGGGAATTGCTACTATAGTCATCAAACCAATTAAAAACTCATTTCAAGGTGGATATTATAGCAGTATTTGTTGTTATTTATATGCCTAGAGACACTTATGTAGTGGTATATTATCCTACATGTATTAACAATATAAAAAGAACCAAGAAATCTTATCCATTTCATAAATGCCAAAATTGGTTCTTAAAGCTTAAAATTTTCAGAATTAACACCATAAGGAAGAAGCCCTTTCTGCATTATCATAAGTTTAACATTTTCAAATAAAATTAGATGTATGGTCATAAAAGTATAATACATTAAGAAAAATAATGTTTTACTGTCTGACTCATACCTATATTAGTCTTCATTTACTTGACCACATTGCCATAGCATAGTCATAAATTAAAAGGCTTTTAAAGAATTAATAGTAGTTTGTCCTAGACTATAGCACAGTTTACTATTTCTAACATATTTACCAATTTAGAAAGAGAAAAAATTAAATGCTATTGTTACAACCTTATCTTTATTATGCTGAATATTATCCTAAAAGATTTTATAGAATAAGACTTTTTCCAGAAAGCTCCTTGGCCACTTAAGATTTTCCCATAGTCAATAATTGTTCTTATATATATAAGAATTTTGTCTTTTCAACCACAGGAGAAACATACAGAGACAGAGAAAATGGTGTACACTGTTCTTTATACCTTTAAGCGTTACACACTTCTTTAGTTTTGAGCCATACCTTATGCCTGGGAAAATGTCACTCTACATTTTACAAATCTTTATATGTATTCCCCCTTTTCCTTGAAAACATGTTACACAGAGTACCAAAAGAAAGTATTATTTAAATAAAATCAAGGTAAAATTATTAAGTAGCATGTGGGAGGCAAATTGCAATATTGGCTGTCATGCTTACAAATGCCACACGCATACTAATAGTGGTCACTCTTGCCCTGAGCCATAAGGAGTAAAGGCTATGAAAAGCTTCTTTGTAGTCTCAACCATCTCTAGGATACTCTAACAGCTACACTGACATTCCCACCTCATAAAGCCAAGATCCTTCCCCAGAGGAAGTCTAGCTCTTGGATACTGGGTTTTGGCCCAAGTCATACCTGAACCTCCATGTGCACTTCCTGATCCTGTCAAATATCTATGTTGTCCTGCATTTTCTACAGCTCCCCATGAGTGTTGCTTACATTAAAGAAAGGTATGAGAAAGTCTCAGCTACTAATAGATTTGCCCTTCCAATAGATGGCTGGGACTCCTTTCCCTGCCAGGTTTAAAACCATTACATTGCATTTACCAGCCATACTCAGAGCCTAGAGCACCAAGGATTAAGATTTTTGTATACGTAGTTACACAGGGAGATACATTTTTCCTTATTGGAGTTTTTTGTTTGATCAATCTTTTGACTTGTTTGCCGTCTCTATGTCTTGGACTTTAAAGGAAACACCTCTTCGCTGGAGGGAAGTCTGTGGCACTTTGAGTGCCGGTCATGCTCACAACCTCATTCTGGTTAAAGATACCACATCTACAGACATATTTTGAAGAAATCTGCCTGTGTCTGCTCTCACTATGTGAAAAAGAACTTCTAAATCTCAGTGGCATTTACTTAGCTCATTCATCATAGTGATTTGACTAGAGGCTGGCTGATCTAGAATGGGCTGATGGGAGTAACCCAGCTGGGGCACTTATGATCTGCATGTCTCTCATTCTTTTCCTGGGTCCAGCAAGCTGGCGAGGCCTAGTCTTCCTGTGGTAATGGCAGAAATGCACAAAGATTAAAAAAAAAAAAAAAAAAAAAAAGTCCTTTTGACCTAGGCTGACCACTGACATACTTCCACTTCTGCCTCAATCTACTGGCTAAAATAATTCACATGGAGTTGTAGGAAACTGTACTTCCTAACTCTTTCTCTTTGCTAGGGATTTTCCCTTTTATTCCCCTCTTAGTTCATGTTAGGGTAGCAATATAGTCAGCATATGCTTATCTCTACTTTGAGACCACATCTCTGCATAAAGACCCACTCAGTTAGTAGGGAGATTAAAAAAAAAAAAAAAAAGCTCCTGGCTTCACCTCCACAGCTAGAAAATTAGTCCTTAATCTGACTAATTAAATGCTATAAGTGTTTTTGGGCTCACAAATTTTTTAAAGTTATATTAAAAATTTGTCCCAGTTACTATGAGTTTTGTAGCTATTATTCAGGTAGTACAACAATTTTATATTAGAATCCCTCCCTCCCTAGTCTCTACAACTAGATTCTTGCTCACCATTCAGGACACAGTTCAAATCCCCCTTTGCCATGAAGTTTCACTAGGCTAACAATTCCATATTAAGTACTCCCTTCTTTGATTTCCCAGAGCATTTATTACCAATATGCTTACTGCTGTTTTCATGTTGGTTATGGTACCCCCTGCCACACACTTACAAAGCCTGGTGGAAGAGGTACCCCAAGGGAGCAGTGTCCTTCATCACAGACCACTCTTCCTCTCCCCAACCCCAACAAACAGCCTATCTACCCACTGGCTATTGCTGGGCAAGAAAAGCTCAGCAAAATTAGTTAAGTCGAACAGATTCTCTCTCAGGAATTTGAACTTGAACTCTAGAAGAGAGGATAGCAGAGAGGAAGACAGAGAAAAAAAATATACGTAGCAAGTAGTCACATCACACTAATGGAAGAGCATTTGTGCAGGGGTCCTACTAGCTGCCTCGAATCCAGAAAAAGTTTCAAGCATTTCACCTTCCTATACTGCCATGGCATGGATTTTTATCCTGGAGCTCCATGAGATGCCACCTCTCTTTTTATCACATAAATTCTAATGAAAACCCCCAGGGAGTCTTTTTTGACTGAACATGAAAATAACTGACTAAAACACTATCCATTTATTATATACTGTCTTGCGTCTTTCATTGCAAGCTGCATGTGTGCCTTTCTAGTTACTGAGACCATCAGCTCTTTGAAGGTAGAGGTATTATGTATCTTCCCCAAGGAGCTGGCACAGTGTTCACACACTGAGATCCTCAGGGAGAACATATTAAATTGGAGTGACATCTAATTCCGATATTCTTTCTAAAACTAATTTTTAAATTATCCCAAATATATTTGTTATACGCTATTTTCAATAATGACAGCTGAATTCTTTCTTTTAGATATGGGGTGTCCTATATGACTTCTTCCAGATAGCGGAAAGAACAGTTTATTTAATCTATTGTTTTCTCCTGCATTTAATTTACCTCCACTAGAAATGAAGAATCAACCAACAACCTTCTTAAACCACTACTGTGTATTCACAGCACTGAATGTCTGCTGGAAAAACTTTTCATTTCTCAGTTCTCTGCACAAATAAAAATCATACCTGGAGGTGAAAAAATAACTATGGAGAGGCAGACAAATGAAGGTGGGCCAGAAAATATCAGCTATGTATATTGTCAGCTGTTTGAATGCCCCACCATTAACCACACCCACCTTGGGGCATAGAAGCAGGGGAGGTGGGATATTATCTCTCAGGCTTCAGCTCCACACTGCATTCTGACAGCACACTAGAGGCTCATTATATATAAGTATACAGAGTAACTCTACAAGGCTGAAGTTTTTCTCAAGTCTGTGATGTTTTGACATTTCAAAGTATTAATCTTTAATAGAAAAGATAAATCAAAGATAGGGTACCTTGGAAGTATTTTACTTAGCAATATTCTTAAATTACATCTCATAACTTTGATCCTTCCTTGGAAGTCTATACTTGAATCTGAAACTTTTATAAAATTTTAAAGCTTCAACTTTAACTTTAAAGGTACCAATAACGATGCAAGAAAGGCAATAATATATTTTTTTAAATGTATGCAGGATCAAATTAGTTGTATTATATTTTTCTAATTAAGAAAAAATTGCATAAATATTCTTCCTAATACCAAAGACTATTGTGTGTCCTTTCATTAGAATTAAGTCCCTGTATCAGCCACCACTGCATTTCTTTGAAAGCCATGCTAATTCTCATGTTTTATGAAAAGATAGGGAGAAACTGTCTTTTTCTACCAATTTCTCCTAAAACATGATTTACTTTCTTGCAGCTTTCATTTCCAGAAAAACAAATATTGCTTCCTTCTATGCAAGAAATGCTGTAAATCTCAATTTTTTCCACCCATTGGAAAATATTATCTAATCTTTTCATACTCTAAATAAAAATTCAGCTGTTAGCATTCAAGAATTCTAAAATATAATTTTTCTAGTCTGTGTGTCCATGGTAGTAGACAAGATTAATCTCCATGCAGAATATAAAATAGAGCAATTGGAGGTGTGATCTAAAAAGTATAGTACATATAGTACAAAAGTATATTTTAGTATAGTACCTAGAGCTCCCCAAACTCCTCTCTGCCATATGGAGACCCACTCATTCTCTACTTGTAATCCAGTGGGGCCTAGATAAGCCTGAGGCTTGTGTCAGTCAATGGAATGCTCCCAATGGGAAACCCCCAGGACTTTACAGAAATATGCATTCCATGGTTTTGGTTATTAACCTTTTTCAGTATCCATCGTTTGGGTTGGACTGATACAACTCCAGAAGTGGGTCCTGATTAATATAAGCCAATCAATAGAGTTTCTAAATCTCTTGCTCTAGATATTGGTTCCAGAATGGGCGATGACTTTAGTTGGTCCTCACAGAATGAAATTCAGAACTTCTGTCTAATAATTGAGGGGAAAACTCTGATGATGTGGCATCTGTAAGGCCTAGGACCACTATAACTACAGCTAATACACAAAGATGGGCTAAGAGAATCCCAGAGAGTTTGATCAAACCACATCCAAAACTGTACTACATCTGGACTTCTATTATGTGGGCCAGTACATTTATTATTTAAACCAGTTTGTGCTGAAGATCATGTATGCCTGAAGTTCTCATTACCATCTTTGCCATTACATAGAGATAGCCCACCTGAGAATAAAGCCAAAGTGAAGAAAAAAATCCAGGAAAGAACAGGAGAGACTGTTTTCTGGTAATAGCAACGAGGTACTATCTTTACATGGAAGCTAATATAGTATAATTTATCATTTAAAATAATTTGAGTTGGGTTTCTTCTACTTGCAAATGTAGAGTCCTGACTAATTCAGTAGTGTTTGTTTTGCACAATTTAGTGGCTCCAAGACTGGATTATTCCTCCATTGAAAAGGCCATTATAAGAACCAGATTTGGAAACAAAACAGAAATAATGCAAATATCATGATCTTTAAGAACTAAGTTGAATATAATATGACCATTGGTCAGAAAATCTTAATTTATTATTCAGGCAAAAGAACCAATTTGCTACTTTAAAGGACAGTACTGACGAAAATTTACCAAAAAATTCAAAAATGATTTAGATAATTTCATCACCCTCTCAATAGCTAGTTAGATGTCCATTCTACATGCCCCCATTGGAGGATTATTAACTATTTTATACTCCAGTTTCCAAAGGAGGTTTAAGGCTTCCTCTCCTTCCAACACCATCATGAAAAAAGAAAGATTATGTGGATCAAGGCCAAGAGCACTGGTGGGCTCCAGTGCTAAGGGCTAAAACTTCCAATATGACACAAGAGGTTTGATACCCTATGGTTTCATTCTTTTCTCTGCAGTTACTGTTTTGGAAATATCTCTTTGGGTGTTGTTTTTATCCTTTTCTGCATCTGTTATTGTTAGAGGGGTTTTGGCCCCTTCTTTCCAAGACTTTCTCCACCCCCATCACCCTTAGGCTCTGACAACTGGGCAAAGCACTGAGGGGAATCAGACAAGCAGGCCATAAGTTTGATGGTTAACATAGAGATTGAAAAATAGGATAGCTGTATTAGATGATATTTCAACCAGTCTACCAAAAAAAGAAAAATATCAAGAGTCAATTCTATCTCACAATAAAGGATACCTCAACTGTAACATAGATGTCAATCATAGTAAACTATTTGACACTCCTTGAATTCACTATGCTTTTAACCTTGCTAAGCCTCAATTCTTCATCTGTATTACTGGAGGTAATAACTGTACTTAACTCATAAAACTATTAGAAAAATCAACTGTACATACAGTTCCTAGGTTTATAGTATTTAATAAATGTTAGGTATTAAAACATACCTCCACCATGGTCCTTATTAGATTGTAACAGAATTAACATGTTTCTTTTAGTACACTGTGTGATTAGTGATGAGTAGGGACCATGACTAATTTGTATTTATGTGTGCAATATTTAGCAAAATTAGGAAGTTCACAATAAACATATGTTTAGTACATAAAGAACTGAATGTTTAGAGTTCAAACTTCTATTAGCCTTCGGGGAGAATAAGAAAAAGACTTTTCCTACAATATTTAAGCCATATATAAATCATATTTAAATCATCATATATAAATGCAAATAACAATGCATAATGCAATAATTTTCAAGGTTTATGCTTTGCATTCCTACCAAATTCAAATTTTATATTATCTCTAAATTTGAAGTGTAGGTAATATTGACAACAAGGAAAGCAAGCACTGATCCAGTATGTATAGATTAAAGTAAATCAAGGTGTTCAAAATGAGAAACAGGCAATAGGTCTAAATGGCTTTCCTTCCCTTTCCCTTGGTCTTCTGCTCCTCTAGGAAGGTACTTAAATTTACTTCAGACATATGTACCACTTCTCTTACACTGCTGATAATGGGAAGCACTAAAATGCCGGAGGAGTGACAGGAAATAAAAGAGCTAGCAAGGGCTGTGATTATATGCTCCTAGACCTTTTGTTTATAAGGAACCACTCCTTTGCTTGTCCCACAAATCTAAATCATCCCAATTTCCGGAAAATATAACCACCTATTCCAAGTGTTTAGTTCTTATATGCTTTGAACAGTATTAGCCTTTCAGTCAAACCCTTGAACATTTTTAAATCTCTTGGGTCCAAAGCCAGCCTTCTGCCCCATAGTGAGCTTATCAGTACTGGCCATAATGACAGATGTGTATGGATCCAAAGAAAATTTTTCATTCAAAATGACAGTACTGCAGTCTCACAATTTTGAACATTATTTGCAAAGTGTATAGCCTATGAAGGCTTGAAGGAAATGATAAGATTAGAAGGCAAGGAAAACATTTTTCATGATGACTTGTTAAAAAACTGGGGAAAAAAAAGCCTTACACTTTTGGGGGGTTTATGATCTCTAAATAGGCCAAGAAAATCAAGTTAACATAATATACTTGTATATTCTTGAACAACCAAATTTATTGTATATCTTTAAAAGGCGCTGAAAATAGGCTTTTTTTTTTTTTCCAAAATACCAGTTCAGTCTTCAAACTTAAAAGTTTATTGTCATTTCCCCCTGTGGCTTCTGTCCTTTCCAATGATTTTTATGAGGACAGTTGTTTAAATTTTAATCTCAGAAAGGCTGAAACTTAAAATGAAACTTAAAATGGCCTTGGCATTTAGAATATCATTTAGGTGCATTTCATAAAACTGCAAACATTAAAATTCTAAGACGCTGAAGAAACACTGGAGTTACTAAAAGAGGTTTTAAACAAATCTTCTCTGGAGGTTTAATACACGGCATATTAATTTTCTACACATATAGTTTAGGGATGCATGATTTGCAAAAAAGAAACCAATCTCTCAAATTTCTCTTATGTTTTCTCTAGCAGGTGATGAGGGTTAGTATTTCTTTACCTAGAGGCATAATCCACTTTTGGAAGGGTTCACAAAGCAGGAGACCTCTGTCATAATGTAAAAATCGTATTCTTCAAGAAAAAAACAGGTCATCAAAGGTCTTTTTGTTTCTTGCTGCCAATTACAAATAGACAAAAAGTAAAATAACTCTCTGTTAGAGAATAGGCTTACTGGATTTGTGGAAGGAGACGAAGAAGAAACTTTGGTGCAGTTTGGTCTTTCTTCTGACTCTAGCTTCTTGGCTGTGATTCTTGATTAGATGCCATTGCATTTTCCATTGCCCTGTGAGAGATATGTAATTGATCTCTGATAAACTGCGCTATTTCCAAACTGATGCCTGTTGCATAATTTCAAAATATCTTAAAAGAATAGATTTTAAACCTGTTCTCTAAAAAACAATTAGCAATGTAGAAACCCTACTTGCCATCTCTACCTAATCCACCCTAACCCTCTGAAGGTCTACACATTAGGAAATAGTCCTGAAATTCTTGAGCTATAGAAATTCAGCAGTTTAATCCTCGGGTTACGGAATTCTATAAAAGAAAGATCCGCTCAAGGACTGTTGTTAAGACCCAGGGAATTATGTTTAGAATATTAAATTCAATTTTAAAAATTAGAGTCCTATATTCCTTGGGCTTATTTGAGAGTACAGTGATGAAAGTGGCAAGAAGTTTTCTGTGGTAGGATGAATAATCATCCCCTCTGCCCCCAGAGGTGTCCATATTTTAAACCTCAGAACCTGTGAATGTGTTACATAGCAAAAGAGACTTTGTAGATGTGATTAAGGCTCTTGAGATGCGGAGATTATTCTGGATTATCCAGGTAGCTCAATGTAATCACAAGGATGCTCATAAGAGGGAGGCAAGGAAGGACAGTTAGAAAAAGAAGATGTTAGAATTAGGGAGAGAGCAATTAGAAAATGCTATGCTACTGGCTTTGAAGATGGAGGATGGGGCCACAAGCTAAGGAATGCAGTGGCTTCCAGAAACTAGAAAAGGTCCTGCAACACCTTGATTTTAACGCACTGAGATTGATTTTGGTCTTTTGATGTCCAAACCTGTAAGATAACAAATTTGTGTTGTTTTAAGCCACTAAGTTTGTGATAATTTGTTACAACACACCAGGAAATTAATACATCTCTAGTAGCTTTCCAATATAAACCACATCTGTGGACATTCTTTAACACTAAAAGTGGTCCTCATGTCAAAATTGAGGCATTCACTGAACCGCAGAGCCCCAGAAAGGGAGAACCTTGTTGGGTAAATTTCATTTAAGTGATTGCTCTTTGGTATCATCATAAATTTTTCCTTAGCCAAAATGTGATTTAACCAGTGACAGAATCTAGAGCAGACCTTAGGACAATGAGTGAAATAATTCCATTCTTACTTGAGAATTAAGACACAAAGTTTGTAGGAAAGGGCTTGTTATGGCTCAGCATATGGCTGAAGCAAGAAATCCTTCTGATGCCACCACCTTTTCAAGAGAAAACTCCCTTTCTCTCTCTCTGAAAGAGCCCTACAATAAAATCACTGTAAGATTTGAATCCCACGCTTCTGACACTAACACAGGGAAAGGGGTTTCCACACTATAGAAATCAGAGAGGAACCAGCTGTAGCGACATACGTATCAGACGCTAAAACACTATCTACCATAAACAGAGACCCATCAATTTTCAAAGCAACACTGGATGGAAGCAACAGCATCAATAAAAACCCTCCCTAGTGAATAAATCACATATTCTGGTCATGATGCAATGAGTAAAAATGATCCCTTGGACTTAGTAAACAACTCTGAAAATCTCAGACTTATCATTAGGACATTCTGAGTTTAGATGAAAGTCATACTTGCTTTATTTGACAACAGTTAGGAACATTTGAGTATTAAAAGACTTGTGGCCTGGGTTTGTATACTCAGCTTGGTGAAGTGATTTATATTAATTCACAGGAATTCTAGTTAAAATGGAGTGCTCACATTAGATTCATTCTGTGTCAGAAACAATGATAAAACTCAAATAAAATATAAATATATAAAACATTTATTTGAAGACAGCTGATACAGACAGGGTTTAAGGGGCTATGATTTCTGAGAGAAGGGAAGCACAAAGAGGAGAGCTCTAAAGGCAACGTGGCCCCTTCTCTGAGGCATTTCTAATTCACAAAGTGAGGGAACAGAGTCTGAGTAGAAAGCTACAGGCTCATTGGGAAGAGGCAAAAGAGGATAGGGTTTGACTCTGCCAAAGTGATTGAAGCTTGAGTGACAAAATTTCAGAGGAAGGAGTGACAGAGAAGTCAGTCTAAAACTCTGTGTTTGATTTCCCCTTGAGGAATTTGTGAACTTTTAAGTTAGATATGCAACAGAGTAACAAAACAGTAACTATAAGGCTATGGTTGAGCAGAAATTCCTTACTTGAGAGGCAGAGGATGGAGTTCAGAGATTGCTAAAGTAAAGGAGAAACTCTAGGAGAAACTGTAACACCCAGACTTTTATTTGAGACCCCAGAAAGGCTACGCCTATGGAAATAAATCTGCCTGAAACAGACCTGCCTGAATAAACACTAACACCAACCTTTACAAGGATCAAGGTGATCTGTTTGTGTTTGCACTCTGCCTCCCAGAAGAAGCTTAATCTCCACAATTGTTCATCACAATACACAGCATTCAGTAAAAAGTTATGAGCCACGCTAAAAAACAGGAATGAATGAGTCACACGAAAGGAAAACAATAAATACAGGCTCACAGGTGTGGGAGTTTTACTCAAGTATGTTACAATAAATATGTTTAATATGTTTAGAATAAGAGGAAAAGATGGAAAATTTCAGCATAGACACAACTTCGTCAAAAGGAATCAAAAAGAAATTCTACAACTGAAAAATACTATATCTGAAATTAAAAATTCACTTCTGCCTCCAGACAGGATGGAGAAGATAGTAACAGGCCATAACTCCCACTTGAACTAGGAAAAACATGAGATAAATCACAAAAACTATATTTTTAAAAACATCAGAGACTTGTGGATGCAAAGAGGAACTCATGAATTAAAATACTAGAGAGAGAAGAGCTTCTCCTGGGTAAGCTGCGTTTTCCAACTACTTTTTCCTGAGGAGTATCTATTGAGTCTGTGCATGTACTGAGAAGGCTTACCATAGAGTGATTCTAATAGGATAAAGGGGAAACAAGTGGAACTTTTGACATTTGTGTGATCTGGAGCGAAGCCCCAAACAGAGCTGTAGAGCCCAAATTGCTAATTCACATAATCAGGAGCAAATAAATGAGTGGTTGTTTTAGGTTACTAAGTTTTGGAATAGTTTATTACATGGTAATAGATAAGGTAAAATTATAATATTCCCCTTATGCATGAAGATGATTCAGATGTATGTAGCTAAAACAACTTAAAAACTAAATAGGTAAATTGCAAACACAATTATATAAACAAATAAATACATGAACAAATAAAATAATCTGTTCACTAAGAAATAAATATGCTGCTGGGATAGACACTAATTATGGACACTTTAAAAAGATAAGTGATAAAAGTAACATTATGTAAATTTAAAAAATAAACTTGAAAATCTAGAATAAATATTTTTCTAAGAAAATTTAAATTACCAAAATGACTAAGGAAGAGGTAGAAAGATACAATAACCAAAAAATGCAGAATTGAGAAAATAAAGACCTATCCTTTTTAAAAATAGGAAAAAAACCATAAGTACGGTAAAAGACAAAATTTTCCCAACTAATTCGAAGAAGCTAGTCTAATAAAATTTCAAAATTGGATGAAAGGTTCAACAAGGTCCATGCCACTTATGAATACTAATGTCTGAAGTTTGCAAATTCCAAAATAAAAATAATAGTAAGTTAAACATATTATTTACTGAATAGTAATAAAATTAAGAAAATTTATCTAGGTAAATCTATCATTATAATTCAATACATTAATAGAATAAATAAAAATAATTATGGTTATTTTATACATTTAGAAAAGGTATTTGATAAAATTCAACATTCATGATTTTGAAATGCAGTGCTTTGGAAGCTGTGATGATAGAGCAACTTCTTTAACAGAACTTCCAGCAAGAAACAAAATTAAAGGTACAACATCAAAAATGCAGAAATAAGACAAAGATGCACACTACTGTAACTACTATTCAACATTTTGCTGTCAGTCTGGCCAACAAAATAAGAAAAACAATATATTACAAACACTGAAAAGAGACAAAAAACTATCACTGTTAGATGATATGAATTTCTACATAAAATCAAGAGAGTCAACTGATAAATGATGAATAAAAGAGTTCACCAAGATGCCTGGATACAAAGTTAATAAGTAAACACATAAAATTAACTGAATCTCTAGTTTACATAGTATATATAAAAATCAGTATCAGGTCCTACAGGGACTAGATGATGTGTTCAACCTGCTAACAGGAGGTGGGCATTATAATTGGTAGTTCTATCTGAATCACATGACTGGATTTTGGGAGGAACAGTCCCCAGAAAAGCACAGGATAAAAAAAGCATAAGGCTCAGGGACCTCCTTGAGTCCCAGATCTAGTTGTGCCTGGGACCAACTACAGCCCTATCATTCCAGTACCACAAGCCAATGGTTTTCTTTTAATTAGTGAAGGTGGTTTGAACTGGGTTTCTGTCACTTGCAATTTGACATTTGTAAATTTTAGTTGACGTCCACAGCAATTTTACCGTTTAATCTACACAGATCACACAGTGTTTCATTGTTAACATTGAAAATGTTTTATAGCATTTTTCACAGTTGTAAAATGGGACATTTTTTCCATTACATTTTCTGTCATTGCTTGTGTATAGGAAAACTATTTAACATTATATGGAATTCTTGCTACATCTTTTGGAATGTTTGTATATCTGCGGGGGGGGTGCTGGTGGTTCAGGTCTGTGCATGTGTAATGTAAATATAAAGATTGAGGCATTCCTTATAGACAGAAGCATTTTAACCCCAGATTCTAACATCACGGGAACTGGTATAAATAACTACCATCTTAAATAGGGGCAGTAACATCCAAGGCCTCACCTGATCACTAATATTGAATTAGAATATTTTATGTTGCTTTCCTAATGCCTTATCATTATAATCCTAACAGCTCTCATGCCCATATACTGAAAATAGCTTTAAAAACTTGCTGAAAAGGATGAATATTAAGTAGTACTTAGAGAGTGGCTATTGCACCTCGTTAAAGTTGTGGAATTAAACTATTTAAACACCTTTGTTAAGTTTTACTGAACTTTCTCATGTGAAGCTGATTATTCTGTATGGAATACTTAAACTATGGTTACTACATTGTGTTGTAGCTAAGATTTATACATAAATTCTAAAATGTTTTGGCTTCCAGATGTAATAGAAATTTGTACACTTTACTGGTCTTCAAATTTGACACCTGATGCAATAATTTTGTGGATTCTAAGACCTTCATACATATATTCTTCAGAAGGTAGATCCAATGTTATTTATGAGGTCAAGGCCTTGTACATTTTTTTCCACCAGGGCCTATTTATTTTGCTTAGGTTCTGCCAAAGACCGCTAATCAAAGCCAGGCATTTGTACACTTCCTTGCAAAATACAGCTTTAACAAGAACTCCCCCCAACCCCCATTACCCTAGATATATGATCAGGTTCCTCATCTTCCACCATCCCCAAGGTGATGTCTGATCACCCTGGCCTGTCTTCAGCAAGAATCCTGCTAGGTTGGTTTAGCCAAAATCTCCCTTACCCCGAATGCTTCCTCTTAGCAATTTTCCATCCACTGACCCTCACCTTTTTTCCTTGGCTAAAGTTCTCACTTACCCACTCTTAATATGAAATTGAGCCCAATCTCTCTACCCCCTGCAAAATTCAATTGCAATGATCCTATCTACACCTACCTCAATAGTCCTGAATAAAATCTGCCTAACCATCTTTAACAGGTTTCATGAAAAATTTTTTCTTTAAGGCATGCTGTATGTCCCAAGGAAGCCTAGGATAAAAATTAGAGGGCTTGAGTCTATTAGAAACTATACATCAAATATATGTCCTATAAAAAAAATTGTTTTCAAATTGCAAATCCAGTATATTATTTGTATGCATGGTATTTTTAATAAAGTCCCTTATTTTGTGACAAATTGTTGCTGAGTTCCCCCAATGCTGCAACTTTTAATTTTGGCAGGTTTTTTTTTTTTTTTTTTTTGTATAGGGAAAAGCGATTTTTTTTTTTCTTCCTTCCCCTCTTAGCCCTTTTTAGGAATCCTTTTTAGGAATCTTCCCTGAGCTTCCTGCCGGCTTTAAGCCTCGTCTATTTACCCCATGCCTGAGTACTGGACCAACACTTGGTAAGAATTTGGCTCTGAGGAGTGCTAGGGTGAGTGACAAATGGATGAGGACGAAAGTTTTATTGACGCATCTGAACCGCATTTAATTTTCCGTGTTGCTTTATTTGTTCCTTCTAGCCCTCAGGATATTGAATTTTGTGGGCTTGGGTTGGGTCGCTGGTACTTCAGGCGTTTAGTAGTATGAAACAATCTGTTTCTCCCGTTAGAATAATATTCTCATTTATATTAACGGCGGCTTACTCCAAACTGCTTTACATAGCATTTTTCTAAACCTCCTGAACGAACGCATTTTCCCGTTGAGCACTGGCATTGCTTCAGCGGCCTCTGCCGACCTCCTGGCTTGGCAACCTGCACCCCGCTCCACAAGAACCAAGCCTGACCCAGCGTGGCCTTGAGCGCCGCCGCCTCGCCAGACCCTCTCTCCCGCTTTCCCTCCCACCGCCCGGGATCCAGCTTCCCTCCTGCCGCCTCAGCCGTCAGCGACAGCGACACCCTCTCCTCCCCTCCCGCGGCTCCCCGCGCCAGGTCGCCGCGCCAGACAGCGGGTAACCGCCGCCTCCGCTGGGGCATCCCGACTCCATAGGCCTAACGCGCTCCAGACACCTGCCTCTCACTGGCCACCGCCGCTGCCCCTCACCCGGCAGCCCCCTCGGCAATTGGCCCCCGGCCGTCCCTCGTCATCCTCGGCCTCGCCTCGAGTCCCGCCTCCGTCGCCAGGTCATTTAAGTTTATCACAAATAAATAAATAAAGGAGGAAATAGAAATGCGTAGAAAGTAAAAGCAGTTAGGAGGGGGCGGGGGCCTGGAGAAAAAAGGTGGGCGCGGCGGAGGTTAGACAACCAAACATGATCGTGTCTGTGTTGACCAATCACGACTCGGTCTAGTCCGGTCTGACGGGCCCTCTCAACCAATAGCCTCCCACCTCTCGGATCACTGAACAACGAGATATGACTGACCTCTCCAGAGTGGACGAAGGTGCGGCGGAGTGAGGGGGGGAGCGGAAAGACTGCTGACCAATCGCCTGTTAACAGTTCTCTGAGCGAAGTTTCCGTGCTCCAATGGGTGTCTGAGATAGCGGATTGGGCCTCTTCTAGCCCAATCGAAGCTGGTAGAGATGAGGGAAGAGGCAGATGGAGGCGGGGACAGGTGAGGGGAGGAGGAAGAGTGTATTTTGTTTATGGGCGGCAACCTCATGAGGGGCGTCCCATTCTTATTGGCTCACTGAAGCCAAGAGTGGCGTGAGGGCAACCCAATAGCAGGAAAAGATAGAGGGTTCGCGGCGTGAGGCGCCCAATGTGGGCCTTCTGCCGAAGAAGTAGGGGCGGGGGGAAGTTTAGGAGTTGAGGAAAGAAGATTAAAGAGCGCGAGGAGGTAACGCCAAAAACTCTAATTTGTTGTGGGGCGGGCTGGAGGGAGGGGTGTGTGCGTGCTGTGGGGGACGGGGCGTCTGCGAGGCGCTTGGAGTTGGGGGCGGTGGGACGGGAAAGGAGGGGCGCGGGGTGGGGTTGGGGGAGCGAGTTAGAGTGGCGAGCCCGCGGGCTGTTGGCCGGCCGAGCGCGCGCCCCCTGCCCCGGGTGCTCCCCACGGCGGCGGTAGCTAATTCCGACTTCTCTCCTCAGCTGTACAACTGATCTCTGAGTCAGTTCCTTGGGATTGCAGACAGTGGAGTGTGACAATTTCACAGCAGCAGTGAAGGTGGTGGCAGCAGCCAGGCAATTTTTGTTCACTTCAGCTGACTGGTCAGCCTTACATGTATGCCTGTCAATGACTTGCTAAAAGAATATGAGATAGAGTTAACAATTTCTCAGCCTTTTTCTAATTATATTTTCGGCACAAAAAGTATTTTTCCATACAACCTAAACCTGGGACAACGTGACATTGGTTTAATAAGCCAGGTCAAGATCTGCCTACTATCCATAATGGCTTACAATGTCAGGCAGTGCAATGAACATGAGCTGCCCTACTGTTTTCCATTTCTGACTCTTCTACATAAACTGTGTTTTCTCCCTCTGCTGAGTCACACTCCAACTGTTTTTGGTAGAGACGGCCTGTTCTATTTCTGAGTAAATTTTCTCTGCTCATCTCATATATCCTGCATTTCCACATTGATTCCCACTGCTTGCTTATTTGAGTCACAGAGGTTCCTTAAAGCTAAAATTGACAAGTGAATTGAAGAACATAGGACTACAATTTCACAGCTACATATTCTGTGGAGGCTATCTGTATGGGATGAATTCTTTTTTTTTTTTAACACATCTTTATTGGAGTATAATTGCTTTACAATATTGTGTTAGTTTCTGCTTTATAACAAAGTGAATCAGCTATATGTATACATATATTCCCTTATCCCCTCCCTCTTGTGTCTCCCTTCCACCCTCCCTATCCCACCCCTCTTAGGTGGCCATAAGCACCCAGCTGATCTCCCTATGTTATGGGGCTGCTTCCCACTAGCTATCTATTTTACGTTTGGTAGTGTATATATGTCCATGCCACTCTATCACTTTGTCCCAGCTTACACTCCTGGGTTCCAGGATCGGGCGGGGCGTCCCGCAGCTGGAAACGTGTCTTCTGCCTTCTCTCTACTCCCCGCGCCTGGAGCTGCCGCTACCAAGAAGAGGAGCTGAGGGGGACTAGCCGGGGCTCAGGAGCTACTAGAGGCGCCCGCTTGTCTTCCGCCCCCTCCCTCCTCGCCCTTCCCCGCTTGCCGTGGCTCTGGCGGTATCTGGAGCGTCTTCAGAGAACTGGGGGGCGGGAGGGGTCCTGGCCCAGAGCCGCTGGACGCCCCTCCAAACGCCGGAGCTACCGGCCGCCGCCTGCTTCGCTGCTACGACTGTAGAGAAGGGGGCATGGGAAGGGAAGACAGCTTTCCTTCTTTCTCTCCTCCTTTGGGCCCCTTTGGAAACATTAAAAAATGTTTACGCTTTTTCCATAGCTGAGAGAAAACGGTTGGAAGCTTTTTGAAAGTTTAAAAGAAATGCACTCTCTTTTACATTGTTTAATGCATTACTGTCCGTGTGGCTTTCTGGTCTTCTCTCACCATACGCCCCACACCCTGCCCTCCTAAAGCTGTTAGCCTTTTTAAGGATGCTGAAGAGGCAGGAGGCAGGGATTTACAAAAAGTTGTATTGATAAACACTTGTACAAACATATGCTAGGCACACACATAAACGATAAACATTCGCGAAAAACACAATATGGCGTACAGCTACACTAACTAGCGCGGTAATCCGCTGATCTCTTAACCCAACCCAGTTGAATGGGGTCAGTAGCAGGATGACAGTTCTCCAGTAAAAATCTGAATGAAACAGGAAGTAATTTGGAAGCAGCCCGTGGGTAAAGTACTGTCCTCACATCAGCATTGGCCCAAGCTAAGTTGAATTTGTGAATCTTCGAGTCATGTGAAAATTGTCTTAACTGCTTCTTACCATTAAAAATACCAAAATGTTGCTCAAGTGGAATTTTCTCACTGCGTGGTCAGCGAAGAAATTTAAGCTAAGAAAATTTCAGCCAAGAAAATTAAGAGACCACTCATTCCCCCAGTGTTTTCAAGCAAGCTCTGTTCTAAAGTTAATATTCTTGTTGCTATTTAAAGTTTTAAAACATGAATTATAAGGACCGTTTTGTAAATACATTCTCTAGCTTTACACATTGAATAATCAGTTACCATCGACAAATTCATAAATGGTTTACTTTCTTACCTGTTGCTCCTAATCCCATGCACCCTTTGCTATTGCTTGGGAATCATTAAAATGCACCCTTCTACCCCATCACACCCCCACGTATAAATTTGACCAGTCCAATTTTGGCTACGATTTGCATTTCTGTATTTTTTGGAAAAGAACAACAGCAAGAACAATTTACATTGGGTTTTTTTTTTAATGCCCATGTTTGTTCTTTGTCATTCTTTTTTTTTTTTTTTTTTTTTTTTTTTTTTTTTTTTTTTTTTTTTTTTTT
>NW_006786963.1:2449915-2522503 GCF_000442215.2 Lipotes vexillifer
ACCAAAAACAATTTTTTTTTGGTTTTTTTTTTTATGCCCCTTTTTTTTTTTTGTTTTTTTTTTTTTTTTTTTTTTTTTTTCATTTATTTCTTTGTTCTTTGTCATTCTTAATCAGAATGTATCAAAGTTGATGCACATATAGTGCATGGTAATACCATTCATGTGCCCTCTTGGAAGTAGTCTTCTCTCAAGGAAGTTTTTGGTATTGTCCTTGAAGAATTGCTGACATTACTCATTGCTTAGCGCTCAAGGTTTAATTCTTAAGGTTGGGGATGTGATTTCCATTGAGCTCAATTTTGGAGGGCTTTAGCGTTGAGCATACATCATGCTCAAACAGTGAGGAGAAGAAAAAAAGTGAGTTTTCTAGAAATATAATTATCTGCTCAGTGAGTCCAGCAGTTGGGTATTTTTGGTTTTGTGATTTCAGATCTCACAGACCAGTGGAATAAAGGCCTTTTGCATATGAAGATCAGGTGACAAGTTAACTGGCTACCAGCCTCCAAAGCAATACGCCCTTTCATGGTGAGGTCCCAATTTTAACAGACTAAAGAAAGAAGTTTAAGACTAAAAATTGTCAAATTTTATCCATTTTTAGGAAGAACTCTTTATGCTTACTTGTTTAGTTCATTTAAGATGCCAGTATTTTGAAATAACTACTATACCAAGAAAATACAGGTATAGTTAATGTGTACATTCACTACTAGCAACTAGCTACTGAAAGACAATATGAGTTTAAGCGGAGTACTGGAGGAAAGAACAACTTATATATGAGGGTTGTAATTTTGTTGTGTGTGTGTGTGGTAGGGGGAGGAGGGGTATTGTTCAGAACGACTAGTTGATGTGATGCCAGTGTCCTAAGTAAAGTCAGGAAGTTTTTGAGACCCATACATATACAATTGCTCTTGCTGTCAAATTAACACGACTTTGACTACTTGGTATAGGAATAAAATCCAAGGAAAAAGCCATTTTAGATGAATTACTTTTATCTCAGTAGTCAGTCTTCAGAAGACTTTCCAACCAAATTGAAATTCCTAGAAAAAATTAGGTCATTTTAGAAGAACAATAAAAGATACAACTAAGTTCCTGTAAAGGATCTAAAATTTATAAACTAATTACAAAGTATTTGAAATATCTTAGAATAAGTGGTAAGAAGAGATTCTTTAAACCATTTGGAATACAGAAGTGGAGCTTGATGGGCTCTGATTTATTCTCTGAAGTAATTTTTTTGTCTGAAATGGATTTTTAAATTCATCAAACTGTTCTAGACACTGTTCTAGATACTTGGGATGTAAAAGTGAACAAGAGATAAAATTACCTACCCATGTGGAGTTTACATTCTAATGTCGCATACACTTTGGGTACTTCAGATTGCTAGAAGAAGGTAGTTTTGGATGAAACTTTAAAACCTAGTTGTTTTCTCATTTGGGGGAATATGATTTAAAAAAGCTTAGAGAAGTTCGAGGGGCAGGGAGATTTTACCAATTGCCAATGATAAGAAAGGAAGAGCTTACTGTATTATTTGTATACCCTTTGTTATTGTCATGAAATATTCTCCATATGTTTCAGTAGGTCTTTTTAACAGATAGGGGTTTTATTTTTTCGTAATTTTAAGCTTGCCTTTGAAATAAATAAAATGTTATTTTATATTAAAAAAATTCTGTGTCTTGGAATTTACTGTAAAATTCCTGTGGAGCTTTTGTCTTGTTAGCAAATTGTGGTAAACATAAGCTAGAATATCTTAATTTGTTTAGTTAGAATTTGTTTTAAGAATATGTCTGAAAAATCAAGTGCCTAAATCTTTTACAGTTGTGGTTTTATCAAGAGAAGGTGGAAATTTGTAATTAATTTATAGGTGACTTTAAAAAGAGAAAAAGGGAGAGGCCTGCAAAAAATGCTTTGTTATTTAAACCTTTCAAACTACAAAAGCATTTGATTGGCACTTCTCTGATTTAATAGACCATTTGTAATGCAAGAGGAACATTACAGAGTATTTTAGTATTACTTTAATCATTTAGTCTGTAGGTGTAAAAATCCTAGGTTTCTAACTGAAGGAAACTTGGTGCCTGGTTAAGGGAGTATATGATTTTGAAGCTAAGTTTGTTGCTTCAGGTAGTGGGTGTCTCACCTTTCCAAAACCTAGTTCATAGTTCTCAAATAACAAGTTCTTATTTTCTTTACTTTTCTCTATCACAGTGGGTTTTATTTTGTTAGTCAAGTATGAGTTCAGTTCTTAAGTAGCATGATTTTTTTTTTTTTTTACACACAATCCTCCTGCCTACAGTCCTCCCATACCCTGCTGTAAAGGGCTTGAATCTATATCTACACTAGATCTCTATGCTAATTTGTAGCATAATCAATTCTTCTGGAAAGGGTACATATTAATGCACTTTAGAGAACTTTCAGATTGCCTGTGACTATTTAAGTATAGACGAGGCAGCGTCTGAAAGCTACAAATAGGAAGATTTAGGACAGAAAGCAGAGACTGTAACTAATAGAATATATTGTTTTAGCTGAAATCTTTTTTAAAAAGCAAAGTGGAAGAATGGTTAATAGAATGTTAAAAATTAAGAACTTTTCCTAATTCTAGTAAGGATGGTTGATCAATGTGTCCTTATGTGCATGTAAGTATGTATTTATATATGATCAGTTTTTGAATAAAGACATATTTCATTACTGGATAAATGATTCCAGTCCTGCCTTGTGTTCGTTGACATGGAAGGCATTCAAAGTTCCCAGGTGATTTTGTTTAACATACTCTGTTACTAATCAAACCTTTGCTCTGAGCAACATAGAAATACAAGCTAATTAAATCTTTGTAAATTTTGTAATAATTTTGGATTAAAATGTATTTTGGGAAGTTTTTTTAAAGCATGATTACTAAGCAGCACATAAAATGAATGAAATCTAAAGTGAAGAGCTGTTAGAACCCTGGATCCACATAATAAGATAGTTGAGAGTTTCAAAAGGGGTATTCATAGAGTAAAAGATAAAATCTTGACATGTCAAATTTCTATAGTAATAAAGACTAATTAATATTCATATTTTTAAGGTAAGTGTAAGTATGTGTACAGTGCATTTTAAGTAAAAATTTGGGGTGTTGTTGGCTAGACACAGTCATTTCTTTGCCAGAGATACTAGACTGTATGAAGGCTAACCATCTGTCAAGTGATGGAGACAAAGAAAGGTTTAATATACTAGCCCAAAATTTCCACAAACTTGTTTTGAATTGTATTGTCATTTTGTTTTGGCCTTCATATTCTGTGTTGAATATGCACTGGGTTAGTCACCCCACTTAGTTTTGTGAACAGACTATTCAAGGTTTAGATAAGGTTACTGTCGCAGCTGATGTGATCTAGAGTCAAGATAAAATGTTTTGATTTTGCTTTCATGTAATGATTAAAAACTCACAAGTGGACCACCCATTAGCAGTTATACAAGTGACTTCAAGCACACTTATTTTCACCTACCCATTCTGAATTTTGGGTGTCTTAATTCTTTTGCTTTATATATTCAAGCCTCATAATTCAAACCCATTCCTGAGCTATTTGGGGGGGTGGGGATGGAGGGAAGTAGCAACGGGAATCCAGATTGCCTGTTTTAGGTACAATATGGTGTGATGTGAAATTGAAACAGCAGATTGATAAGAAACTTTAGTTTCAAACAAATATAAACTAGTTTATTTAATGAAGTCATACACAAAACAGGAGTCTCTATTGACAAGACAACTTTTTTTTTCCAGTAACTTCCACATCAGGAAGTCACCATGCTTCTTTGGGCCAGCAGACTGTTTCTAAGGCATCATATTAGAAAAAGAAGCCCTAATATTGCTGATTTTAATGATATTCTTAGATGTGGCAGGCCAAGGAATTATTTATAGCAGTGCTAATTATATCAATAAAAATAGCAATATTAATAATGTGAGTGTCAAAATCCATTCTTGACAGTATGAGGTAAACAGAACTATAGTCAAACAAAGCAGCCAGTCTGTCTCTACTGTCAGCTCATGAATATGCACTTCAGGAAAAATATACACACAGTTTAGAGAATTAAGTGTATTGATTTAATCTCTTTTTCAATTACTTTTGACCTTTTTTTAAAAAAAGATGTTCTTTATTTTAAATTCAAACAATGTTAAAAAGACTTGGATTTTTAGTTTTGAAATTATTGGCAACCATTTTCTTACTGACTGTCATTAGTAAGTTTCTAGAGACTTATTTATATATGATTAAGTACTTTATAAATTATCAGAAATTCATTTTCTTTGTACCCTCATTTTTGGGACACAAATTACCATCACAAAAGGAACCTCTAACAGTTTACAAAATGAAACAATACAAAACAAACCCTACCACTACCATACATGTACACACAACCATAAATCTCTGGCTTCCTTTAGGCATTAAAAGAATATCCTTTTCCATGGTTTTCATTTAAGAAAGAGCATAAATTTTCTTTGTAGCTGTTTTTACTTCTAGTCAGTTTTTACAATTTTATGTTATTTTAAACTTATTTTCCTAGGAATATAAAATCCAGTAAGTAGAAGTCATTAAATCCAATGGTTTTTAGCTTGAGGGGACATCTAACTTATCAGCCAATCCCTCATATATTTGATTTAATTCTTTTATTTTATTGCACATTGTAAAAAATTTCAGATGTAGAGATTGGAAATATTGTTTTTGGTATAATGTTACAAGCAACTAGTTGTATGATCTTAAGCATTTCACATAATTTGTTTGGCTTAGCTTCCTTCATCTTCAGGGTCCCTTTCAGCTCTAATAATATGAGTATCTTTCTTTTGATACTTGAGTCTTTATTTTAGCTTCAGATAATGTGACTGGATGTGATGTGCAGGGGGCACCAGGAAAAAGTATATGTAAAATATTTGACTTTGCTTTTTACTTTCAGTCCTGGATAAAAGTTTCATTTTAATGATACTTGCTTTCAAACATAGCATAGTAGTACAAGAGCCACAATATTAAGTACTGATAATCTTTTATAGTTGGTAACTATAATATCTATTAGTTTACATAAATTTTTACCAGCTCACCTTCACTCATGTAGATATATTGGTAATAGAATTTATAAACATGACTCTTTGCATTTTACTCTGCATAAAGTTGCTTAACTGGAGAAAGCAGGTAATAATAGAATGAATTAACTCAGAATTGTTTTCTAATTCTATAAAATATATGGATAGATAGATATATTCGAAGAAAAAGGTAAACTTGGTTTATGTGCCTAATTTTTAAAGCAAAAAATAAATATACTTCGAGTAATCAGGAGCCATCTCCATATAGATCTTATAAAACTGGTAATTTTTAACTGCCGCATTTGATTTTTGATCCTACATTATATCCATCCAGGGTTAGATTTACATAGGAGGACTGATAAGATAGACAAAGAAAGTTGACTCTGTTTTGATGAAGAATAGTGGGAAGAATCTGAAACTGCATGCAATTTGTGTGTACCTACCTGTAGGTATTTATTTAATGATGACCTCAAAGTTTTCATTTAGAGTTTCACTCTCAGTTTCTTTTTAATTGACTTACATTCCTTTTGCTAGTATGAATGGTAGTGAGAGGCTCAAAACTGTCAAATCCTTTACCTATTCACAAATGGAAACAGCTATCTGGAGAAAGCTATATAATCCTTGGTTCCTTCCCCTTCCATACACATATCCATCGTTCTTGATACCGCTCATAACATTTTATAAATTACCTCAGACAGAATATACAAAAAACGCGACCATATATTAGATAATGCTAAGCTTTTGGGAGAAATGGCAAGAAAAATTTTAGATCAACCATAGCGCAGAAAAGGTGGTATGAGTGCTTCAATGCATGCAAATAAGGGGAAAAAAGCATTCTAAGAGATATTTAGAAGGGAAGCTGATTTTAGACTATAAGTTAACTGAAACCCAGCACATGTACTGAGGAATTAATGTAGACCCTTTTCTAAAGGCATTGGTACCAGAAAGACTGGCAAAATTATTGGTTGTGAGCATAGTGAAAGAAAATAAAATACATTCTGTTCTTGTACTAAACAACAGTAGCCAACATGTATGAGCACTTAACTTTGTACCAGACATTGGTTATATCTGAATTTTTTCAGTTAATTTCATAATCCTATGAGATAGGCACTTTTATTATGTCATTTTTAAAGATAAGCTAAGGCTCAGAAAGGTTAAGTAACTTATTCAAAGTCACACAGCTGGTATATAACAGTTGGGAATTCAAACTCAAGTCCAATTCTAGAAAACCTAAACTCTTAATCACCACCTCATCATGCCTTTCTTCTGGGACCATTTTTACTTAGTACTCGCCCTGATTAGTACTGGTAATTTTATTTCAAGAAAGGCATAGTGGATTTGGAGAAGGTTCCAGAGAAAGGCACAAAGTGAAAGAGCTTAAGTGGGAGGAATGGTTGTTATGGTAAAGTTTGTTTTTAAAATTTAACTCTTCAATCTAGAAGTACAACTTCTATGAGGGAATTTATCAGAAGGTTTTAACAGAGGATGGACTGGGTAGCCACTGCCTGATTTGGTTGGATGGACAACAGTGGAGCTGGGTAACAGATGTCAAAGCAGATGGAGGAAATCATGAGTAGGAGCAGGTCAGAGGGAGCTTTAGACACTGGCAGTACTGGGAAGGCAGAGGTCAAAAAGGAGACCTAAATCTAACAGGTTGAGTAACCAAGAATCGGGATCATGCAGAAAAAAAGGGTGAGGCAGAACAGAAACAGAATATATTCAAAACTTTGGTAAATCCTACTGACTTTGGTAAATCCTACTGACTTTGGAAGGCCCTAACATTTATTGTTTGTTGTTTGCACCCTTAGATTTGTTTCAGAACCAACAGCTGACTTAAATAGGGGCCACCTAGAGTCTGGGATACAAAGAGTGCTATGGTTTTGGCACAAAAAACATGATCATCAATACTAACTTAGAATTAGGCAGTAAGTTTAGATGCATTAAAAAGAAATGCAATTTAGCACAGAAACCTATGTGATAAACCTGAGAATAGCTGTCATTTATTGAGTGCTTGCTGTGTACCATTCAATTCTGAAATCACTGTTTCTGGTGGGCATTTATAGTACAAGTTACCGTCTGCTGTCCAGTTTTCAAATATAAGAAAACATCTGCTAGCTTTTCTGAGGATTTGATGGGTAAAACAAATTATACCTTAATTTTATTTCATTTCATGTTGTAATTTAGCTTTTGATATCTCCTCTTCCCACATTCATGGAGCCAGGCTCTACCAGGCTTAAGGTGGAATAGAGTGTAGACTTCTCTTATGTAAACGTTTCCTTCAATTGTCGCAATACTGAAAGAAAGGTTCAATTTTATTTGATAGGAAAAATGCATTTCTATCAGAGTAATCGGTTCAAATGATCAGCCCAGGTGAAGTCAGTGTACATGAATTTGGATTATATTTATGATTGCCAGCATGAGTTAATGAAAAGGGAATTATATAAGCTTTTAAAGTGAATTTTTGTTATTTCAAATAATTTTAATGACATCAAACCAAATACAAACAGATGTGTATGCCATGTATACATACTCATACCCTTTTTTCTACAAGGTATGGAGACTTCAAAAGTTTTTAAGAGATAATATTCATTGTTGAGCTATATTATGTATATATATATAGAGGTGGGGAAGAGTTGGATTGTCTGAATGGAGTCAAAGAATAATGGAAGAACTATACTATCACTTACGTGTCTTCAGATTTCCTTATTACAATATCTCTGATATTTCCTTCAGATTCTTATTTCTAGTGCATTAGGAAATATGTTACAATAATAATTTTGTATGTTTCAAATTGATATATCACTAATACAATATACTGTGAAGTTAGAAAGATAACCAACATTCAGTTTATTCATGACACCTTTCCCCTTTAGGTTTATTGTCACTGGTACTCTTTTGTTCTCGTTCTTTTGACATCTGGTGGTATCTAGTCTTTTTAACAACTATGTTGTTTGCATCCTCCCTTCCCTTCATATATCTGACCCTTAGAGAAGTACCTTTGAAAACTCACCCTCTCAGTAATCTTTCTTGTTCTAGCAAAGGGTTGAGAACAAGGCAATATTATGTTGAAGGGGTGATTTGAGCTGAAAAGTGAACAGGATTCCAGACCTTTCTGGTTCAGGTATTTCACATAATAGTCTCAACAGTTGTTATAAAGTGAATTGCTAGAGTGTATAAAAGCCAAAAATAAATGGTTGCTGTTTTTCTGTAATTTTGTGTTATGCATACCTCTGTTTCTATCTATTATTTGTGTAATGATGAATTTTATTATGCAGAAATGGGTATATTCATTCTTTGACATTCATCACCCAGGAAAGATAGCATTCAGAATTATACTACACTGAGCTGCAGATCCTTAAGGGCAGTACCGTATTTTATTAATCTTTGAAGCCTTAGTGCTTAGCACAGTACCTGGCACACTGGAGGATTCAATGTTCATTAGACTCTTTTGTAGCTGTCCTAGAAAGATTACTTTGATTCTTGCTTACCAGGCTGTTCATTCCTTATTTTCTTTTGACTGGTTCAAATTTAGCATTGTTAACAATCATTAATACCTATTACAGGGTTTCTCTGTACTTTTCTAAGACCCAGAAATTTTTATACATGCTCATGATCTTTTATCCTTTTAGATACTTAATGAAATTCTGTCATGGCAGAAGTCCCAATAAAAAATTATATTTACCATGATTCAGAAAAGAAATATATCAGTTATCGCCCATCAGTGGTAAAGCAAATCTACTGCAATCAATTCAGGATATTGTATTGAATAGAGTACACAGAATTACATTACCTAGTGATTCAAGGGTGAAATCCAAATTTCATATCCTATATGATTCCTATCTGGATAGTAGGACAAACAGTCCAGAGTATTTTTTTTTTTGCACTTAATAGATTGTAATGAGATTTTGAGCATTTTATATGAGCTTCCTAATTCTTAAAAAGATAAGTTCATAAAGTCTCACACAATTAAAAAACAGAGCTTTAGATTATTTTACCTTATTATCTAAGTTGTTTAGAAGTCAGTCCAATGAAACACTTTAATGTTATTGACATTATATCCTTAGCTCTTATAGAAAGCAAACACGGTAATTGGGCTATGAACAATATGAAGGGTAATGTCATGTAAACCACTGTGTAGGGTGCATGTTTCTTTCCTATATAACAGCTGACATGCTTTTTCATATTTATAAGACCTGCTAGTTAGACAGTGGGAGACTTACATGATCTGCCAAAGTCATAGTTAGTCTCTCTACTAACTGAAGCTATAGCAACTTGATTTGAGGTTGTTTCCGAAACAAAAGATAATTATGTCCTGGGATAATTAAAACTGGGGTCTCATTAAAGCGTACTTCAAGTGATTAGTAGCTATGGTATATTTTGGAATTTGTATCTAAGAACATAAAGAGAGCATATTGTTGTTTTTGTATATTCAAGAATATGCTTTCTGTGGAAAGTATTGATTCTTGGAAATAATGATAATGAACTCCCAGACAACCCCAGACCCACATACCTCTCCCCTTTCTCAATATTTTTAAAATTAAGGATTCTGAAAACAAGGTGACTTATGTATGGCCATCTTCCCCTTCACTTCCAATTCCTGACTGTCTTTCTGAATCAAATCGCTACTGAGATCTGTGAACAATTGCTGTGACACCTTGGGCAGAGAAACACTGCTTTGAAAACTTCTACCATCAATTGGGCAAGCAACTAGGGAATAGTACTGAAGTTCAGAGATAAAGATCAGAAAACAGTAGACATTGTAAAGAAGAGCTTGGGCTTCAGAGGTCTGTGAACCAGTATGGGAGAAAGTTAATATTGGCCTATTTTAGGTATCCAAGTCTCCCCAATAGGCTAAAAAATCAGAGTAGCTGAATGTGCTGGCTGAGTTTTCTCTGTCCCTGAGGCTGAGAAGAAATTCAGAGATAGGGCAACAGTGATCTACCTCCTCATGCCTTGGCAGGGAACTGGTAGACTGTCTACATTTCTTTTCTCCAAGTGTTATACTTCTGCCATTTAGGATACTCTAACAACCAGACCAGAGTTCCAGTGAGTTATCAATGAAAAATAACAATCCATCAAAGGGGAGCCAGTAGTGAGGGAGAGAGGAAGATCAGGCAGGAAAATTAGAGTACATACTCCAAGCAACTAGTACTATTGGCAAAAATAAATGAAACCTGAATTTTGAAATATATTAAGAGCACTTAAGGACATTCAAACAAAGAACAAAAAAGAATTTCAGATACTAAGAAAAACATATCTCAATTGAGCGACTCAGTGGAAAAATCGGAGGAGGACATGGTCACTGTTGAAACATGAGTCAGTGAAGTGAAAGACCAAGTACAAGAAATATATCAAAGTACATAGCACAAATAAAACATGGTGAAAATATTGAATAAAAAGGGTGAGTCTTGGAGGATAGTTTAGAAATCAAAATGTGAATAATAGGAATTATAGAGGGAGAAATAAGAACAGAAGGAGGAGAGGTATAATTAAATAATAGAAGAAAATTTCTTTGAGTGTAAGAAAAATCAGAGTCTGTGGATTGAAAGGGTTTATTGATTTATGGTCTTGATTGGAAGAAAAGATACAGTTCTGAACTCTAAAAATAAATTGAAACATAAACTCCCAAGTAGAAAGAACAAGTTTCTCCTGTAAAGAGGAGAAATATCGAAGTATCATAGAACTTCCTATTTGTAACACAGGAAGCAAGAAGATAGTGGAATGACATCTACAAACTGCAAAAGGAAAATTACTACAGTCCAAGAATCTCAATGCCCAGAAAGTTGTCATTTGCCAGCCATGGTGAAAGAAATACATTTAGGGAAAACCAAGAACTCAGGACATATAATTATTATTCCCCATCCAAGAAAATGCCTGAGGATAGATTAAAAGCAAACAACAAATGAGCCAGGACAAAGATTTCAAGATGAAAAGGAAAGGAAATAGTGGTAAATAATGAGCATTTGTATATAATTGTGTGTGTGTGTGAGTGTGTGTTGTGTGTATAATTTCATTTAAGAGATAAAGATAGATGGCTAGTAAATGTGTAATAAAATAGACAATTTCAGACTTTTGAAATAAAAGGATCATACTTATGTAAAGAAAATTTTTAATGTACTAAAACTGTCTTATCAACACTTAGTTGATGGAGGGAGTAGACAGGAGGAATGTAAAAAAGGAAAATAAGTGGTGGGAGATGAGAGGAGGAAGAAAAGAGGAGAAAAGTGAATGTATCCTAAAGATCTCATTTATTTAGGAGAAAGGGGTGGGGGATAGAACCTCTTGGTGGGGGAAAATCTGTCTTAGAAAGATAGATACATGAAAAATATATATATACATCTGTTAATTAGAGTAGAGAAAGGGAAGGTTAGTATGATAGAACATCATGTAGAACTTTCATAGCAGCAAGGAGAAAATAGAATGCAGAGCCACTTGATCAAACAAAAAAATACGGAAAAGGGAAATAAGGAAACAATAATGTAAGATTAAAAATAAATATAAGTAATTGGAAGATATACAATTAGGCACATTATTCCATTTAATGTAATGGACTAAATTCTCCCATTAAGAAAACAGATGTCAGATTGAATTTAAAAACATAAGCCACTCAAATTATATTACAAGAAAAACACCTGTGTCAAAATTATAAAGAAATGTTGTTTGTAAAATGGTGGACATAAAAGACATCAGGCAAAGGCAAACAAAAGGAAAACAGAGAAACATGAGTGACAGCATTGATATCAAAAAGGGGCACTGTAATGATGAAAGGCGTAGTTTATGCAGAGAATAACCACATAACTGTATACAACAGGCTTATTTATAGTAGATAAGTATGTTAAGTAAAAACTATTGGAAACGTCTAGACAGCTCTGTTAAACACATGCAAACAATGACTAAGAGAAATAGAATACTATAACTCAGAAGCAATATATCTGTAGAATCTGATATTCTTGAAATATTTTTAAACATCTCTGTGCTTGACCGCAAAGAAAACTTTATAAATTTTAGAAAGCAGAGATTTTGCAGGCACATCCTCTGATTATAATCTAGTATAATTAGAATTTTAGAAGTTTTTCTAAAAGGTGACAAAAATTATTAATTATTTAGAAATTGAAGAGAACACTCCTAGATAATTCTTGGATAAAGAGGAAGTCATTTGGAAAACAATGAAAAGGAGAATATTTTATTTAAAAACCTATTGAAAACAAGTAAAGAGATTGTCGGAGTAGAGTTGATAGCCTTAAAGGCCTTCATTATTAAGATGGAAAATAAAGGATTATCTAGTAACTTTAAGAAATTAGAATAAACACTAATATAAGAGAGAATAAAAGGAAATTAATTTTTTAAAATATGGAATTAATGAAGGAAAACAAAATGTAATAGAAAATCAGTCTAAAAGCTGGCTCTTTCAAAAGACTTAATATAATATATAAACTCCTTGGGAAGGTGAAAAAACAAAAAAGAAAATGAGGCCAGTAATTCCACTCTGAAGTGGAAGAGAGTTGAAAGCATATGTTCACTTAAAACTTGTACACAAATGTTCATAGCAGCAATATTCATTATAGCCAAAAAATGGAAGAAACTCAAAGAAACTCTCCATCAACTAATAAATGGATAAATAAAAATGTGGTGTATGCATACAATAGAGTATTATTCAGCCATGAAAAGAAATGACGTACTGATACATGCTACAACATGGATGAAACATGAAAACACTATGCTAAGTGAAAGATGTCAGACACAAAAGGCCACATATTATCAGATTCCATTTATGTGAGATGTCCAAAATAGGCAAATCCATAGAGACAGAAAGTAGATTAGTGGCTGTCAGTGCTGGAGGAAGGGAAGATGGGGAGTGACTGTTTAATGGGTATAGGATTTCCTTGTTCTGGAACTAGATAGTTGGTGATGTTTATACAACCTTTTGAATGTACTAAAAGCAACCACAGCGTATACTCTAAAATGGTTAAAATGGTGAAGTTTATGTTATATGAATTTTATGCTAATAATAATAAAGTTTACAAACAAGAAATTGAGCAAAAATAGATACTAGTTAGGGATGAAAAAGTTGACAAAACTGAAAGGTAAAAAAAGAAATCTAATGCAACTCTCTGGAAATAAATTTGAAACCCCTGAGAAACAGAACATCATATGGTCAAATGCAAATTATAAATATCGGCCTAAGAAGAAGTAGAAAACAGATACCTATTAGTACTGAAGAAATTGGAAAGCTAACAACATGTGATCGCTTAAACTTAAAGAAATAACTAATTTTGATATAATTTAAATTATGCTAGGCCATTGAAAAGTAATGAAATATTTTCTAATTTCATTTAATATCTAACTGATAAAAATTGTACAGAAATAAATTATAGTTCAATTTCACTTATGAAAGAAATGCAAAATTTCTATATAAAATGCAGATTAGCAAATAGTATCAGCATGAATTAAAAGAGTAATATACTAGGACCTAGAATTTTCCTTTTTAAGTAGGAATTCAAGCATGATTCAACAACAGGAAATATATCAATATTGTTCATTACATCACCAAGTTAAAGGGAAAAATTATACATTCATCTTCAGTAAGATTGCTTAAATATAATATTTTCATTCACAGCCAACAGAAAATATAATCTGAAGTAGTTAAATCTTAAAAATTCAATTAATATCAGATATTAAGTAATTACTAGACAAGTAATTATTTATCACAATTATTTAACATTGAGTAGGGAGCTTTAGCAAATATAATAGTCAAAGATATAAATAACACTAACATTTGTAGAGACTAACTTAACATGTCTTTTGGCTGATATCAGACCTAAAAATTTTAGAACTCTAATTTAAAAATCTAGAAAAATTAGTAAGATAAATTAAGAAGGTAGTTGGATAGAAAATAATTAGATGAAAATTGATTACTTTTCTCTGGAAGTAATAGGCATCTAGGAACCATTTTTCCCAACAGGAAAAAATTATTTAATTTTCCATAGAAACACAAATTATAAAATGCTTATTAATAAAACTACCAAGAATAATATAGGACTTGTATGTAAAAAAGAGGTACTATTTAAAGACATAAAACAAGATCTGATTAAAGGATGCACAAATTATGTTTTTGTATGGGAAAACAATAGCAAAATGTTAATTTTCCCAAAGTTAATACATTTATTTAATACAATCCAATTAAATTTTTAGCAGGGATTTTTTTTCTTTTTTGAGCTAGACAATGTAATTTTTAAATTACATAGAAGATTAAGTGCTAAAAAAAGGCAAGAAAATATGAAAAAGAACAGTGAAGAGGGATTTGCATTATACATAGTAGAACATATTACAAAGCCAGATAATCAAAACAATATGGTATTAGCGTAGGAATAGACAAATAGATCCATTAAATAGATTAGAGAATCCTGAAACAGGTGACAATTTAGTTTGAAAATCATGAATCATTTAATTAATAGAATTGGCATAAAAGATTATTTTGTGGAAAAAAATGGAAGAATATTCTCATTTCACACATTATACAAAAATCATTTAAGGTGAAATGCTTAAATGAAAACAAAACAAAAAACTTGCCAAAAAAATCTAGGAGACTATTTATAAAATTTTTTAACAGTAGTGAAAATGCAAAAAATTTAAAATGATTTAACACTGTTGATTGCATAAAAATAAAAAAATCTTTTATATAAAAATAAAAGTTATTAGAAAAATATACATTTGGAAAAGTATTTATAATTTTACTTTTATTAACATGAAAGGTTAATATCCAAGAGCTCTTAGACAATGCTAAGAAAAAAGTTATGAAACAACCCAATGTAAATGGAAAAGATAATTCACAGTAAAGCAAATTCTATTGGTTAACATAAGAGAAGATGCTCAAATTCACATAGGGAAATTCAAATTTAAGTAACAGTGATGTAATGTGTCTTAAAATTTAAAATTTCTGTTAGTCTGATGGGTTTAATATTTATTGCCAGTGGTGATGTGGCAAAAAGGGACTCTTACTTGTTACTGGTGCAAATGTGCTATGCTTTAACTTTTTTGAAATGTAGTCTGGTAACACCTATTATATCCTTTGATTGAACAATTTTATTCTTGGGAATATATCCCATAGAAATACAAGTATTGATATTTAAGGGCATATGTATTTTTTGGTTTCAAAGTTGTTACAGCTTTTTTGTAGTAGTAAAACTGGGGGGGGGGAAGTAATTCCATTAATAAGATAATGCTAATAAATAATGGAAATTCATACCATGGATTATAATGCAGTTATTAAAAGATGTGAATTAAAGATATCTCAGGTGATCTGGAGGAATTTCTGGAGTTATTGATAGTGAGAACAGCAAGTTATAGAAAAGTGTGTGTTGATGTTACATTTTTATAAAATAATGACCAAAATCCCTGAATATGTATTTTGTATGTAAATATCTATATATGTATATCTGCTTTATAGTAGAGTTATTTATTTGCAAAGGGAGAATATGGAAGGATGCATACTATGTTGTGAAAATAGATTGCTTTGAATGGGAGGAAATATAGAGGGAGAGAAACAGAGAGCCAAGCAATAAAAGGAAAAGAAAAATTGCAGTAAAAACATGTTCAAAATCCTACTTATGCTTTTTAATAAAATCAAGTACATTTGGCTGTATATGTATTAAGAAGTCAAATTAAAGTGTTTAAAAATATTATGGCTACTTTTGATGATAATGATTTCATATTTTTCAATATTGGTACCAAGGGATTTTTTATTCCTTTACATTTGCTGTTTATTTAATTTTGTATCACATGCTACTAGGATTTTCTACAGTTCTAAAAAATCCTTAGATAATTGTCTAGCATTTCAGGCCAAATAAACTTAATGATTTATCGTTTGAGATCAAATCAAATTACATGGATCATTCCCATGTCAGGGCTGACATACAGCTGATATCCCTTAGTAAAAGTTAGGTGGTATGTTTCACTTTGTTCAGTGTTCATTTTCTCTGATTGGTACCTTCTGTGTCAGTTATAAAATATTTCTAATATTACCCCTGTCACTTCACAAATTAATTATAACAGCAATTATGAATGAATGGAAGAATTGCACATAGAAATTGCTTAATAAATAAATACTTGCTGATTGACATAATAGATTTTAAGTACAGTAATGATTTTACCAAGGTAATAAAGTGTAGAAATGAAAGCATTCAAGGGTGTTTAAAAATAAACTAGAAGTCATGATTTCAGGCAAATCATTTGACTCCTGTGTCTCAGAATCTTAATCTTTAAAATAGTGTATTTTCATCACTTATTTCACGCAGTCTTTGAGGATCAAGTGAAGTAATAAATGTTTAAGTGCTTTGAAAAACATAATTCATTGTGCAAAGAATGTTGATGATAATAAAAATCTGAAGGCAGCCATATTTTACACTTAATGGACATATATTTTGTATATATATACATATATGTATTTCAAGTTGCATGTTTGATATTAAGCCTCTTGACATATCAGTAATAGAACGTATTACTGATGAAGCTATCAAAGCCTCAAATGAACAAAACTGGGATCTATGGCAGGTGTGAATACATTTAATTGCTTAAAGTTTAAAATGAGTCTCCAGAATTTCTTTATTTTGCTGGTCATTGAGCAAAATTCTTTATTTAGGTATATCTCCTGATGTCCTCTGTTCTACTATAGAGATATTGTGGGAAGTCTGGGCCTTCATCTCATCTGGACATGATAATAATGTTGTGTTGTGTTTTGACTTAATAAATGGCCTTGGACAGCTAAACACAGTGGTGTAATCTGTTGTTATATTTCATTAGAAATCCTCTCCTTGTAATTTATAGCTGCAGTTAATAGTGACTATAGCATGAATACTTTAAATAGTAAAATATTTATCATCTTTTAGTAACCAGACACCAGATGTGCCATTGGCAGATTTTGGGTGTGTGTGCGACTATCAGGAAATACCTCCATTGTGATTTGTTGGTTGAAGCTAAGACTACAAAAGAGTAAAAACATTTACATTATTTTATTAAAGAAATAGTTATAATCTTAATACTATAGAGACTATATACTATACTATTAAAGATACCTAGATTCTGTTTTGAAAAAATGGAATGGATGGACTTGTTTCTCTAAGTCTCAATAAATTTTACCTCTTTCCAAGAATACATTCTCATTTTAAAATTTTCTTGCCCCAATAATTTGGCTTTGACTTTTGCATAAATATTCTCGCTATTTCACTAGTCTAATTTCCTTCAGTTAGTTTCTCTGCTATTCTTCCAGTAGTGGAGACAATGTTATAAGAAAGTTGAAAAGAGATCTTAAAAGACATCAATCTTTCTCTGCATTTCTTTAAATAGACTTTATTCAAGGCTAGTAGTAAAAACTACCTGAATTAGTTCTTTTTGATATCTTATATTTCACTTAATGAAGTCATTCTAATCAATATATTTGCATTTTCTATTTGCATTTTGATTATCTTATCAAATATGAAATTAGCAGCAATTGTGACATCTTTTTTAAAAAATATCTCTTCACTTTTGTCTAACAATACTAGTGTTACTAGAGCAGAAAGAGTTTTTAGAATACTCTGTATGCATACTTAGATGTATATGTCATTGCCAGTCATCTTTTAATTCTGTTCTTCTCTGTCTCCATTCAAGAAAATTTCTAACCACCAAAGATTACTCACCCAAATGCAAGTTGCAAGGAGATCTTCAAGTAATCTGTTAATCTCAGTCTTAAGAAACCAAAGTGATCATCTCTTAATTCTTTATTCTAAATTAAATTTTTTTATTGGAGTATAGTTGATTTATACACTGTTGTGTTAGTTTCTGCTGTACAGCAGAGTGAGTCAGTTATACATATACATATATCCACCCTTTTTTAGATTGTGTTCCCATATAGGTCATTACAGAGTATTGAATATCATACCTTAATTCTTAATTCTTAATATTCTTTCAGTTTCTTCTTTCTCAGGAAAGAAGTTTCTTTCACTTCTAAGTAAATCCTGAGTCCCAGTATCTTTTATCAGTATCTTCCTCTTCATTTTGGAATGGACTGAAACAAAATCATCATTTCTTTTTTTTTTAAAATTGAAGTATAGTTGATTTACAGTGTTCTGTTAGTTTCAGGTGTACAGCAAAGTGATTCAGTTATACATACACACACATATATTCAATATATAAATGTATAATTTTTTTCATATTCTTTTCCATTATGGGTTATTAATACTTCCCTGTGCTATGCAGTAGGTCCTTGTTGTTTATCTGTTTTATATATAGTAGTGTGTAGCTGTTAATCCCAAACTCCTAATTTGTCCCTCCTTCCTTTCCCCTTTGCTAACCATAAATTTGTTTTCTATGTCTGTGAGTCTGTTTTGTAAATAAGTTATTTTGTATCATTTTTTTAGATCCCATATATAAGTGATACCAAATCATTATTTCTTAACACTGTAATCAACTTTCCAAAATATGGCACCTATTATCCCATTCAGTGGTCAGGTTAGTTTACTTAGTTTATCTTTCCAAGTGTCTGAATTTCTTGAGTCACTGATGCTCAGTCTTAAAACCATGGTTGTTTTTATTTTTTCTATTCTTTTTTTTTAAAATTAAGTTTTAACTTGACCAAATAAAAATGCTTATTTGTTTAAACTTTTACATTTAATACTTTATATTTATTATTGCCTTAAACAGTATAAATCTTTTTAGCGTCCCTTGCACCTCTTGTTTGGAAATCAGTGGATGGTATAGATTAGGGTCTGTGAAATCAGCAACATCCACATCACCTGGGAGCTTAGAAAGCAGAATCTCAAACCCCATCCGAGACCTAATGAATCATCATCTTTATTTTAATAAGATCGCAAGTCATTCATACATACATTAAAATTTGAGAAACACTGCTAAAGAATTTGCCATTTAAAAAAATTTGACTTCAGGTGCACAGAATTGGTTAATTATGATATGGTTCATAATCATTGTACAATTTATTATCCTCTTTTGTTTTTATTTCATTCTTTCATTCATTTGTTCTTTTTAATCAAAATAAATACCTGTAAACCCAAGACCCAACCAAAGAATTAGAACATTAACGATAATTTACATCTATCTATATGTTCTTCTCCTACTCTTATCAACACTCCCCTAACCAGAGGTAACCAGCATTCTGAATTTTGTGTTTATTATTCCATTATTTTTTCAAAAAATAATATATATAGCTATACCACTTATAAATGTGTGACTAAATAATATATTAATATAATACTGTATCTCCTAGAATATGCTTTTTTTTGCTCTCAACATTGTTATTAAGATTCATCCATGTTTTTGTAAGTAACTAATTCACACCATTTATTTTTAATTTTGTATTGTATTCATAACATCATCACAGTATATTATTTCTCCTGTTAATGGACACTTGGGTTATTTCCTACTTTTTGCTAATACAAATAGTGCTGGTATAAACATTCTTGTATATGTCTCTTGGTGACGTTTGCAATACACTCTTTTCAGAATATACTGAGTTTGGAATTGCTGAATCATAGGGTATGTAAATGCTCAGTTTTGCAAGAGATTGTCAAATTATTTTTCCAAAATGGCATTACCCATTTACACTCTCACCAACAATGTGTGAAATATATATGTAGATCCTTATTCTCTTTAAAACGTGGTATTGTCAGATTTATTTTTTGCTACCTGAATGGATAAGAAAATATCTCATTGTGGTCTTGATTTGCATTTTCTTGTTTACCAAAACTGTGAACATGTATGTATGTGTGTTTTCTCTTCTGTAAAATAGTGTTCCTGTCCTTTGCCCATTTTCTTCTTTTAATTTTTTTTATTGATTTGCATGAGTTCTTTATATATTCTAGATACTAATTCTATTTCTTCTTCTGCTTTGTAGCTTATCATTTCATTTCCTGTAGGGTATTCTAATGAAAAGAAAATTCTTAATTTTTATATGGTCATACTTATCATTATTTTCTTTTACGGTTAGTGCTTTTTCTATCTTCTTTTACTAAATCCTACTCTGGAATTGATTTTTGTATGTTATGTAGAGATTAAAGTTTAAGTTGCTTTCTAAAGGGATACACAATTTTCCAGCTCTGTTTAATTTATATTCTTGTCTTTCCTCAGTGATTTGCCTTGCCACCTCTCATATAGCAAGAGTCCATATAAATGAGGGTCTGTTTATAGACTCTCTTTTCTGTGATCTTGGTTTATTTGACTATCCCTATGTCAACAACACATTTTCTTAATTACTAGAGCTTTATATTATAATATGTCCTTATGTGTGGTGGGGAGAGTCTCCCAGAATTCATCTTTTTAGTTCTACCTTTTCCTTAAATGTCAACCTCCCCCCACCCAGCTAAATTTTAATTTAGAACCTATATGCTTCATTCCTTATGTATAAAACCTAGTTATCAATATATATTTTTTAATATCTTCAAGTTTATCCAAAGCATTTCTTACAGTAACTGCTTATTTTGGCTTACAATGATGCCAGCCTATGAAACTTAAAAGCAAAAAACCAACAAAATGTAATGCCAGTCTTATAATATTCAAGCTAATTCAATTTGAATACCACTCCAGATTCAATTATTTATTTTAGGATTCCAAGTTGATATCATAGTTTCTTAATTTAACAAAATATAAAAAGTGTATACTATTCACTTAACATTGCTTTTAGCAGTTTTTTATGAATCTAAATATAAATTATTCCATGGAATAGCATCCATTCAGGGATTATTATTATCAATTTTAGCTGTCTTTAATATCACTAAATGCCAGACAGTGTTTAAGTACTTAACATTTTTTGACTCATTGGTTCCTTACAACTCCATGAGGTAGTTATCCCCATTTTACAAGTGAGGAAACAAAGGCTTAAAGAGGTTAAATAACTTGGTAGCTCACTTATTAGGGATTCAGATGGTAAATTCACGTAGTACTAAGAAATGTTTCCTTGTGAAAACTTCACTGAGCTGCCCCTTCCACAGAACTAATTCTATGATGATTAAATACCTGTCTTCCTTCAGTTCTGCCTTAGCACCAAATATTTTTATTCAGGAGAATCAAACATTAACATCAAAGCCATCTTGAGAGAGAACAAAAGATGTAAGTATATAACGAAGAAGTATGTAAAATTGTCTTAGAAATGGAAGATTGGATGTATAGTTACTGGTCTTGAGTAATAGGTTGATTGTATATGTGATGTGGCATCAGATCTCAGGTCATATTTAGCTTTGGCTGGTGGAACCTCCCTCACTCATTTGCCTTTTTCCCTTCTCAGATGTCCAGAGCTTGTATAGTGGTATATTTGTCAGAGGATTGACAAGTATTCTGCTTACTGTTTCTAGTAAAGACACACTTTTGACAGTTTAATCTGTCTCCATTCTTAACCCTTTGTGTTCTTGAATGCTTACTTCTTTTGTTTTCTATTCTGTGTCTATTTTGATTTTTAAAATAAAAATGTACAATCAGATAGGTAAATAATTATATGTTTTATTAATGTCATATATTAAAATATATTCAACTATTAATATGCTATTCTTGGTATTAGTATTTGTTGAATTATGGGGAAGGCAGATGTTAAGGCGAAAGAGGTTTCTGTGGGATGGAATGAAAATAGGTGCCCACAAAAATATTAAGAGATGGTGACAAAGAGCTGATATATGAGACTCCTAATTTTTCTACTGTGTGCTGACCAGATATCTTAAAGGGATATAGATTTGAGAAAGTAGAGGGAAGAACTTTCACTTACCTGGAGTGGCTGCAATAGGGAGAGGTGTATGATGGCACAGCACACAGAACTAGCCTTTGATCACTTGGAAAGGAGTAAGGGTTAGAACTTAACAGATAGTCATGCGTGTTTTTCACGATTGGAATTTTGAGATAAATTGCTCGCCTGACCTTTTAACTGATATAGTTTTGCCTCAAGAGTGGGTGTTTAATATTGAAAATCAGTGTGTAGAGAAGGCAGAATTTAGAGGGGTAAGTTATAGCTGGAAAGTGATCTAGCTGTGTGAATGTAGGCTAGTGAAAAGCTGATAGCCAGTAGGGGATGGACACTGAGGGACTTATAAGGTATAGAAATATATTACTCAGACTATATAGCAATTGTAGGAATGTGTGGTCAGAAAGAGGAAGAATAGAATCAATGTGTGAATGGTCTTTATAGACTAATGTTTATTGAAAAAGCAGGTACTTAGACTATATGGAAAAGTAGCGCACATAAAATAAAGGCATTATGGGATTGTGATACCTTTTGAATGACTCAAAATCTGTGGAGAACCAAGGACATCCTCAGAGAAATAGGACTGTACAGAGATATAATTTAACTTAATTTACATGCAACATAGGAAGGAATATTTTTGACTGAGGAAATTTTTTTTTAATTTATTTTTAAATTTATTTTTGGCTGCATTGGGTCTTCGTTGCTGCTCTTGGGCTTCCTTTTTTTTTTTTTTTTTTTTTTTTTTTTTTTTGGGGGGTGGGGGCTTTTTAGTTGCGGTGAGCGTGGGCTACTCTTCATTGCTGTGTACAGGCCTCTCACTGCGGTGGGCTCTCTGGTCACGAAGCACCAGCTCTAGGCATGCAGGCTCTAGAGCGCAGGTTCAGTAGTTGTGGCGCACGGGCCTAGCTGCTCTGCAGCATGTGGTAACTTCCTGAACCAGGGCTCGAACCCATGTTCCCTGCATTGGCAGGCAGATTCCTAACCACTGCGCCACCAGGGAAGCCGAGGACATTTTTTTAAGTTTAAGGGAGAATAGAGAGCAAGAGATAGCTATATGCTAACATTTTGCTAATGAAAATAGAGGAAAGAATGAGTCTCTGTTCATTGGATTTGCAACCTAAAGTCAATCGGAGGGGCCCAAATTTGAGAAAAAGAATGTGTATTTGATATTTAGATTCATGCTTTAAGACTTTAGCTGGGCCTTGCTAGTTATTTCATTTTAACTCCTCTTTCCCCATCATCTACCTGCAAATTTTTGCCTTTTGTTTCATGATGAAAATTGAGACAGTTCAGCATGACATTTTTCACATGTTCTTTTCAATGAAGATGTTTTAGATATGCTTATATTTGCTGCATAGCCAGCTTCTAATGGTCTCTACCTTCAACAGTTAGGAAACTTCGGTGAGATTTTAAATGTGCAGAAGAATTCTCCAAGGTCTAGAAACCTTTATTAAGATTACAAAAAAGACCACTGAACTTGACAAAGTCACTTTATATTCTAATTTAAAATTTCAAAATCTAAAAGTCGGAAAGCTTTCTCAAGCACACAAAGAGACTTAACGGGAAATAAAATGTTTTACTATAAAAATAAACAAGCTTTCACAATAAACTGAGACTTGGTAATACTGAAATTTTGCAAATAGTACAAACTATTCTTTCTATAGGTGCTTATTGGATATGTGAATTTAAACATGATGAAATTAATCTTTATGTTCCTCAAAGATAAGCCCATCTTTAGAAAGTATAATCTCAATGAAGCTTTACAATCTTTCTGGCCCTACTTCTTTGTGTCAAACTAAAAAAAGTTGGAAAATAATTCTTTAAAATACCCTCCTTCCCCATAGGCAATAGGTCCACTAATTGTCAAATAGCATAGCTAGGCTATCCTACTAAGAGATTTTCACTGTTATCATCCTTGACTCTTGTATTTCTTTGCCTTACAGTCTGGAATCTTTTTTGTTCAAATCTCAATGAATAACAGACTGAAAATATTGCTTCCATCCTTTCTTTTTCCTTTTCCCAAAGATGGTTCTGTTCTTCATCTTAAATTAGTTCAGTCACTACAGGAAAAAAAAAAAGATGAAAGCAATAGGTAAAATATGAAAGGTAAAATGTGAATTATTAAAATTATATAATGATACAAGAGAATTCATTCATTGTACACTATTTTTGTATGCTTGAAATTTTTTATAATAAAAAAATTTTAATGCAGTCAGAAAAATAAAATTAAATAAATTACCTTAACCAACAGATGGGTTTGTTGCCCAGTTATAACTATATATGAATTCATGAATTTCAGGGCATAAACCATAAAATTAACCTTATCTCAACAGGTTATAATTTTATGTTATTTAGTGTGGTCAGTCCAGGCTTCAAAGTATTTTGAATTATTATGTTAAAGGCAAAAACTCAGGTCTGAAACTAACAAACAGTGAAGCCTCTCATCACTTCCCATTAATTCTGAAGTTTCATCTATTTTCAAATCTATAGTCTACTTCTTTTCTCTTCTGGTTAAAGCTGTTTTTGAATTGTGGCTCTTCCTTGCCAGACTAGGTAGAATAACTAGTCTGACTCAAAGATTTTCCATTTTGTTACTTTTTTCTTTCTTTTTCTTTTCTTTTTCTTCAGTATACTACATTGCCTTAAGGCAAACATGTTCTACTGTGCCTATGTGTCATAGTAGAAAGAGCACAGGATTAGGAGTCATTTGTTTTTTAGTCCCAGCTTTCTCAAACTAGCTTTATGACTCTGGGCAATTATTTTACTCCTTAAAAGCTTCTAATCTTAATTCTCTTCAATTTCTCATTTGGGGATTTTTAACCATTCAAAGCTGTATATTAAAAAAAATGCCTTTCCTGTGTTAAGGTACTATAACACTCTGTATTTTGCCCCTGTCTGACTTAAACTCAGCCTGATAGTATCATCCCCCTCAAGTCTTCATTTTTATGTTTGCATTCCCAAAACTACTCCTATTGACTTTTTGTAGCTGAATATTTTCAAATAGATGTTACTTTTTTAGAGCAGTTTTAGATTTACAGAAAAATTGAGAACATAGTCTATAAAGTTCTCATGTATCCCACACCCATTTTTCTCTATTATTAATATTTTATATTAGTATGGTACATTTGCCACAATTAATGAACAATATTAATATATTGTTATTAACTAAAGTACATGGTTTATTCAGATTTCTTTAGTTTTTACCTAATGTCTTTTTCTGTTCCAGGATCCCAACCAGAATACCACATTACTTTTAAAGACTTTATATTTTTAGAGCAGTTTTAGGTTTACAATAAAATTGAGAGGAAGGTACAGAGATTTCCCATATACCACCCCCCCCACACACACACTGCATAGACTCCCCCATTATCAACATCACTCACCAAAATAGTACAATTTTTACCAAAGAGTAACCTACATTGATGCATCATAATCACCCAAAGTCCATTTTTTACTTTATGGTTCACTTTTAGTGTTGTACATTGTATAGGTTTGGACAAATGTACAATGTCATATGTCCATCATAATATCATACAGAATATTTTCACTGCCCTAAAAGTCATCTGTGCTTCGCCTATTCATCTCCTTGCCTTCTTACTTAACCTTTGCTGGCAACCACTTTCTTACTGTCTCCATAATTTTTCCTTTTTCAGAGTGTTGTATAGTTGGAATCGTATGGTGTGTAGCCTTTTCAGATGGGCTTCTTTCATTTATTAATATGCATTTAAGATTTCTCCATGTCTTTCCATGGCTTGATAACTTATTTATTTTTATCACTGAGTGATATTCCATTGTCTGGAGGTACCATAATTGTCTATCTGTTCATCTACTGAAGGACATCTTGGTTACTTGAAAGTTTTGGCAATTATGAGTAAAGTTGCTATAAACATCTGTGTGCAGGTTTGGGTTTTTTTGTGTGGGTGTGTGGACCTAAGTTTTCACCTCATTTGGGTAAATACCAAGGAGCATGATTGCTGGATTGTATGGTAAGAGTATGTTTAGTTTTGTAAGAAACCACCAAATTATCTTCCAAAGTGACTACCATTTTGCATTCCCACCAGCAATATGTGAGAGTTCCTGTTGCTCCACATCCCTTGCCAGCATTTCATGTTGTTAGTGTACTGGATTTTGGCTATTCTAATGGGTGTGTAGTGGTTATCTCATCTTAATTTGCATTTCCCTGAGGACATATGACTGGAGCATCTTTTCATATGCTTATTTGCCATCTGTGTATCTACTTTGGTGAGATATTTGTTAAGTTCTTTGGCCTGTTTTTTAATTGGGTAGTTTATTTTCTTTTTGTTGACTTTTAAGAGTTCTTTGTATATTTTCGGTAAAAGTTCTTTATCTGATGTATCTTTTGCAAATATTTTCTCTTGATATTGTCTTTAACAGCAAAAGTTTTAAATTTTAATTTTAATGAAGTCCAGCTTATTAGTTTGTTGTGGGGACCTCCTTATGACTGGACCCCCTGGATTTTTTAACTCTCAGAGTTGTTCACAGTGAGCCTCTAGCAATTGGTCAATTATCGTTCAGGTTTTCCTACCCTGGCGCTAGTTCCTGTGACAATTTCCGCTCATGAGTTTCTGTTCCAGGAAGCTGTGACTCCTTGTATTCACTTGTCTGTCTCTTCAATCTTATGGACCTAAGAGAGGAATTGATGATTTTTCTATCTGTTCAGCTTTTTACTTGTTGGGAGAGAGTGGTGACTTCCAAGCTCCTTATGTGTGGAACCAGAAACTGAAAGCCTTCCTATTGAATTTTATTCGTTAAATGCCATATACAAATCTGACCCTTATTTGTAACCCTAAATAAGTAATTCACAATTTAGTGTCCTCTCTCTCTTACCGCACCCCCTCTTTTCTCCCTTTCTCTCTCACTCAATAATCTCTTTTAGTATGATGGTACTGAGTAGGCTAAAAGCAAGCACTCATGAAATTGAAATATTTGGGAACTACTTCATTCAATTTAGAACTGTTAAATAAGAGGTTGACAGTTAAAGCAGAAATAAGCTCAAAAACACAAGCTAAGATTTATTAATTGCTTACTATGTGCCTGAGCTTATTGAGTTTAGCATTTGAGGGTTTGTACTCTAGAATTAGTCTATTGGATTTAAATCTTGGTTCTGGTATACTAGTTGTGGGACCGTGGACCTCATGTTTCTCACCTGTAAAAAGTTTAATGATAGAACTTATAGGGTTTTGTGATGATTTAATGAGATAATATATGTAAAATGTTTAACATAGTGTCTGTCATATGGTAACATGCTTGATAAATGCTAGTTGTTACCAATACTTAGATTATCTCATTTAATCAGCACAAAAGCCCTTGTGCTATAGGTACTTTTATTTTACCATTTTAAAGAAGAAGGCAAAATGTTTAATGATATTAAGGGATTTGTCTGAAGTAATAGGGTCAAGATTTGAACTTAAGCAGTCTGAATTTAGAACCCACACACCTTTAACTTTTATGTTCTATTTCCTCCTAATTAGTAAGAAACTGATACAAGAGAAACTAAGAGCTCAAAGAAATGATTCTTTAAGTGTGATCCTGAGAGTCTTGTGATCATCTAAGCTCTTAATCAGCTATTCTTTCAGAATTGGTTAGATGAAATGGTGATCTTGTTTTAATGGACCACCCAATATTTTAGACATACCTATTTTTCCAACATTATTTTTTATGAATAGCAATTATTTTATTAAGATATTTTTATAACTATAAAAATAATGTATGTACTATTTAGAAAGTATGCAAAATACAGAAAAGGATTCAGAAACAAAGTATATGATTCCAGTACTTAGGGACAACTGCTCTTTTTAAGATTATGTGCACTTTTTATTATTTAAAATTTTTTTCCAAGCTTTACTGAGGTATGATTGACAAATAAAAATTGAATATATTTAGGTTGCATAGCATGATTTTTTTAAAGGATATACAATGTGATAATTTAATAAACCCATACATTGTGAAATGATTACCATAATCAAGTTAATTAACACATCTATCACCTCACATAGTGAGAACACTTAAGATCGCCTTTGTAGTGAGAACACTTAAGATTTACTCTTAGCAAATTACAAGTATACAATACAGTATTATTAACTATAATCAGCACACTGTACATTAGTTCCCCAGAACTTATTCATCTTATAATATCATTTGGGAAGAAATAAACTGATTACTGAGGAAACTTAGTGTATTAATGAAGAGTATAAAATAGCACTCTAAATTTTATTTGAAAGTCATTCTCCACCTTGAATGACCATACTAGCTATTACAACTTTTTTTATGGGTATGTCTTCCTTGATTCAGTTTTTTTTCATAAAAAGCTATTTTCTAGGAATGTATTACAAAAATATTTTGCTTCACCAACCAAATTCTCAGATACTAGAACCACTAGTAATAATAATGTGAATATGTCCTTCATATTCATATGTACTTCACTTTGGGCCTAGGTAGATAGTTTAATAATATTTATTATCATGATATATATCACTTTCTTAGTATAAAGCATTCTGTTTGTTAGATCTGGTTAGGACTTTTTTTTTTAGTAGCTGGGGAACCAGCCTTGATGGAATGGTAGGTGAAAGTTCAATTTTGTAACTTACTTCTTACAAGATCTGGTGCAAATTATTTACTGTCTCTGAAGCTCAATTTATCTCTGTGAAAAATTTGGATAATGTCAAATTACTTCGTAGTGTGGCAGGGAGGATTAAATTCAGTAATTATGTGAAGAAAGTTTTTAAGCTGTTATATGATAGGCAAAATATAAATTGTTGATGTGAATCATTACTAGTTTGAAGAGATCCATAATACAAAGAAATTGAGGACCTCTGATTTAGGAATAAAAGGATGAAATGTATTATCATTTAATGAATTATTGCTATGGGTCAAACACTTTATATCTGTTTTCATTGACTATATGCCCCATTTTTCCTAATGAGGAAACTGAAATCATGGAAAATGAGAAATTTTGATTTGATTCAGGTTTGTTTGACTTTAAAGCTCATGTTTTTTCTACCAAAACACTCCGCTTCCCGCACACGTAGAGATGGAGTGTACTGTACATGGACAATTGAGAGTAAGGTGAAAAGCTAATCTTTCAAGTTCTCATTAAGATACAGTGACACCTTATATTTATTATTCCTCCTTTTACTGTCTCTAAATATTTCAGAATGGTTTGCTTTTTTTTAAACAGCACTATGAGTTGAGTAGAAAACTGTGAAATTTCAGATGTGGTTAAGTAACTAAATATTGTATATCACCCACTAGTTTTTCTCTATCTCAGATCACTTATTTGAAAAAGAGCCATGAAGAATGTTAATAATTTATAATGCATTTCACAAATGAATATTTTGTAAAAATCAAAATTCTTAATTTTGGTGAAGCAAATGGTATATTTCATAATATATTTCAATTGGTGTTTTATAATACCTAGGCAATCATGATTTCAAATTCATTGATGAGAATTGCCTACTTTATGCACAAAGTATCCCATTGGAAACCAACATTTAAACATTTCTTATCCTCTGGAGAGGGTCTGAGAAAAGGCAAGTTCCATGTAGTTTGAGTAATCAAAGTGGTGTAGGTTACACAGATGAGTTTAGTAAAGAGGAAAGATCACACTCATCTTCCTTTTAAGTCAGCTTTTCAGTGTAGCTTATTTTGCTGGAAATACATTTGCTTTTATAGAACATTAGGCATATCAAATGTAAATATGGAATTACATTTCAAAATCTAAGTAGAAATTATCTTTGGATTTTTCATACCTTACGTTCCATCTGTTAGTACAAAAAATTAAGGGTTATAGTATTTTCAAAAGCTCTGGAGAGTGTTTTCCTTCCTGAAAAGGTATAATGGAATATGTATAAAAACAATAGCATGTTTTGCATTGCTTGTGCAGTTAATTGACCATTTCTATCAATAATGGAATTGTCAGAAGTTTTATAAACAATAAGCAGAAATTGATGGTGGTACCCTATATACATTCATTCAACACCATTTATTTAATTTTTGAGCACTTAATACATTTGAAGCATTGTACTTTGCACTCTGTTAAGATATAGGGATGGCTACAACATGACTTTGCCATCAGAAGCCTTGTAATTTTGTGAAATAGATAAGCATGTAAACAACCAACTCTATCTGCCCTAATAAATATTCCTGATTTTGTACAATTAATCTCATTCTTTCCCTGGGAAGAAAACTAATTTTTAGCAAGTGTTCAAAATGTGTAGACACTGTACTTAAAAATTAAAACATTCAATGTGCTTTGAATAGTACCTTGCACTTTGAAGGTGCTCAACAAGTATTATCTGTTATTATCAATCTAATATAATTATCAAAACAACTCTGTGAAATAGCTATTCTTATTTTATAGATGAGGTATACCAGACATGGAAAAGTAACTTGCTTAAAAATACATAGCCAATATGTGTTATTCAGATCTGAGTCCAAGGCCCATGCTGTAGTACAGTGGTCTCAAAAGTAGTGTACATGCACTCTAGGAAATACAACAAAATATTTGAGAAGATATCAAAACTTTTATATATATTTTTATTTTAAAAAATCTAGGGACTTCCCTGGTGGCGCAGTGGTTGAGAGTCTGCCTGCCGATGCAGGGGACACAGGTTCGTGCCCCGGTCCAGGAAGATCCCACATGCTGCAGAGCGGCTGAGGCCCGTGAGCCATGGCCGCTGAGCCTGCGCGTCCAGAGCCTGTGCTCCGCAACGGGAGAGGCCACAACAGTGAGAGGCCCGCGTACCGCAAAAAAAAAAATCTAAGAAATTGAGATTTACTAATATGTAGATTGTTGCTGGTAATGTCAAAGTATCATTTACACACATTGTAAGTTATATAAAGTATCCTGAGGGGAGAGAGGGAGTTGATTTGCTTTAAGATTGGGGGTACTGAATTTTATCTGTGCCTTGTTATATGTCACAGATTACATTGTCTAGTGTTAAATAAATCAACTCATAAAACAAACAGACTGTGGGAAAAAATAGCAGAATAAGGATTAATACTAATAAGCACATTTGAACAAGAATATCTCTAATACATAGTATGAATCCATTGTCAGCTATATTACAAAAATTTTTTAAATGATGATTTAATCATATTTGACACTAAGTCAACCAAAAATAATGATCAAGAAGTCTATTTGAAATATGGATTTATATTCACTCTCATTAAGGATGAACCTCATCCTTAGTATATGGCATGCCTTGAGAAAAATGACTGAAATATTGCATGAAAAATAGTATTACAACAAACGATATAACATTTATTTGTCAGCAAATGCTGTTAGACGATGCATAGAAAACACTGAAGATTTGAAAAAATGTGTTTGAATAAATTATATAGTGGAAGAGGTTCACTGTGTTGTTAAATGAAAGTATAAGTATTTCTAATATTTCAACCAATGGTATTTGTTAGGCTCAATTTCAGTAAAATGAAGAACTGTGTTTTTATGAATCACTAAAAAGATTACTGGAAAAGATACCTGCCAAGAATCAAAATGCCCTCTAAGTAAAATAATGTATTCTGAAAAAACTATGTTAACGTAGTTTTGTAGTGTTGGAGTGGTTGATGTGGTTGGAATGGAAAAAGATTTCTGGGTAAGATTACAGAGCTACTTCTGCTCATGACATTCATTCGCTTATAATTTATAAGCAAGCTATTTTAGCAAATCAGTTCAAGTGAAAGGATACACAAGTGCTGCAGGATGTCATTGATGTGATTAATTTGTTTTTGTTTTTGTTTTTTTTTTTTTTTAAGAAATTGAGATTTACTAATATGTAGATTGTTGCTGGTAATGTCAAAGTATCATTTACACACATTGTAAGTTATATAAAGTATCCTGAGGGGAGAGAGGGAGTTGATTTGCTTTAAGATTGGGGGTACTGAATTTTATCTGTGCCTTGTTATATGTCACAGATTACATTGTCTAGTGTTAAATAAATCAACTCATAAAACAAACAGACTGTGGGAAAAAATAGCAGAATAAGGATTAATACTAATAAGCACATTTGAACAAGAATATCTCTAATACATAGTATGAATCCATTGTCAGCTATATTACAAAAATTTTTTAAATGATGATTTAATCATATTTGACACTAAGTCAACCAAAAATAATGATCAAGAAGTCTATTTGAAATATGGATTTATATTCACTCTCATTAAGGATGAACCTCATCCTTAGTATATGGCATGCCTTGAGAAAAATGACTGAAATATTGCATGAAAAATAGTATTACAACAAACGATATAACATTTATTTGTCAGCAAATGCTGTTAGACGATGCATAGAAAACACTGAAGATTTGAAAAAATGTGTTTGAATAAATTATATAGTGGAAGAGGTTCACTGTGTTGTTAAATGAAAGTATAAGTATTTCTAATATTTCAACCAATGGTATTTGTTAGGCTCAATTTCAGTAAAATGAAGAACTGTGTTTTTATGAATCACTAAAAAGATTACTGGAAAAGATACCTGCCAAGAATCAAAATGCCCTCTAAGTAAAATAATGTATTCTGAAAAAACTATGTTAACGTAGTTTTGTAGTGTTGGAGTGGTTGATGTGGTTGGAATGGAAAAAGATTTCTGGGTAAGATTACAGAGCTACTTCTGCTCATGACATTCATTCGCTTATAATTTATAAGCAAGCTATTTTAGCAAATCAGTTCAAGTGAAAGGATACACAAGTGCTGCAGGATGTCATTGATGTGATTAATTTGTTTTTGTTTTTGTTTTTTTTTTTTTTTTTTCCTTGCGTTATGCGGGCCTCTCACTGTTGTGGCCTCTCCCATTTGCGGAGCACAGGCTCCGGACGCGCAGGCTCAGCGGCCATGGCTCACGGGCCCAGCCGCTCCGCGGCATGTGGGATCCTCCCGAAACGGGGCACGAACCCGCGTCTCCTGCATCGGCAGGCGGACTCTCAAGCACTGCGCCACCAGGGAAGCCCCTGTTTTTGTTTTTTTAATAAAATATTTAAAATGTAGTAGAAAACAGAATCAAATATGGAAGTGGAATCTTTATGATACTTTGTAGTATGATGGAAAGTGGCCATGAATTTTGTTTGTACCACTTGAGGTTCACTATTATTCAGTGGGAGATCATTGAGAGGCGATATGAAATTTGTTGCAGTTATGCATTTTTATTTTACAAAATGACAAGAGTTCTAATTTTGCCACCCTTTTCTGTGATGACAGGTGCTCTCTAACAAATATTTCTGGAAAAAAAAGAAACGTACTTGATTTTTTTTTTTTTAAGTAATTATACTAACAATGAGTGAGAAGATAACTGCTTTTTGAAAGATCCATAGTATGGAGAGGACACTTTCATACTGAATGTTTGTTGTTATTTCCAAATAATGTGATTTTTGTTGCCAAAACCAATGTAGTTGTAAAATTCCAGCTTCTGTATAATTTTAAAACTACACAAAAACTGTATCTGAATATTTTTTAAAACTTGAAACAGAATTTTATAACTTGTTTTACAATCCTCCAAATGAAATCTTTAAATAGATTTTAAAAATTCTTTTGTTAAAAAAATAAAAATGCTACAGGTACCTCTTAGTTTTTAAGAGTGACCGATTGACATCTGGGAAGATGAAAATTTACTAGCCAAATTTCAACAAAATCTTTTACACAATTGGTGGTTGGGATTAAAAATTGAGTACTGTGATTGAATAAGCACAGCTAATGGTGCTCTTCTTCCATTTGGATCTACTATTTTAGGAGGCTTTTCCCCCCTCCATGACAACCATTACTAAGCATAATAACCTGAAAGTAGTACCAGAATTTCAAATGACTGCTTCCCAAAATGTAAAACCAAGCCAAGATACAAAGAATGACAAATATTTAATCACATTATTCTAAAAATAGTGTTTTTTAGTGAGAACAAAAATATTTGAAAATTGTTGATAAATACAAAATTAAAATTTATTTAAAATATTGTTTATTTCTTGTTTACCTCATTCTTTAAAACAACTATTACTTCATATGTTCTATAATATCTATAATATAGTAGTATGTCTATAATTTATAAATAATTGTATATATTCGAGTGTGGGCTTATATTTAATCAGTGCCTAGTCAGAAAAACAGATATGATTCAAAAGAGAGGGACTTTAATCCAGGGAATTGGTTGCAAAAGTGTTGAAAAGTCTGGTGGAAGGAAAAGATGGTGGCAGTGTTTTTTAGCAATAAATACCTGTAGAAAGCAAGGGAAAGTTTTGTTACCCAGACCTTATAGGCTGCTGCTGCTGAGGCAGCTGCTGAGGCAGCTGGAGCACTGCTTCTGCTGTAAATGTTAGAATCACCATGTCCAAGAAGCCAGGTGACCACACTCCTACTGACACAGCAAGAGCCCAGGAGTCCACAGTTCCTCCAATGCTGTTGTATATGTCCTGGCTGGCAGAGCTTCCAGTCACCTGTGATGGCTGCTTCTGTTCTGCACCTGTGGTACTACTGCTGCAGTCAGCAGTCCTGAGAGCCAGATCCCAAGAGCTCTGTGCTGCAGAGGCTGCTGAAGCACCATTGCTGAGACTGCTGGTGCCACAAACAGAAGGAAAAAAAAAAATTCTCTTTGATCTTCTGCCGGTGCATCCCATCCTGGTAAAGCAATCTGGGAAATGTAGTTTTCAGGTTCCACCGCATAAGAGCACACGGAGGAGGTGGGAATGGAGTTGAGAACCAACAGACAAATCATCTACGTAGAGTTCAAAATATTTTTACTGATGGGATGTATAATTTTTAAAAATTGGAGAATCCATTGATCTAGAGTATAGGGGTAGTAGATCATTAGTAAAACTACATCTTCCTCCAAATTTTATTAACTTGTTTTAGAAAATGGATTCTGGTCTGTTATCTAAAACAAGGGTTGTTATTCAGGAAACACACACTGGCAATATAACATTTCTTATTGGTCTATGCCCATGCCTTTCCAGCTATAAATATTTTGTGTATCACCCACCACTGCCTAAAAACTGCTCTGATTTATTATTTATTTCTATACACTTATTAATTTAACTTATAAAATAATAGTATAGTTAAAATGTAGCACCTGGAAAAGTTCAGAATTTTTTAAAATTATAATATCTAACATTTTATTTTATAACATAAATATTTTATAATATTTATTATTTTGTTGTAAAATATATTGTAAACATTCAGTTAAACTGCTACAGCACAAAGTAATTATTGAGTGGCATATTGAATTAAATGCATTTATTGGTGGAGGGAGTATAAAGAAGTTTATTTTAGGCAAAAACCACATGGATTTTATTAAAATATTAGCTTAGAGTGCTTTGCAGTTTATTTCAGTTACAAACTTTTAGATATGATTTCATAAGAAGTGTGTATTGGAGTCCCAGATCATTAAATTTCTAAAATGAAATCCACAATGATGATTTATTTCTTTAATAACCCTTTTCATAATTAATACAGATTCAATTATGGGCAGTGTTCTTCTCTTATTGATTACTAATAAAACTGTTTCCTGTTGAGACACTTGTTTTTTTATATTCATATTCTACATAGGTTTAAATGATGTTGGGAGTATTATCTGAGTTGTGGAAGGTCCAGTTAGTATTACATTTTAAGTGGTAAAATGTCATCAGTTTGAAATAGAGGAGGACACCACATTTAATTTAGTGATAATCCTAAATTTATAGATAATTCAACATAAAGTAGAATTTATTTTGATAATTTGATAATTTTGAAACACCTAACGTAATTATCAAAATAAAATTTAATTTAATGAAATTCATTTCAAAATTTCTGTTTCACAAGAAGCCTGTGGGTGTATCTGATACGTTATACCTTCTGATTTGTATATACTCTGATTAATGAGGTTTTCCTGTATTTGTTATTAATAGAAATGAAGAAGATTGAGATTTTATGTAGGTTCTTTTCCAAAAGCTTGATATGACCTTATATATTTAAAAGGTTATGTTTGTAAGCCTATAACTTATCGGGGTTAAATGAGCTTTCTTAAAAATAAGAGATACTGTTTCTACCTATTTTGAATTGTCCCTGTGGCCTGTTGCCTCAGAGGAGTTAGCAGGCTCTTTTCATGCTGACTCTATTATTAATATCTGGCTTCAATATTACTGGAAAGATTGTTATTAATGTTTCCAACTCTTTAATCAAACTGGTTCCTGGTATGTTTCATCACTTTTGAAAGTTATTTATTTATATTCTGCTTTTCTTCATTATCCTTTCTTTAAATTTTATTTTGAGACAGGTACACTTTTTCTCAAATACATGTAAAATGAATATTGAAATTATTATTGGGGAATATATATACTCAAACTTGTTTCTCATCATTAGTTTTTTCTGAAAATTTCTTCCTAATCTCACCAGTTCATTATTCTAGAAAATTTTTGGAGTAATTTTGTCAAGCTCCTCCCTTTATCCCTTAAAAATTCCACTTGGATTGAGTTTAGGCCTGACTTCTACCACTTATTAGCTGCAAGACTTTGGGCCTCAGTTTCCTCATCTATAAATGAAAACATTAATATTACTTTTCTTATAATGCCGTTAGGAGGATTAAATGAGTTAGTGTATGTAACACCAACCACAGTTCCTGACACATTATAATAGTGATAACTTTTATTATAAGAATGGATTCTTACTAATAGTAGCAAGAATACGGAGACAGTTTGTTCATATAGAGTCACCAAGCAGGACAGTGGGGATCTCACTAACCTGCTGGACAAACAACATCTATAGCAATTAAGATGCCTCTTTTATATCTTCCATGTAACTTTTATTTTTCCTATAGAATGCACTCTGTAGTTTCTTTTTCCTTGTGCATTGAATATAACGTGTACCTATGGATAAACTATTATGTAAGTGTTGAAACTTTAAAGGCGGTTGCTAACACTGTTCTAGATTGTTTAGGAGAGAAGATTGAGCAGGGAGCAGAAAAAGTTAATGTAGTATATATACCTAATATATTTTTCTAGAGCCAGGGAGATATTGAGAATGACATTTTTATGTTTTTTAATTCTTTGATTCAAAATTTATTGATTGTGTCACAAAAGAACTCTCCTCCCCTAAATTTCTGAAGATATTCATATCATTTAAGATCAGTTTATAGAGGTAGTAACAACAGTAATAGTCATAATAAGCTTGTAATTCAGACATTAATCTCTGTGCCTCTCTTCCACATGGCCATATTTCTCCTGTGTGTCTATGGAAAAAAAGGTGATTGACTCATGTCCTTATCTGAGTCATTCTATGTTAAAGATACTTTTGACTTTTTACTATTCACTATTCACCATTTACTGGCCACTATTCAAAGTGCCACTGGTCACTCCGTGCAACTCCTGGAGTATTTTCTGTCTCAGTTAAGAAGCTTCTATGTTTGCAAAGGCCACAGCATAGGAATGAATGTATGGTAGTACTTTATTTTTCCATCTTTTTATTCCTTATTATACTATTAAATGGGGTTGTAGAATATACCAAGCTTTCCAGGTTTGGAGAGAAGAAGAATATTTGCATCGCAAAAAATGCAAACCTCTTAGAATTTAATATTAGGTGTCACTCTTTTAAAAAAAATCTGTGGCCACCTTGACATTGGGGAATTTCTCACTGCCCCCCTCTTTCCTGTCATTCTTCTCTCTTCCTCCTCTCATCTCATTTCTATGCTCCCCTACCTTCAAATTATTATTAATTTCTTTTGCAGCACACTTTAAACACACAAGAATTATTCAGGTCCCACTCTTTGACCCTAACCAGCTTAAAAGGTATTTTTCTCAAAGGATATGGTTCTATTGCTATGAGGCACTCTTAAGGCCAATTTCAGACTTATACTTGAACACTTATGTTGTAGATGTGAAGAAAAAATGGATAAACAAAATGTAAAGGGAAGCTGAATTTTTTTTCTCAGAGATGAGTTAAAATTCTGCTAGCTATAGGACAATATCGTTTTTTGTTGTTGTTGTTTTTGCGGTACGCGGGCCTCTCACTGTTGCGGCCTCTCCCGTTGCGGAGCACAGGCTCCGGACGTGCAGGCTCAGCGGCCATGCCTCACGGGCCTAGCCGCTCTGCGGCATGTGGGATCTTTCCGTATCGGGGCAAGAACCCGTGTGCCCTGCATCGGCAGGCGGACTCTTAACCACTGCGCCACCAGGGAAGCCTGACAATACCGTTTTTATTCAACATTTTATTTTGAAAATTTTCAGACGCAGAAAAGTTGAAGAGTATTCCTTTTTTTTGTCTACTGTAACCATTTTTGTTTTTTCCAAGATCTTAAAGTAAGAATACGTTCTATATGTGATTTAATATGTGTTACAATGCTATTTACAGGTTGTTTATATCATCCTTGCAACTCAAATTTGTTAAAGTTTTTAATTAGCCAAGTTTTATAAATCCCATATATTGCTTTGTTTGTTCATTTGTTCAATCATTCATTCGTTTATTCATTCATTCAAGAAAACTTTATTGAGCTTCACCCATATTCCAGGTGTTCTGCAAGGTGTTAGGCTGACAAAACTTAATAAGTAGAACCTCTGTTCTAGGAGGTTCCTTCAGTCCGGTGGAGAAGGGAGTTGTATTAAAGGATACACTGCAAAGTGTATAATAAAGGTACTCCCAGTGATGTAGTTTACATGGAATGCTTTGTTTTTGTTTTAAAATTAAATATTTGTTGACTAGAATTGACATTAGATATGCATCTCTTCCCATATAAGGGTCATACTACTGACCTGCCACTAGTAAACTATGATTTATCTATAATCTCTTCTATTTTTTCTTGGTACTGATGAGATACAATTTTAAGACAGATGACCAAGATTAAGAATTAAGGATCATTATCTAATTAGGCCAGATAGAACTGACTTTATGATGGTGGCCTCAGTACTTAGTGACACTTATTCATTTTGACCCACTAATTCAGACTTTGCTTTTCTACCCAGGGCTAAAAGTCTTGTTCTGTCCATCATTGCAACATGACTCTTATTTTCACTCCTCCCCCTTCTTTTTCTTTTTAATCTGTGCAATAAAAGTATCTTTTGGGAATGTTCTTGTGAACAATCTTAAACTGTCCCAACATTTTTTCCTGTTTAGCCTCACATAATATAAAAACATTAATGATGCCTGAGAAAGGACTTGGCAAAAGTATACTTGGGATAGAGGTAAATGGTTTTGAATTTAGTTGACTTTCTTTTCAAAATTAAAAAAGTATCACCCTTCATGTACATGTGGAAGTATTCATTTGCCAAGTCAACAGTCTGATCAAAGTACACTGTAACCCTAAAATTAATGAAATTTTATGCTCCAGGGCATTTCCACAATCATAAGAAGTACATGTGCTGTGTACTTGTAGAAGACACTTTACTAGGCACCTGGGGGACAGTGGACAAAATTAACTCAGTGGGTCTATAAACCACACTGTTAGAGAAAAAGCTATCTCCAATCTAACCCCAGTACCTCCTCCTGCTACACACACACACACACACACACACACACACACACACACGCACACACACCTTTCATAAGCCACATTTTAAATTTAGGTATTTATCTTTATTTTAATTTCATTTTTAGCTTTTTGATGGAAGTACAGGAAGTTTAAGGCACTGCATTACATGGGATATTACATTAAATAGTGGCAAGATTATTTGCTTTGGCTAATATTGTTCACATGCCTGTCCCCCACCAGCCTGTGAAGTCTTCACAAGCAGAAACTACACCATATGTTTTATTTTCACTTTTCACCCTCAAGTATAGTGCATGGCACATAGTGGGCACAAAATACATGTTTAATTAATGCACAAAGATCAGAGCAGATGAATTTTCTTGCAGAATGAGACATTAGTATAAAACTCTTCAGAATATATCTCTAAATAATTTAATGTTAAAACCAACTGCGTAAAAATCATAGGATGATATTATTCAGTATCTCTTACAAATCATTTATAATTAAATCCTTGTTTTTTTCCATGCCTTTCTCAGGCTATGGAAAACAAGAATTTTAAAAATTGTATTTTATTTATTATTTATTTAGTTCTTTAAATAATTACTTGCATTCGTATTTGATACTTGAACTAGGGAACCTTTAAGAACTGTGTAGTTTTTTTGTTTTTTTGTTTTCTTTTTTAAACACAGGGTATTCAGGAGAATAATGTATGGGAACTACATATAGTGCAAGTAGGCTTTATGAATTGATAGCGTTATTGGTTACAAGTTATTTTCCTCTTCAAGCAAAAGGTTGCACATATTTATGGACGTTTGGAAACAGGCGATTGAATGGATTATGTAAACTTTTAAATAGACTCTTAAACCAAATGTATTGAGAGTTCTGGGTGTAAATTAGAAGAGCAAATTTGCTATATTAGTAAACAAGTTAGGAGGAATCATCAGGATGTGTTGGATTTAACTCATAAGCGCAGATTCTTATGCCTAGATGAGGCCTGAGCTAGAATTAGATATTGGGAGACAATGTGGTGTAGGGATTAAGCACATGATCTCTAAACCAGACAGGCTGGATTCAAATCTCATTACTGCTGTGCTGTGTGATCTTGGGCAAATCACTTAACCTCTCTGTTTCTTCACCGGGAAAATGAAACTAAAAACAATCCCTACCTCATAGAGTCATTATTAGGATTTAATGAGTTAATAAATGCAAAGTACTTAGAGGAGTTCCTGGCACATAGTAAGGACTTAAGCATTAGCTATCATAATCATTATTATGTTAACCAGTTCAATTCTTTACTTTCAAATTTAATTTAATTTATTCTATGAAGCTGAGTATGGCTACATGACTTGCCCAGGCTACACAAGCTACTCGTGGTGACAGTAGGACCAAAATCAGTTCTTAGCTTCTACTTTAGGATGTTTCTACAGGATGAAATTGCCCCATAGCATATCAACATATGAAACAATTTAATAACTTCATAACTTCAGAGTCTGATAGTTAGGATTATTGTTTCATGTGGTGCTATGGTTAATTTAATATGTGGATTACCAGTTCTAGCAGGGAAAGTGTATCTTGAACTCCAGAAAGTACTAAGAATATGTCACTTACTGTGCTTGGAATCTAGTAAAGTATGCAGATATGGAGAAAGTGTTGGGATGTTGTGCATTTTTCACTAAGCCAAAATATTTGTTTTTCTTTTTTAAATTCAACTAACTGGTTTTTCTTTAGAAAAGGTGAATAGCCCTCATGGTCCTTTACATTCCTTTTGACTCCTGCTGGTAGAAATCAAATACTGTCTTCTTATTCTTGCGTTAAAGCAAACTAGACAAAACAAAAATACCTAGAACCCTATTTTTAAAAGTCAGGACATACTAATATATTATTCAAATCAGCCTGTCAAACTGTGCAGCTTGTGTGCTTTTTTAAGTGCCATTTTTCTTCATACATTTGAACAAAGCTTCAAAGAAACAATAGGGCAATAGTAGAAAAACAGAGCTGCCTGACTGAGCAGTAAGGGGTGAGATGCATGCTGGTACCTTAGGCACACTAAGTGAGTCTTAGAAAGGTTTTTCTCAAGACATGTGACCAAAAGTAGGGCGGTGTAACTTCCCCTTTCATGTGTGTCTGCCCCCTCTTTATTAAGCAACCACCCCTGAGAGGGGTATAACACTACTGCAGTACCAGAGAATTAAAATTGGTGGTTTACAGTGAGAGTGGAGGGTCTGGAGTCTTGGTTTCTTGCTAGAATTTTCCCAGGACAGTGTGCATGTGTGGCCAGACATCATGTTTTAATTTCTGTGCTATGGGTTATTTACTCTTATAATAGCTAAAACAATATTGATCTCGGTTCTGAACATGACCCAAGATTTAACTGACATTCTAAAAGATTTTTTTGAATCAGATTAAGATACAGTTAATCTATAAGTTGTATATTGAAGTAATTAAGTTATTCATTTTATTAATTGAAAACTGACTTTTAAACAAAGGAATTGATACTTATATACTGAAGTAGTTTTGTTTATGCAAAGGAACACAGCCTAATTTTTGAAGCATGGTAAAACACTAAACCATGTAAAAAGGATGATTTTACAATGAATGTACTTAATTATTGGTGCCCAAATGCAGGGTTTGAACGGGTCAGAATCAGTCATTTTTTCATTTTTATGTAAATTTTCTTTAGAATATTTAACCTGTATTATAATGTTTCTAAGTCCCATCTAAATGACACACAGCCAAATTATAGAAATATTTTAAGGAAGGTGGCTGTCTAGGTAGACAGGCAGAGTCTAGTTTAAAAAAATTGGGGGACAAGGAGAAGGGCTTGAAACTAGTTGTTTTCTGATCTTTGTAATTCCATAGCTGCAAATGTATCACTTATGAAATAAGAAAAGGCATGGGGGAAGGGGTGGGGAAACACGTGATGGGGTAAGGAGTGCAATATCAGCATTATTTTGGTTCTAGCATGTAGACAAAAAAACGGTTAGAGGCATTAGACAAAGAAAAACAGTTTTTTTTTTCTTTTAAGGAAGCATTGATTATTTTTATTTTTTCCTCCTAATAAAAGAACAAGGGAGTTCTGCTGTGGTTTCAGATCCATATTCTATGAAATCTTGTCCTGCTTGTGATGGAAGCTCCTTGTGGGATTTATTTCTATTGTTGTAACACTATGTACTATATGCATTGCACCTGTTCACACAGAGTACATTGCATTGTGGTGTTTTTTTACAGAGATGCTTCAAATAAGAAACCAATCTGCCCTCTTCTAGAGTACCAATCTATTAGTTACTTAATTAAACTTAATTCTGCTTTTGTCTGCAATGTTGCTTATGGTCTTGATTTATTTACTGAGCAATGATTTCTTCTTTGCAGTTATCAGTTTTGTCTGAGATCAGTTTTCCTATTGTATGGAGTCTGTTTTTTTCAGAGCCTCCTTTAAGACTGCTCTGACTTTAAAATCATTACTAGGCTTTTGTCAGAGCAGATTTGTTGACACTCTTTTCACATTAAAAAAATAAATTTAAAAGATTGCACAAATAAGCTATGTATTTCACTATTTCCTGCTAATATGCAAAAAATGTATTTATGATAATTACATGTACTGTGTGCCAGAACTGAAACAATACATTCCTCATAATGGAGCATAAATAAAGAAGGTGGAGCCAGCTGCTCTTAAACTGTTAATCTGCAAGCAGTAATGATATAGAGAATATACCTTTTTCACTCTGTTAGTCTGGCAATACTGAACCTGTTGCTGCATTAAACGAGTTGCATTTTGCTGGATAGGGGAAGGAAGGCTGTCTGCTGTCTGGTAGGAGGGCTTTGTCTGTGCCTTTCTCTCTCTGTTTCCTTCTGTTTTTCTTTCTCTCTCTCTCTCCTCTTCTCTCTCTCTCTCTCTCTCTCTCTCTCTCTCTCTCTCTCTCTCTCTCTCTCTCTCTCTCTTGTTCTGTCTCTGTCTCTCTCTCCCTCTCTGCCCCCCACCCCCTGCCTTGCTCTCTCTCTCTCTTCCCGTCTCTGTGGTTTGTAAGGTAGGTTGCAGTGTGTGTATATACACAACATCAAGAGCAGGAAAATGGACTCATTAGGGAGGCAGGCAGTCATTACCACTCACACTGTACTTCCAGGGAGACACCGATTATGAGAAGAGAAACTCAGCGCTGGGGAAGAAGGTAGGGCAGACAACTTTAAAAAAAAAAATCCTGCTTCCTCAATACCCCCTCTACCTATCATCTCCTTTAGCCCCCAGTGCTTTTATTCTTTCTCCCTTGAATTTTAATTTCTAGATTTAAGTTTGACAGAGGTATTGCTAGCTTAAAATTTAGAACATCTATAGGAGGCCTATCCTCTACTAATTTTCTTCCTACTTATTTAAGGGTGTGCCCTTGTGATTTAGTTTAATTACTTTAAAAATAATTACAAACAAACCTATTTTTCTTACTAAAGTCCCAAATAAATCAGTATCTTTCACTCTTTTAAAACAGACCCCTCGTATGTTTGTCAGTCTCTTTGCTTTTCTTGTCTGTTTATGCAGTTCCATCTGTCTGTCTATATATCATGTTGTCCTTATTTATTGCTAACTGGGTTTTGTTAGTAATGTGCCAATGAGTTTTAGCTGCAGTGACAGCGTGGGTATTACTAAAGTGAGACTCTTGTTCTTTGTTTTACATTGAAGTTTAAAGTCCATATTTACAGTTTAAATCCTCGAAGCAGGTTGAATACTTTTTGCCAGTATGTTTTTTGGATGGCATTGACCATAAGGTGAGGGGTTGTCACTGAGGGTGGGTAAAAATCTAGTAATTATTTTTATTATTACATACTCTACTCTACTACATGTGGGGGGTATTCTGAAAGGAATAAGCTTGTAACTTGTATTTTGCAGATGGACTTTTACATTTGTAGGGATATCACTGTGGTTAGTAAGAGTGCAAACTTTCTTAACAAGCAGTTTTTATCCTAGGACAGTTTCCTTTCAGTATGTAACTGTTTATTTATGCTTGGGGAGGGAGAAGTGGGGGGCTGGCCGTCTTTTTACAAAGTGGGAGCTATGAAGTGTATCAGGCCATCTTATGCAACAACTGTAAGTATTCATTTAAAATTTCGAGAACTATAAATAATGCACTTGTTATTTCAAACATAGTTTTGAGGTGCTTTCTTTTTCCTTTATTTTTCTTTTTTATGTTGGGGAAAAAAAGTTGCATTCACAACTAGGTGACATTGTTGAAGAGTTTTCCCAGAACAGTGTTCTTCAAAATTCAGAGAAGTAGTTAAATAGGTCCATTTGAAATGGTCTCCTTAGTGGAGTTTTATTTGGATTTGTCCAAAAGTAAAACTGTTGTTCCTTTGATAAAAATTAAGTCAGGTGGTAAGATACGCAAATGTTTTCAGCATACACATTAAGCAGTGATAGAAAATGGATGCTAATCTATAGAGATCTTTGATAATAACAGTCACCTTTTTCATAATAAATTATTTATTTAATAGAAGTGGCAGACTTTATTTTCTTTCTTTCTTTTTTTAAATTCCATTAGGCCTCTCTGACAACACAAAGAAGTCCATAAAGCAATATTCTTAACCCACCTGGGACGCCAGAGCAGATTCCCAAACACATTCTCAAGGTTCAGACTTAGTAAAATGTTTATTAAAGATCCATTATTCCAAGAGGGTGGTGAACTTTTGCTGCTAAAAATCTTTTTTTCCTTTCTTTTAAAAAATTTATTCAGAGACTTTTAATTTGCTTATATTACCTAAACTTTTAATTTACTTATATTACCTAAACTGGAAGGCCAGCTTTGACCAAGAGTAGTACAGATGCTAACTATACTCAGTCAGGGCCTGTCAGGGATTTTTTTAACCCTGAAGGTCTAAAGGGGAACTGTGGGGAGAATCTGTTGAAAGTGTATGTTCATATAGTATGCAATATATGGTGTTTCAAATGTGATTTTCTCCATTTCATACTCTTGACCTAAACATTTGTTTTAAAACTAATATGTCAAAACTGTGCATGTCTCATGCACCTGTCATTTTCTATATTAATATTATGAGAACTACCTAAAATTCTACCCTTTTTTCAAAAGAAATCTTTAATATATCTCTTGACCAATAATTTTTTTTTCTGTACACATGTATGTGAGGAGATATCTGTGTCCATTTATGTATGTTTATGTAAATATTCTCATACATGTGTGGATAAAAAAATCACAGATTCCTTGTGGATATGACATCTTAAAATTTCATGTTAAGCATGTTTATGTTAATTAGAAGCAAACAAAAAACAGAGGTTTTTAAGAGAAGATGAAAATTTCCTTTAACCTTCTAGAAAGAATAAAAGAGTAAATAAACATTTAGTCATTTTTATGGTTGGCTTGATTTTTAGAATGTGTATATGTTTTCTTTTGCATTATAATTCTTAGCCTTCAGTAGATTTAAAATATTTTTAGTATGAAAAATAATCTTAGCCTTTTCTGGGAGGGACTGTCACAATCTAAATACAGCAGGACATTATAAAATGTGCATAAGTAAACTCAAAATCAGTGTATTCTGCTATATAGGGATTTGGAAAGCTGAAAGGCTTGCATCACAGGAGGGCTATAGAGTGCCGGAAGAATTCATTAACCAGCCTTGTTGGTTATGGTGGGTTTTTCCTATCAGCACATGAAATCTGCCTATTGAAAGCCCTGGAGTCTTGGTCAGGTCACAGTGTGTTTCGTTTTAATGTTGGAGCAGACAGTTATCTAACACACCCACATGAGGAAGTGCTCTAAAGCAGTTATTTCATGCTTTGCCATGCCCTGTAGCTAAAACAGTTTGGTACTGAGTGACATGTGTGTGCTTTTAAACTATCCGATGAAAATCAGCTATGGCTCCTTGAAAAGGACCAAAACAGTGGAATGCAAGACAGTGTAATTCAAATGCTAAGCACATGCTGGTTTAAACTTTTTTTCTTTAAGGGGAAAATCACTATGATTATTTTTAATGTAAAGACTATATAGTAATTTCTTGGATTTTACTCATTAAGATTTCAAAACTTGTGGATAGTTTCCTTCTTCATAATTTTTCTCCAGAAGCCTACATTCATCAAAAGGATAGCAGCTGCATACTTTCCCCTGAAATGTGAACAAATAAATGGTATTCCTGTTTATTTATCTATTTTTGAATTTTAATGATTAGTCCTTGTGCTAATTACAAATTCCCGTATTCATAAAATCTGGCACTTTATAAATATCCAATTGTGTGATTATCTACACATGTTCTGGCTTTCTATAAATATAGAAATTATCAGTGGATGTGTTCATGAACTTGCCCAAGCTTGAGTAGCAGCTAGTCATGCTGCCACATAGGAGCCAAGTTCGAACCCTGAGCAAATGCATTGCCCCAGGGTCTGGCAAGGTGTGTGGAAGCAGCATCTGGCTGACGGCTAACTAGTGATCCTTGCCGGCAAAGGAAGGACTGATGTTGACATTCTTTGAATACCACTAGTTCCAGCCTTTTTTCAGTCCCAAGGGTGCCTTCCTTAGGTCTAAAAGTTGATAATGGATACTAGAGCTGACTTGTCTTGGAGGCCACTTTAGAACTATATTTTAACAAACTACATTTTTCAATGGAAAATACACTTTATTAAACTTTTACAGAAGAATAAACTAGTACGTTCATCCTGAGGTCCTTAGCCAGTGAGAATCTAATAAGCATGAAAAGTTGCATAGCGCTGAAAAGAAAACCTAAATATTTCCATTTACATGGCCATGTGACTATCGCAAGCACATAGAAATCATACATTGCTTACATAGTAATAGTTCACCCTACCTCAAGAACAATAAACACTAGCAGTTGAACAAATGTGTACATGCAAAAGTTATTCTTAAATTAGAAATCAACCCTTTTATATATTTTTTTCATGTTGTATAAGCCATTTCGGTTAGCTTATGCAATCACTGGGTATTATTTACAGTGTTACTACAGTCAGCATTGGCCATTTGATTCTTTGCTCCAAACTTTCAAATCACATATACAATTCCTAGGTTATCTGGCAAAACCAGAAATTTGCAATTTTCTTGAAAACCTATGTTTCATGCATTTCCATTGCTTAAGTAATTTCTAGCATTTTGCAGAATCCTCAGGGATTATAGCAATGCCAAATAACTAACAAAATCCTTTTAATTCTTTACCAAAAACCCAAGGGCAATATCTATATCCTAGAATTTCTAGAGAAAGCCTGAATTCATATGTTTTCCTGTAACATAGATATTATACATTTACTCATCAAATAACATTGATGCCAATTATGTTTAATGTATCAAAATATATTCCTTGAGCTCTTATTACTTCTAATTTCAACATAGGCAATCTTTTGAGATTGTGGGAAGAAATAATGCCATCTATTATTACTATCGTGTATCTGTAACCACTACGGCAGATGTTGGAAACAACATTCAAGGGCCTATAAGAAAAAAGGGCTTTTCTGCCACTCTAGCTGTTCAACTGTAATAATGAATAAGTGGCCTGCTATTTCTGCACTAAACTGTGGAAAAATTATGCTTGACTTTGGCTTCATAACCTCTCTTCTACTCCAGGATCAAGCCTTTTTGTGATTCTACAGTTCACTTGAAAGTAATCAGCTTGAGGACGTGGACCTTGCCTTTCTGGAATCTTTTCACACTCAATTGAAACTTCACCTCGGGGTGTTCTGTAGTTCAGTTAACCAAAGCAACCCTTATATAACTGCTTTAACTTTGGGAAAGTTAGTTGCTGACTTCCAAGTGAGTATACTGATATAGGAACAAGGGCTGAATTCATTGATCCATCTAGTTTGCAGATGGAAACTGCAGATATTATTACTCATTTCTGAATATTAAGTCTTAACCTTTGAAACTTTGATGGGGAAGGTGGTAATTATAGCATAATGTGTTTATCTTCTTGATAGTAAAAGTAATTTTGCCACTGCATAATTCTGTCATTAGGTATGATGAATTTAACATACATATTATACAATATGCATTTAAAGTGTTAAGAATTTATCTGAAAGCTTTTCATATTAAATAACTAATGTAAGGATTTGCATTCAACAAATATAAAACTATTTAATGGAGCTTGGGGTTTTTGGAAATTAAAAAGATGTCCAATAAATTGAAACTAAAAATGATAATAATTATTAATCTTATACATAATAGTATTATTTTGTTTTTTAGAAATTTGTCATCTAAACTTTTTTTTAAACCATGTTTGAATTTAAATTATTTAAAATTTAATTCTCTCTAATGTTCAGAAGGCTTTAGTTTTTTACTAAATGAGCCTGGATATTTGCTATTTTTTCCTTCCCTTTCAGAAATGTTCTGTGAATTACTGTTGTAATCAAATTATGATTTGTTGTTGGCAAATTCCTTTTATAGTATGAGCTTCTTTCCAGTAAATGAAATGCAAGTAGGAGAAAATTAAAGTAATATTGTCAGTTTGCTCAGATACCAAATTAAAAACTTAGTAAAAAACAAAACAAAACAAAATCTATTACTAGCAGAAAACTATGAATGTCCTAGGCTATGTAGGTTTTCTGGTAGATAGTATGTATGTATATAAAAACTGTATGGTTATTATTATAAACAAACAAAACCCCCTTGTTTAGACACCAAGACATTTAAACAGTGAGAATATGGTCCTTTCTTTTATTGTTTAAATAGGAACCAGGTAATATAGTCTCAGGGGTGGCTTTATACTGTTGGGTTTGTTGTTGTTATTTTAGTTATTGTTGTTTTTAAAAACTGGACATACTAAACTTCTTTTTGGCCCAGTAAATGTACTTTGGGTTTGAACATATTTACTAATATTTCCATCTTCTTGGTTGTTTGCACTTATCACCCAGCTTTAGATTAGGCAAGAAGAGTTGGAATAGTTCTTACTTTTTCTAGTTCCTCAAATCAACAAAGATCTTTATCCCTTTACCTTATCTCTAGATGGGAGGAGAATAGAGATGATTAAGAAGCAAATGGAGATAAGAATATAAGTAAAGCTGAGGGTGGAGAGAGTGGGGGCTTTTGAAGCTTCTAAATGTGTAAGTCTAATGAAGGAAAAAGACTTTCTCCCCAACCCTCAATAAAAGCCATGAAATCTGTTGGGCACAGCATTCTCTTCTCCCTATGACTGTTTAGAACAGATCTACCTAAATTCTCCCTCCACTCCAAGACAGAATCCAGTGGTACTGCCAAGAGAAGATCATAGGAGAGAAAGTCATAACGAATCACATTTCTAATACATTCACTGCCAGGTTTTCTTCATACCTTTTTCCTTTTAAGCCTTGGGTTTGGAGTTGTGAGCAGATTTTCATAGTTGGTGGACAGCTTTCATTTGTTTTGATGAGAAGCCTTCCCAGCAAAGCATTCCCAAGGCATGCCACAGAACAGCATCATGATTTTAATTAAAATGGATGAAATGATCAGTTGAAAAGTTTGTCTGTGTGTGTGTATGCATGTGCGTGTGTGTTTTCTCTCTTAAAATAAAGTTAAATACTTTTTATACGAAACAAAACAAAAACAACTCTAAACTTCCTATCAGTCTGAAAGGATTCAGATTTCTTTTTAGAGTGGCTTTCTGAAACCATTTTTGTATAGTGGTTTTGACCAGCACGTTCTATTCCATTCCCTGCCCACTTGCTGCTTTGCTTTTTAAATGTTAAATGAATGTGAATAATTCCTTAGTTTAAAAAAGAGCATGTTCTTATAATAAGCTCAGAATATACCCATGAATATAAAGATGTGCTAGGACTTACAAACAATCCTATCAACTTAGCATGAAAATACATGAATGAAAGTTTTAGAAACTATTTTTTTTCCTAGTATGTTGAGAGAAACCCTGTGGTGTGGTAAACAAACCAAACCAAACCAACCAGCCAGCCAACCAAACAAAAAACAGTGCCTCGGAGAATAGGAGGCATTAACTAATGCCAAAAAGGATTTAAAATGGTTAAATTTGGAGGCCTAGTCCTAACTGACTATATGACTTCGAATAAATCTTAATCTCTCTGTTCCTCAGTTTCCTTGCCTGTAAAATGAAGGGAAAATCTCTTTTTTAGATTTTCTTTTATCTTAAAGATTGTGTGCTTTTATTATAAATAGCTATATACATATATATATGTAATTCTATTTGCATTTTCTACCTATAAATCACAAATGTATGGAGAAAAGTTTAGGTTGGTAATGATGGAAGAATAAAGGGAATTTAGGTGATCTGAGAGACCACACACGTACTTTAATTTTTTGGTTGTTGTTGTCCTCAGTATATATCACAGTATATTATTGGGTCTATTTAATAATTCAATGAATGCAATAAACCAAAAGTTGTCATTTGTCAGACAAAGTGACATAATTGCCTATGGGTGGTTTGATTAAAGAGCTACTTTTTTTTTTTTTTAATCTGTGCATTATTTATTTTTTTGAACACTATTTTTTTTAATTTAAGTTTAGTTAACTTACAATATTATATTATCAGTAGTTTCAGGTGTACAACATAGTGATTCAATCTTTTATAGAATAAAGACCTATTAAAAAATAAATAAATAAAATAAAATAATGCACAGGGCTTCCTTGGCGGTCCAGTGGTTAAGACTCCGTGATTCCACTTCAGGGGGTGCTGGTTCAATCCCTGGTTGGGGAACTAAGATCCTACATGCCACGCTGTGCAGCCAGAGAAAAAAAATTTTTAAAAAGGACAATATGGGAAAAGAATCTGAGAAAGAGTGGATATATGTATGTGTATAACTGATTCACTTTGCTGTACAGCAGAAAGTAACACAACATTGTAAATCAACTATACTCCAATAAAAAGGGCTACTTTTAACTGAATGCAGCACAACATGGTTACTAAGGCTCCATTCCTCCCCACTGGCCACTAGGTGGAGAGGTGGTCCATGCCCATGGCCTTGCCCATAGTAAACAGCTCACTTCCAACTGTCTATTGGCAAAGCTGTGCTATATGTGTTTGGACAAGTCTGTGAACACACACATGACATTTTACAGAAACCATCAGAGAATATGTTCTCTTCTATACAGGCATGATGTGATAGTCGTGAAATGCAAAATGATTTGCTCCTTCTGTGGCCACTATTAATGCTGGTAGACCTAGGAGAAGGCCAGTATTACAACTCTGGTTTTAGTTGTCACAATAGGGTCTCTTGCCTCTTTCCAATTTGTCCAGTTTGAAAGGGTCCTGAAATGAATGTCAGCGCGACAGTGCCACCTTGTGTCCCTATTGCTGTGAGAGTACCTGATGCACGACACAGTGAAAAGGAAAGAACAGGATATTTGCAAAAATTGGGCACATTGTTTCAAGCTCTGATTTTGCAGTAGCTGCACGAAAATCTATGTTTTAGTGTATTTCGCAATTCTTACTACCCAAAGAGAAGTTAAGATGTGTTCACTTCACCCCTTCTCTCATTCCAGTGTATATTAAAAATACTTTAAGAATTCCAGGCACAAACAGGGATGCATTCAATTTAGAGAGGGGGATGAAGAAGGCAGGGGTTGTTGGAGATATTCACCTAATTCTTACCACTTGCAAAGCCTCAGCCCAATCATTTCAGACAGTGAGGTGATCCTTCCAGCACATTCTCAGAGCAACTTTTATAGACATACCTTGGTAACAACACTTTTCACATTGTACTGCCATTGTTTGTAAGCATATCTTTCAACTGAACCATGAGTTCCTTCAGGATAGTGTTTGTGTCTTATTCATCCTTCTGCATCTAGAACTTTCTTTGGCATTCAGCCCAGAGGCACTCAGATGTTTGAGGTCTGAATAAATGATTATGTCTGGCTTGTTTATAACTTATTTGTTTTATATTTATTGTTTATTTTTAAAAAATTTTAGAGCTTTTTCTCTGGAAAAATACCTTCTGATACCACCTACTTTCCAAACATCCCTTTATAAATTTCCTTTCTCTCACATTAAAAATGATTGTTTCTCTTTTTGATTTTGAAAACAATACTGCCTTTTCACAAGTGTATTTTGTAGTTGACTTTGGGGTAAAGGTAGTTAATCTCTAGTTCTACCTTTACAGCAAATTTGCTGTGTTATCCTGGTAAGATGCTTAACTTTTCTAGGTTTGTTTCCCATGCATAAAATGAGCAGGCTGGACTACTTGATTTTAAGGTACTTTTTATTCAGGGTTTTTAATAGGGATTAGACACATACTAGTGTTACTCTAGTTGTGTATTTGGTTTAACAGTTTTTAACGTGCCATGATTGCTGAAGATTAAATTGCTAGCCTTTAAAAGTACTGTTTGCTAATTCATGTTTTAGAAGAGGGAACTGAGACACAAGGGCTTTTCTTATACAGGGCAGAACTGCAAATGGGCAGTGTAAATAGTATTATAACTGATGGACAGTCCAATTTTTTGTCAATATTTTTGCTTGATTTTGGCTAATTGAGCTCCACTTTCCTTCTAACCTTTAAATATAAAATAAATAAATTACAATAAATTTAAATATCACAATGAACTATGCTTTGGTATAGGACTATAGACTACTTGCAATTTAGAGACTCTTTTATGCTATTTAAAAATTTTTTATAACACTTAAAAATGAGTGCTTAGTTTTAAATTTCTGCATGGAATTTACATCTGGGGTTTTCAGTCCATATATTATCTTAAATAGCAAACTGTATGACTTTGGGCAATTTGCTTAGGCTGGTTAAGCTTGGTTTTCTTATTTGCAGAAAGGTGATAATAAATGTTACCCTTCCTGTCTACCTCACAGGGTTATTGTGAAGATTAAATCACAATGTATATGGAATTTCTTTGTAAATAGTAAAGCACTATACCTGTTTAAGAACATTTATTTATTTATTTATTTATTTTTACTGCTCTAATTAAAGAAGTAATGGGTAATAGAAACCTAAGTCAAAGCAAAACACACAAATTTGAAGAACACTGAAATTCCTAGCATTTCTTAGTTGGAGTGTTTCTCAGTGGTGTAGGCTCTTCAGAGATGATATGGTTACCCAGTTTTCTAAGTTTTGATTAAAAAAACCTGTAATAATAAGAATAATAACAATAACAATAATAATGGTAATGCTTATGAGCCTAAAATTAATGTTTCCTTTAGATACATTTTTTATGCATCATTCATATGTTCATTTTTTTAACTGAAGTTGATTTATGATACTATATTAGTTTCAGGTATACAACATAGTGATTCACTATTTTTATAGATTATACTGCATTTAAAGTTGTTACAAAACAATGGCTATGTTTCCCTGTGCTGTACAATATATCCTTTGGTAAGTTCATTTTTGAGAGTGATATTTCTTAAAATAGAAGGTAAAAATTTTAAATAACCAAATATGATGAAAAAATTTTATAAACCTTTTTGGTATTGTAGTATTGGACTCTAGTCCAGTTGTTCTTAAACTTTAGTGTACTTAAGAATTACCATGGGTGTTTGTTACAATTCAGATTTTGGAGCTCCATCCCTAATAGGGTTCCATCCTGGATTTCAGCTGGTCCACACATGTTAGAAAACACTACTTGCCTTTGCTATTATACATCATATTGCACTAGGAGATTTTTAAATGCACAGATTTCTAGATTCTACTCCCAGATATCCTAAATCAGAATCTTTGATATTCAGGCATCTGTATTTTACAAAAACTACTTCATAGATTCTAATAATATTGCAAGGTTTGAGATTCATTACTCTTGTTTTTAGGGTATATTGTTAAAATATATTTACTGTTGCACCTGAATTCATTCTCATCATTCTCATTATTCCTTCACTAAACATAATCTCACTTTACATAGAAGGGTAAGTTGGTACAGCTATGTAAGAAAAGTTTAGGCTTGAAAAACAGCAATTACCACTCTCGCCGTGTAACACCAAAATTAAGGAAAAGAGAAGTTACTGAGCACCTTTCACATAAATTGCTTAATTTAATCTTTATAACTCTGTTGTATACTCTATTTTCTGCTTATGCTACAGGCAAAAACCCTGAAGCTTATAAACTGCCAGGTTCACATACCTGTTAAGTGTCAATGCCAGGATTCAGAGCCTATACTCTTTCTACTATATCATATTATTTTTTCCCTAATGCAATAAATCTTTACCAGGTTTCTGTTATGTTAAGTGGTAATGTTTAGCTTTGAGGGCCACAAAGTGCTTCACAGATATGGTATAATAAGTATTGCTTACACTATGTAAAAGTAATTGAAATTTTTCCTTATCCTTCCATTAAGAAATAATTTTTAACTGGAGGTAGAATTCAAGTTTTCTAAATGGTAAGAAGGGGTTTAACTATAAATAATAATTGTAATTATTGAACTATTAAAAAATGTTTTCTACAGGATCTCTTTTAACCCCCATGCATTTGCTGTGAGGTATTTTTTACCCCAGTTTTACAGATTAGGAAAGTCAGGTTTGGAATGGGTACGTGACTTACCCAAGATTGCAAATCTACTAAATGGCAGAACTGGGATTGAACTGTGATTCAATCTAACTTTGACATCAAAGTTAGTGCTCTTAACCCCCAGTATATGCAATTTCTAACTCTGCTTTACAGTTGACCTGCCGAATCAGGCTGTCCCTCAATTTGGTAAGTACCAGCTACTAAATGCTAATTAAACTTTGTGGGAATTAAGTTCATTTTCTTTATAGGGAACAAACCATTTTGCCACACTTAATCAGTCCAGTAATTTTTTTTTTTTTTTACGTCTTGTAAAGATTGGTGTTAACTATGCATAAACCTTAGGGAAGTCAGTTGAAGTGAACAATCTTCTGTTTATATTTTTATTTGAAAGTTGAAACTCTTCGATGGAACAGACTATTTGAATGAAAATTTCCATCTTACCTTGTATGACATGCCATGAACACAACAATTTCATGGCTTCCATAGCCATTGTTATTGGTCTTAAAATAATTGATTCACATTTAAAATCAAATAAAAACATTAATAGAATCAATGCATCAGTTCTTTATAAAATCCAAAAACTGATTCCTGAGCATTTCCGGTATTCTTATTTTTTTAAAAAATACCTCATGGTATGAAATGAAAGCCTATGTATACAGTGTAGTGTACAAACTAATACAACTTCTCATTTACCTGGTATATGAATTGCTAAAAATGTTATATTTACGAGTTTTTATAGATTTAATAATATTTTAAATGAAATAGGGGTGTTAACAGTTTTGTAGCTCTGAAATATATCTTAGGTGTGAAAATAATCATGATTTTATAAATTTGATATGCATATATTTTGGGAATATTATTGATGCCTCTGTAATTATGTATTAAAACATACATTTTTTAAAAAGACCCACAAAGTCACTAATCATGGGATATAGTGTTGTCTTTAGCAGACTTTCAAGTTTATTAGAAAATTAGGTTTTATTTCATCTTTCTTCTCTAGGGGTGGTCTTTCCCAAACAGCATTCTTTTAAATTCTGTCAAGCAAATGAATGCTACCGTGAAAAGAGAAGGGTGAAAATATAAAATGAAGACTTTTACCTATACTCCTTTTTCAGATGTAGAAATTAAAACATGATTTATTTATTTATTTATTTATTTATTTTTAGAATGTCCCATTTAGCAGCAGAACATAAATTGGAAAATTTGGCCAGTGATTTATTTAGGCTCCACAGAGAAAATCCTGTAGGGTGTTTTTGAATATCCTAAATTTATTTGGATTTGAGACCAGCTTAAATGGCATGTCTATCTTAAAACAGTTCTCCATTTTCCTGAGAAAAATTCCAGTGGATCTAGTTGTGGGAGGTAATGTCCCAACAATGAATCTTTGGGGCCAAATGAGCACTTTAACACAACTTACTCCATCCTTTCCTTAAAGCGAAGACTGTCTTGCCCACTGGGCTTGTTTAACTTTGACTGCTAATTTTATTTCTCTGCAGAGGCAAAGGAGACAGGAAAAAGGAGGGAAAATAACTGATGGCATGTGGGTGAGGTTTTGGCTCAGGGAATACATTTTAAAAGATCCTAGCCAGTGTCGGGATAAAGAAAGCATTTGGTGCATTAAATTTACCCCTGTTTTACAGAATAAGAAATAGAAGCCAACAGATATTAAATAATTTGCCTAAAGTTACATAGTAGTTTCTAAAGTTGAGGTTAGTCCTGGGAACTAGGTTATTTGTTGCTTCAATAAGACAATTGGACAATCCATTGTCTCTGTTGATCAAGATGCCTTTCTAATATCCCCACTCCCTTTTCCCTCCCTCCTTTTTTTTTGGCTTACTGTCTTTTAACATCTAAAAAAATAATTCTGCTTATAATTTCAGGTTTATAAGCTAGTTGAATAAACATTTTGATTATTAAGGCCTTTTAGAACTAGCTGAGCTGTAAGAACAACATGCATCATATTAAGCCTTCTGCCTCTATTTTATTGGAGTTATGTTAAGTAATGAACATGGAACCAGAAAAAAAAAATGGCTTTGAATAAATTGGGTCTGAGCTCATGGCATACCTCTAAACATGAAAAATGTGATGGGCATCTAATAAAAGATAGGCCATTGTTTGTTTGTTTGTTTTTAGATTTACAAAAGAACTGAGCCGATGGTAAAAAGTCCCCATAATACTCTCTCTCACCACCATGATTTCCCCTGACACCTTACACTAGCATGGTCCATTTGTTAAAATTAATGAACTGATATTGATACATTATTATTAAGTACTGTTCATAGTTTATTCAAATTTTCTTAGTATTTTAAAAATTAAATTCATTTAAAAAACAACAACAACAAAAAACAGTTCACCCATTTCTCCCACCCCTAACCCCCTGGCTGTAGCAACCACCAATGTGTTCTCTGTATCTATGAGCTTAGTTTTAAAATACATGTATGTGTGTGTGTGTGTGTGTGTGTGTGTGTGTGTGTGTGTGTGTGTATATTTAGATTCCACATGTAAGAGAGATCATACAGTATTTGTATTTGTCTGACTTACTCCACTTAGCATAATGCCTTCAAGGTCCATCCAAATGGCAAGATTTTATTCTTTTTTTATGGCCAAATAGTATTCCTATATGTAAGTGTATGGATAAATAGATGGATAGATGGATAGATAGATAGATAGGTAGATAGGTATCACATTTTCTTTATCCTTTCATCCAATGATGGACACTTAGGTTGTTGTCATATCTTGGCTTTTGTAAATAACGCTGCAGTAAACATGGGGGTACATATATCTTTTTGAATTAGTATTTTTGTTTTCTTCAGAAAAATATACAGAAGTGGAATTGCTGAATCATATGGTAGTTCTAGTTCTATTTTTTAATTTTTTGACAAACCTCCCTATTGTTTTTTACAGTGGCTGTTCCAATTTACATTCCCACCATGCAGAAGGTTTCCCTTTTCTCCATATCCTTGCCAACACTTGTTATTTCTAGTCTTTTTGATAATAGCCATTCTAACAGATGTGAGGTGATCTCTCATTGTGATTTTAATTTGCATTTCCCTGATGATGTAGAGCTTTTTTTTTTTTTTTTAATGTATGTAGTGGCCAGCTCTATGTCTTCTTTGGAAAAATGTTTATTCAGATCTTCTGCCCATTTTTTAATTGGATTGTATGTTTTTTGCTATTGAGTTGTATGAGTTCTTTATATATTTTGGATATTAGTCCTTTATCACATATATGGGTTGCAAATATTTTTCTCCCATTCAGTAGGTTGCCTTTTCATTTTGTTGACAGTTTCCTTTGCATGGAAACCTTTTAGTTTGATGTAGTCCTACTTGTTTATTTTTGCTTTTGTTGCTTTTACTTTTGGCACAGATTTAAAAAGTCATTTCCAAGACCTATGTCAAGGAGCTTACCACGTATGTTTTCTTCTAGGAGTTTAGTTTCAGGTCTGATATTCAAGTCTTTAATCCATTTTGAGTTAATTTTTGTGTGTGGTGTAAAGTAGCAGTTCAGTTTCATTTTTTTGAATGTGCCTGTTCAGTTTTCCAAGTACCATTATTCAAGAGACTATCCTTTCCCCATTGCATATTCTTTGTTCTTGTTGTAAGTTAATTGATCATATATGGATGGGTTTATTTTCTGGGCTCTCTATTCTGATCCATTGATCTATGTGTCTGTTTTTATGCTAATCCCATACTATTTTAATTACTATAGCTTTGCAGTATAGTTTGAAATCAGGGAGCATTGTGCCTCCAGCTTTGTTCTTCTTTCTCAAGATTGCTTTGGCTCTTCAAGGTCTTTTATGGTTCCATAAAACTTTGGGATTCTTTGTTCTATTTCTGTGAAATGTGACACTGGAATTTTGATAGGGCTTGCATTGCATCTGTATTTGCTTTGGGTAGTATGGACATTTAAGCAATATTAATTCTTCCAATCCATGAGCATGAAATATCTTTTTATTTATTTGTGTCTTCTTCAATTTCTTTAATTTATGTCTTGTAGTTTTCAATATATAGGTCTTTCACCTTTTTGGTTAAATGTATTCCAAGGTATTTTATTATTTTTAAAGTAATTGTAAATGGAATTGTGTCCTGAATTTTCTTCTGATAGTTCATTATTATTATATATTAGTTCATTAGTATATATGAACTAATATACTATATTAGTATATAGTATATCACAGCAGATTTTTGGGTACTGATTTTGTGTCCTGCAACTTTACTGAATTCATTTATTCTAATAGTTTTTTGAAGGACTTTAGGGTTTTCTTTAGGCTTTTCTATGTATAATATCATTTCATTTGCAAATGTGGCAATTTTCCTTCTACCTTTCCAATATTTATGTTTTTTTTGTTTGTTTTTTGTTTTGTTTTGTTTTGCCTAATTGATCTGGGTAGGACTTCCAATACTATATTGAATACAAGTGCTGAGAGTAGGCATCCTTCTTTTGTTCCTGATCTTAAAGGAAAAGTTTTTAGCTTTTCACCATTGGGTATGATGTTAGCTGTGGGCCTGTCACATGTATTTTATTATGCTGAGGTATGTCCCTTCCATACCTGCTTTGTTGAGAGTGTTTTTTATCATAAATGGATGTTGAATTTTGTTAAATGCTTTTTCTGCATCTATCGAGATGATCATATGATTTTTATTTTTCACTTTGTTAATGTGTATCACATTGACTGATTTGTGGATGTTGAACCATCCTTGTATCACTGGAATAAATCCCACTTGATCAGTGTGTATGATCCGTTTAATGTATTGTTGAAGTCAGTTTGCTAATATTTTGCTGAGGATTTTTGCGTCTATGTTCTTAGGGATATTGGCCTATAATTTTCTTGTGGCATATTGTCTGGTTTTGGTATTGGGGTAATGCTGGCCTCATGAAATGAATTTGGAAGAGTTTCTTCCTCTTCTATTTTTTGGAAGAGTTTGGGAAAAATTGGTATTCTTCTTTGAATGTGGAAAAATTTACTAGTGAACCCATTTGGTTCTGGACTTCTGTTTGTTGGGAGGTTTTTGATTACTAATTTAATCTCCTTAGCTGTAATCAATCTGTTCAGATTTTCTGTTCCATCATGATTTAGTCTTGGTAGGTTGTATGTTTCTAGGAATTTATCCATTGTTCTAGGTTGTCCAATTTGTTGGCATATAATTGTTCATAGTAGTCTCTCATGATCCTTTGTATTTTTTATGATATCAATTGTAATATCTCCTCTTTAATTTCTGATTTTATTTATTTGAGTCCTCTCTCTTCTTGGTGAGTCTGGCTAAAAGGTCTATCAATTTTGTCTTTTCAAAGAACCAGCTGTTAGTTTCATTGATCTCTTCTATTGTCTTTTCAGTCTCTAGTTCATTTATTTTTGCTCTAATCTTTGTTATTTTCTTCCTTCTACTAACTTTGGAGGTTTGTTTGTTTTTCAGTGCTTAAACCTCATGGTCACCACAAAACAAAAACCTATAGTAAATACACACACAAAAAGAGTAAGGAATATAAGCATACCATACTAAAGAAAGACCATTGTTGTTTTAAGTCCTAATTATAGTTAATCTTAAGATTTTGAAATGAACATATGCCAAGCTTTGATAATATCTTTCCTAAATTGATGTTATTATATTGATTTAGGGTAGAAAAGAGGACCATGGTAGAAATATAAATCAAAACTTCAGTCTTCCATAAAATGTTTATAACTGCCCCAGTATCCCTTTTGTTTGGACTCCATGGGAAAATTGCTGCTTGGCCCTAGTATCACTCTGTTGAAGTTTTCAATATGTATTCAGTCAGTTTCTCACTGATATAATAAATACTTAAAAAAAATAGGTAAAACATTTTTGATGTAGAGGTGCCTGTTGAGTATTACCATTTACATCTTAATGTCATTAGTATGATTCTAGATATCAAACTCGACTAGAACATGAGTTTTATTTTGTTACCAGCAACTAACTAAACAAGTATGCCCAGAGCTTAGAAATAATGCCATTATATCAGACATAGTACAGACAGGCCCCAATGCACTAACAGATCCTCTAAATTTTTATTGGGAAATATTTAAGAGTTATTCAGAGCTCCAAAACTCCAATGAAAGTCAGGTATATGTCCTCCCATTGACACATCTGCAGACTTGATTTCTATTCTAAGAACTGCAGTTTGAATTAACTGAGGTCAGAAACAGCTACACATTTGATTCACCAAATGTGTCCTATCTACTTGCAAATAGCAGCTCATTTCCTTTTAGGGTCTGATGAGGTTGTTTTTGTTTTTTATGTCTTAGCAATAGAGTCATTGGCAGCCGCACACAGGCTGATTGTTAGAATATAAGGCTTTGTTAGAAATGGGACATAAGCTTCTGGTAATACTCTTAAATTCACACCAATTGGCAGGAAATTAAATATGGTTCTCTAAGAAATATATCACAGAAGGCTTATACTAGAAGTGAATTGCTTAAAAAAAAAAAAAAAAACTCCACAGGCATTTAGTTATCTTCTACCCAAAAAAGTAATTTTCCTTTTATCTATATCTTTATCAAGCCTTTTAGATGCAAGGGTAGAGTGACAGCCACAGAATGACAGTGACCTAAAAGTGTAAAATTATAGTTACTGGAATTTGGGTAATCTTGAAGACAAATAAAAACCAGGATATTTATCAGTGAGCTAAAAGGGGAAATGCTGTTTTCAGCATACTGAACATAAAATGCTTAATTAAAATTCCCTAAAAAGTAACCCTTGTTCCTAAGAAATTATTTGGCTTCTGAAGAAATTGAGACTGAAAGAGAGAAAAAGAAGGAAGGAAGAAGCTGGTATTTATAATTTTTTTCTTACATTTAGTTACTTTTAAAAAGTGTTTTTATTAATTCCTAAATTTGAATGAGAGGGAGATGGGATTAGATTAATTGCCGTTTAAATATGCAGTTCCAGGTTTGTAGGCATCTTTTTGAACCAGGATGGGAAGAGCATAGAAAAAATCCTAGTGTGGAAATTATATCTCATGTGGTGAAACAAAAACTCAAGAAGTTTTCTGTTATAATAAGGTGAAAGTGGTTACCAAAGAAACAAAAGTTTCTTATCACTCTGCCTGAGGCAAATGTGGCATATTAAGCTTAAAATGAATTCTCCTCTCCTGAATGCACACAACTCTTATTAATGTCTTGGAAATTATGCACACATAGGGAAACTCTAATATCTACGGGTACTATATTGCTGAACTGGCCCCAAATCAGTATTTTCTATTTTACCTCTTATTTGAGTTTGACTTGAGACTGAATGACTTATTTTCATCCTCAAAGAGGACTTTCTTTTTGAGAGAGTTAGGTTCCCTGGTGACCTGAAAGAGTTAATGTCGTTTCCAGGAGTGTCCAACTTACTTCCAGGGAGTAGTGCATGCATGTGAGAGTCTGGCTGCAGGATATGTGTTCACATCCCAAAACCAATTTGGCACAACTTAAAATGTCTGCTAGGGAGAGGGTTCAGAGTGTTGTTAGGCCACGCAATTAGCGCTTTGTTTCACGAGCACCAAATCCACCCAGTAGTGTTTTGTTTTAAAGAAGAGCTCGAAATTCACAATAACGGGTTTCATTTATCAGAGCCATATGGGACTCACCATCTTTGGATATATTTGTAAGGCTTTCACAAAGAAGACTCCTCAGGCATCTCGGATTTCACGGATTGGAGGGCAATCTGGATGAATATCTTTTTTGGAAATGATGAACTATCTTTTTTCACATGTAATCTCCAATTTCAGTAATCCTTGAGAAGCTCAAAAACACAGGAAAGCGTTAAGTAAACCTCAGCTTACTAGCTTTTATTGGAAAACAAAGACCATAATTCTTAGAGCTGGTTCAAATGCCAAATGTACCTTTGATGTTGAAATTTGGCCACCTTATCTTTGCAATTTGTGATGTAGCATTTTTGAGAGCGAAGGTGGGTTCTAAGTCTCAGTCTATTTTTGCACTTTTTGCTAGTTCTGTCATGGTCATATGTCAATGGATCGTTGGGAAGCTATCTGCAACATAGCAGACTGATAATAGAGCATTATGGTTCTTTTGATGTTTACCCAAGATGATTTCTTTGCTGCCTCCTCCTTTTTCATACTTCTCTGATCATTAGGGGTATATCTTAATGCAATGTATTCTTAAAAATTTCAATGTAAATTGATTTTTTTGATAAATCTCATATTTTTTTCACTGATCTATACATTTAGAGGTTTAAAAATAAAATAAAATTGATCTTCATTTGGCAGTGGTTGCTAACACTCTAATTTCTGGTTCCCAGATTCTGTTAAGCTATTAATGACCTATAAACAAATATTCAAGTGTTTACTAATTAAAAACTAATATATTTTTAAAGCATAGCATGTTACTGTGTTATGACAGGCAACCACTATTTTTTTAGGTTTTCAGACTTTTATTTTCTCAGTTCTGTAGTCTTTCTTGTAAAGGGCACATTTAAGTTTGTTTGATAAATCTGGTAAATCAGAATATTTGCAAGTCATAAATAGTACTATAACAATTGCTGTTGAGCTATACAAAGTCCGTAAACTTCATAAGGATGGTAATTTGAGTTTTATTTTAAGTTGTTATGGTAGGTTGGCAATTAATTGAAATAACTCTTGCTCATCTTTAAGTACCATTTTATTATATTTGTCCTTATTTTATTATCCTTTAGTTTATTTTTTTAAAAAACTCTTAACACCTCATTTACTAATGAAATTTATTTTAGCATGTTTTAGATTTCCCAGAGAATGCCCACTAAATTTTGTTCAGTTATGAGCATGTTGTTTAACATTGAATTAAAATAAAATTCAGTATATTCTTTGCTTTCATTTAAACTTTGTATTGATACCAATGTCATATATTTTAAATACTATTTCATAAAGGTTAAAAAATCTTGCTTCCTACCATTTCTTCTCCAATATGCACTACGCTATGGAGAGAGCACTTAGACCTTTGCTACATAGCACACCTATAGGGTGCACACTTGTATTGCTGTAATTGACCACCATGCTATAGGCCGATGCTGGACAATAGGTTGAACATTGGAATTATAGAATGAGCTATATTTGCTTAAATCATCTTCAGCATTAATTGTATTGGATGGTTGAATGTCTCATATTCTTTCTATATTTTATTCTTAGTCAAATATTCTAATGAGTATAATCTTAGAATTAAGTTATTTCCTTTTTCCTACAAACATAGGTATTATGACCCAAAGAGGTTGTTTTTCCCCTTGAAAAAGTCATTATGGAGCTAAACATGAGTTTTTTGGTCCATTGCCTAGTGTTTTCCATAGGAATTTTGAAATATTTTCTTTGGGAAAATGATATAGTGTTGGGATAGTGGTCAGTGGCAACAAAGAAATTAAAGATGGCAAAAAGATTCAGGATAGAATGTGTGGATAAAGATACACTGGTATTACATAGGTCTTTGGATTTAGTATAAACTGTAGGCTGTGAAGAGAAGATAGATACATGGATCAAACAAAAAAATGTGGATGTAATGATCAATGGTATATTCTTTATGAATATTCCGACTAAAGGACAGATGATGGGGGAAAGAAGGACATAATTTGATGGAGTGTGTGTGTGAAAGGTAAAATAGTTGGATGCTGAGAGTGTGAAGAAAAGAGGTAAGGATTATATGTAGTTTTATGGCTATAACTACCTAGTTTTCTACATTTACATAGAGTTTCTGTTGTAAAGGATGAGTGGCTCCTGTATATAATGTTCTCGGTATAAATAGAATCCGATTTATGGAATTTTATTGCTTGTGAGGATAGACCTGTTTGATTTTGAGGTGTGGTGTGCTATTATTCTTACCTTACAGTCAGAGTAAAGATTATATTTCTTTTGTTCAAAGTAAAATATGATTATGTGAAGCAGGTGTGTGTGTGTGTGTGTGAGTGTGTGTGTACTTGTGTACACGTGTAAAACAGGACACTTTCATTTGTGTCTTTGTTTATGTCTCTTTCTATCACTCCTGTGTCTGCTGCTTTTTGCTTGCCAGTTTTTCTTTGTCACTTTTATAATTGAACCCATCTGCGTAGAAAGTAGAATGCTTGGTTTTTAAAATTTTAATGATTTTTAATTTTTTGTTATTTTGTTCTCTCAACTTGTTTTCACCTCAAGAATTAAGGCACAAGTATAAGGCGTTTTAGTTCTCACGTTCAAAGGTGTTTCTGCTTTCTTTCCCATCCGTTTGTCCATATGGTTACTGGTCTCTGATAGGCTGTGCAGTGAGACAGCAGTTTACTATCTGTGTGTGTGTGAAATTAGCTAATTGGTGTTAGCAGAAATATTTTCACATGTTTTATAAGCAAAGTGCAGCAAGGTATATAAATGTAGATATGATCCAGTCACGCGCACGCTCACGACTGTCACTGCTCATGCATAGGCGCTCAGAAGTAATTAATGTTAATAAGATTTTAATGTGCTTGTGAGATCATAATGAGGAGAAATGAATGCTCTGATTAGGAAAAGGTAACTGTGTGTGTGTTTTGGCTTAGAACAAGATTTCAATTTTTATAAACCGCAATTTTAGAACTCGTTTGTGATTGCATCAATTGGTTTTTATTTTCAAATTAGAGGTCTGTTTAGCCATTTGAATGATTAACCAAATAAATGGGTGAAACCCTGATCATAAGGAACAGTGCAGGTTTTCATTTGCAAGGCAGTGATCATGTACAGCAAGGCTGTGATCATGTCTTTTGCCAATATACCATTTTTATGTTGTTTTTTTAAAAAAGCTTTTTCAGAGGCTACTTGCGAAGATATTTCTCATTTTTATAAATGTAGATGTTATCTATATGTTCCGGAGACACTAATCAGACACTGTAATTTTAGTGTCTGAGATACATTCCTGTCATCCAGTAATGGTGTGTTCAGTGTCCAAGGAACCTATATCATGCTTCTTGAAATGTTGGGAAAAATGTAAAACAATCTAGATTTTTCTTCCTAAACATATTCTTTACAAACTTTAGAGGCTTGACATCTTTTATGAGTGAGGTAAAATATCTCAAAGTAAGCAAAGATGCTGTCTCATCATGGACTCAAATGCTATGCAGTCAACAGCTACACTATAGACTGACTTGAATCCAGCTGGACACCAGGGGTCCTCCACAAGTTTTTTGAAAATATTGTTTACAGGGCTTTGGTATATATTTGCATTATTAGGGAATATTTTAAGATTACAGGATAAATCTAAATATCTACATTGCCCTGTAGCACATAGAAATCACATATATTTTTTAACATAAATAGTGGATTAAGATATTCAAAGATTGTAATCCCTTTTAAAAGTAAATATAATACTGAAATGCAAGGAGAAGTCTTGGATATGAATGGGGTAGAGTAGTGTAGTTTCTTTCCAACTAAATTCTATAGATGAGGTTTAGATTCTCCTAGGTTTTGGTTATATTACTACAGTCTTTCTGCTGGGGTTTAAAAATGGTGATGAAGAAAGAGAAGGTGTTAAAGTTAGTTCTAACTCATATAATCTAATTCTGCAATTTCTGTGATTCCCAGAGGTGTGTTGGATTGAGCTTTTCATAAAATCCATGACAGTGATGATTACTGGCCAAAAGAAGCATTTGCCTTTAATATTATTTAGTTGACTTTGTTGGGTCTTATGTCATTGAGGCATAATTAGGAAAAAATTTTCCCACTTGAAGTTTATAAAGGAATTTATCTATGTTTTCTTCCAGTACTTGCATGATTTCCTATTGTAAATTTTCCTATGCAACTAATTATACATACTTTTAGATTTTCTATTCTTTGTTGGGCTATCTATTCATATGCCATTATTGCTTTTTTTTTAATTATAGAGATTTTAGAACATGTTTTAATATCTGAAGTATTAGCCTCCTACCTTGCCCCCACCATTGCTCTTTTTTTTTTTTTTTTTTTTTTTTTTTGCTGTACGCGGGCCTCTCACTGCTGTGGCCTCTCTCGTTGTGAAGCACAGGCTCTGGACGCGCAGGCTCAGCAGCCATGGATCACGGGCCCAGCCGCCCCACAGCATGTGGGATCTTCCCAGACCGGGGTACGAACCCGTGTCCCTTGCATCGGCAGGCGGACTCTCAACCACTGCGCCACCAGGGAAGCCCACCATTGCTTTTTTTGTTAAGGGTTTTTCTGACTTTTCTTGCTTACTTGTTTTTCCAAGTGAACTTTATATAATAAACTAGCAGACTTCAAGGGGAAAATAAAACTGATGTTACTTTTATTGGACTTATTATAAATTCATGAATTAGCGTAGGGACAATTAATATCTTTATGAGGTTGTCTCCTTATTCAAGAACCTGCTTTTTCCCTCAACTTGTTAAATAACTTTTGTATGTTTCAAAAGTGTTGTAACAGTTTTCCTTATAGAGGTTTTGAACATTTGCTCCTAAGGTTGCTCCTTGGTGTTCTATTCATTTGTTTATTTAAGTGCTTTTTTAACTTTTTTCCATCCTTACATCCTAAACAGTTTTCTCTTCCATAATATTTTCTAACTGGCTTTTTGTTTCTGTATAGGAAGCTTATTTATTTTGTATGTTAATTTTGCAAACTCCCACTTTGCAAAAATTCTCTTATTGTTTGTGGTAGCCTGAGGTGGGTTTGAGCCACCGCTCTAGCACACTGCTTAGTATCTTTGAGACCATGGACAAGTTATTCTGAGCCATTTTACTCACCTGTAAAATGCAGATAAAACCAAGCTCCCAGAGTGATGGAGACCAAATGAGGTCATATTGTAAAGCCCCTATTATTTTGCCCAATACATAATAGGGACTCAATTACTGATATCCATTAATAATGTAATGTAATGGGATATGACATGATGTAATATTATTCTTGTGTTTGTGTTTGTGTGTGAATGTGTGTTTTTTTTCATTTTATTGAGTTATAGTGGATTATTGTTCTTAAAGTATAGCTAATATGCTGTTGAATTATTGAAAGTTTGTCATATCAGAGTTTTTACTATAAGAATGGAGTGAATTAAAGTAATGAAAAAAACTTAAACTTCCTGATAAACCTTTGTGATTTAAGACACTAGGGACTGAAGATTAATTCTGAGACTAGGGTATTTTGTAGTTGTGCACATATGTTTTATTATTTCTGTTTTGGTTATGATTATTGCACACAAAACTCCTTAACTCTGGAGAGAAAGTGGAGGAACTTCTCGATCACCTGGATTGATTATTCAAATCAATTCATGGACTGCATTGATTCCAGCACTTGTTAACTATGTAAGTGGATGAGAGCATCTAATTTGAAGTCCTGTACCATTATGTTCTACCTTAAGAATCTGGCAACTTTACTACATTTTCTTAGTAAACAATGTACTAATTTGTGAATAAGCTTGTGTGGAGTAGACATTGGACATATATGAACTTATGATGGCATTGATGTAAGCAAAATAATAGTGCTTGCCAGCCCATTATATAACACTTGAGAAGTTGATGAAAAAATAATAATTGTTAAAAATGTAGAGCCATGATTTTTAAGCTTCTACTCTAATTTAATAAAATGGTTATGACCTTTGTGAATACACTCTTTTAAGGCAGCTGACACTATGGTTAAAAAATGAGAATACCAGAGTTTTAGGACCCATCTTATTCCTACCTCATGGGTGTTGTGAGGGTTAAGTGAGATAATGCACTGGCATTATAATGCCATTAATAATAATGATAGTGCAGGTGCCTGGCTCATGGTAAGTATTTGAAATGGTAGTTGATTTTATTGCTACCATTTTATTATTACCTTTGCCAGTTCTCTACTCCCATATGTATTTCCCACCTCTATATATTCTTACTAGTAGTGTTGTTCTATGCTTAGAATAAATGTATGAAATATTTCTTACAATGGTCATTAAAATAAGCATAAAATAATATATGTATAATTTGTCAATATTGAAATTAGCTAAGGGTGAAGTAAGACTCTATCACTGCAGCATGAGAGAGATTTAATTGCTTGTGGATGAAACTTTCAAGGAGCTGCAAGGATGAAGAATAATTTCTCTCAAAGAATTACAGGTACCTTTTGTCCATAGTTTAGAGATTCCCAGAGTTCTGGTTTAGCACTCAGTGTTATTACTCCTCCACAGCCTCATAGTGCTCTTTTGTTTATTCATTCATATGAAAAACAACATAGAATATCTATTAAGTATAAAACATAGTCCCAGGTGGTATGAGATATACAAATAGCAAGGTTACTTAGATGAACTGTCCCTATTCAAGAAGTCTAGTAAGCTATTCAGACAGGAAACAACTAGCTTATGTGCAAGGACTTTGGAGTCAGATTAGTCAGTTTGAATTCCTGCTCTGAAACTTACTAGTTGTGTGTAACTTTAAGCCAGCTATTTAGCCTATCTGTGTTTCAGTTTCCTTATCTACAAAATGAGGCTGAAAATAGAACCTACTGTATGGGACTGTCCTGAGGATTAAGTGATTGGGTTCCTGTACATCATTTAGAGCAATAATATAGTAAGCTCTCAATAAATGTTGGTTAACATTAATATAATTATTAGATAAAGCAGAATAAAATTAATGCTACAAAAACAATAAAAACAAAGTAATACAGTATTATAGAGGATGATAATACTGATTTTTACTATGGCTGGGGGCAATGGAATTAGGGGAGTTTTCCTGGATGAAGTAACGTTTAAACTGAAGCCTTGCAACATGATTTCTACAGGGCAAGGGAATATAAAGGGGTAGGAGTGAGCGGATTTCTAGGCCGAGCAAATAGTCTAAGCAATTATTTAAAGGTGGTAGAGAAGTAAAAGTTAAAACTTCTTGGACTTTGCAGTCAGAAGGACTCTTATCTGAAGCCCAGATCTACACCTTATTAGCAGTGTGGCCCTGAAGACAGGCTCTATTTGGTTTCTTCTGCCCTGAGATGTGGTCTGGTAACTCTGTCCAGGAAGTAAGCTATAGCAAATGTGGGGCTGACCTCATCATGTGCTGCCTGTTGTCCAATGTCTGTAAAGTATTTTGCCTAGTTTATAGTTGTTTAAGGCAGGAGGCTAAGCCCTGTTTCTATTACTCCATCGTTTTCAGAAGCAGAGGACCAACATATTACTTTCACTTTTCACCCCTCATTGAGTTTGGGACTTTTCATCTAATTCTGTTAGTACCTTGTAGTTAGTTACCTATTTTTGTACTCATTACACTGCATTACAGTTTTTAGTTTACTTATCTGCCTCTTCATTGCACTGGCTTATTCGAGAATGGGGACTATATCTGGTTCAGCTTTATTCCTACTACCAACCCACTACTATGCAGTCTGGAACATAGCAGACAGTCACTGAATATCTTTTACATTCAATTTAATTACCACAAATTGTAGTTTAGTGCTATACTGTGAAAGACTTTGAATGCTATGCTAGAGTTTGGACTTTATTCAGTAAACCACGCAGGGTTTTTGAGGAGGTGAAGGAAATTCCTTAAGCCTTTATTTCTAAAGAAGGTAAATCTAGAAGCATAAAGATGGATGACAGAGGTTAGAGGATGAAAATACTTAGATTACTTAGGATTCTAGGCAAACACAGTGGGAGTAGAAAAAACACTGACAGGATCTGGTGATTGTTTGAATGGGTGCTGCTAAAAGGGATGGTGAGAAAAATGATGGGTCAGGTTTTCAATATTGTTGATCAATTCCTTTAGAATGAAATATTACGTTCTTTTGTCTTCTTTGGCACCTAGGTAAAGGATTTTATTTTATTATTATTTTTTAAATAAATGCATTTATTTATTTATTTATTTTTGGCTGTGTTGTGTCTTTGTTGCTGCGTGTGGGCTTTCTCTAGTTGTGGTGAGCGGGGGTACTGAGCGGGGGCTACTCTTCGTTGCGGTGTGCAGGCTTCTCATTGTCATGGCTTCTCTTGTTGTGGAGCATGGGCTCTAGGCGTGCGGGCTTCAGTAGTTGTGGCACATGGGCTCAGTAGTTGTGGCTTGCGGGCTCTAGAGCTCAGGCTCAGTAGCTGTGGCACACGGGCTTAGTTGCTTCGCAGCATGTGGGATCTTCCCCAGCCAGGGCTCGAACCTGTGTCCCTTGCAGTGGCAGGCAGATTCTTAACCACTGTGCCACTAGGGAAGCCCTAGGTGAAGGATTTTAGTATAAAAATTTGAGACCAAAAATTCACAATGTAAAGAAGTAATTAATGATAGGAAACAATTTATCTAAATTGTTTTAGTTTTTTACTAGAATGAAGCTTGAATTTAAAATATTTTATAATTCTTACGGGAAATAAATTGTGGGTTTTATTTTATTGTATAAGGATAGCTTTCCATTGTACTACAAATATCATTGTCTCTCTTTACATAGTTTTCCTCATTATGATCTCTTTTCTTTGGATACTATATCTATATGTGTATATATTTTTTCTCTTTCCCTGTTAGTTTTTAGGTTTTTCTGAAAGACTGCTTCTTTTAGTCTTTAGAATATGTTGGTAGTGGACTCACAGCTAAAAGTTCATTTTGTGTAGCTGAGTGGGATAGTGCCTGTAGAAGGACTGAGAGTGCGAATTAATTTTTCTCAAATATATTTCAAATTTGTTTTTGTAGTATCAATTTTCATCCAAATTGTCTTCTTTTTGAGAGAAGTTAGAAGAGGTACTGAGAGAGTAGAAGCCATGGTAGAAGTGGGGGAACAAGAAACATTAGAATAATTATGGAAACCCTTGTATAAAATATAATAGTAGCTATTTGAAAAGTTAAAACACTTGTAATGAGAACTTCTTTACAGTGGTCTGAAGGACATTAATTAGAACTAATGGGTTGAATATGTGGAAAGGAAAGTTTTCTCCCAGTGATTTCTATTCACTCAATCCTGTAAGGAAGTAATGCTTCTTACAAAGTGTGATCTAACCTGAGAGAATGATACAATGTTTGAATCAACAGTAGTATCCTGACAAGGTAGTGGAATATTCTTGTTATTACATTCCATTTCTCATTTTAGTTTTTATGTAAACTACTTGTTACTCCTGTTATACAGAACGACACGCACAATGACTACCATTTATCAAGTCACCCTTTGTGCTGGTAACTGGACTATGAGGTAAATATCATATTCTTCACAACAGTCTCACAAGGCAGATATTATTTACATTTTATCAATGAAGAATCTAAGGCTAAATTGGATTAAATAACTTCCATAAAGCTACATATCTAGTTATGGTGGAGTTATTTGGAATCAGTGGTATAATAGGTAAACCTAAGTTGCTAAGTCTAATGTGTGTACTGTTATGTGCAATGAAAGGAGTTTCTTACTTTCATCCAGTAAACAGAGGAAGATGAGCTTTTTTAGAACAGGAGTGGAAAAGGGCTTGTGTTTCTGGCTGGTAAGAGTGAGTTTATCAGGAAAGGCTGATGCCTCACTGTGGCATGTCCCTACAAAGCTCTAGGTGCTGCTTTTGGCACTACTTTGTACAGTGATGTCCAGGGCAGCAGAAAACTGCATTATGCCTTGCTGAGGCCAGTTGAGGGACCAGGAGCAATGGTGATTGCAGGGAAGGTTCTTACAACTTTTAACCTTATTTGGAACATCTTTTGTGGGCAGACTTACTCAGCACAGCTATTCCAGGCTATTAGAGCCCATGGGACCCAATGCCATGTAATGAAGGTCACATTAGTTTCACCCCTGATCTGACCTCAAAGTCTGTGGTCCTAACCAGTGTTTTATTTTGTATAACAAACACATTATTCAGTGTACTTGCATCAATTGCTGAAAAACCCAGCACCTATTCCTGAATTCAGTTTTAAACTCCAAAGTGACTTTGAGCACCAGCCCAGAGGGGGGGAAAAAAAACAATTATGTAATATGATCTCTTATTATAAATGGGGAACCCCAAAAATGTATAATCAATTAGAAATTGTCTGTTTTCTTTTAATGGCAGGAATATTCACACCTGGGTGAATTGAAGCGATAAAAAGAACCCCTGGGCTTCCCTGGTGGCGCAGTGGTTGAGATTCCGCCTGCCGATGCAGGGGACACGGGGTCGTGCCCTGGTCCGGGAAGATCCCACATGCCGCGGAGCGGCTGGGCCCGTGAGCCATGGCCGCTGAGCCTGC
>NW_006786963.1:2522731-2545928 GCF_000442215.2 Lipotes vexillifer
AAAAAAAAAAAAAAAAAAAAAAGAACCCCTGACTCTTCCCAGTTCTGCTGTAAAGGAGTCTAGTTATTTGCCTTAGTTTCGAAAGAATAATTCCCTAAGTATTTCAAAATGTCCAACTGGCTGCCCCAGCCATTCTCTTTGGAAGCTTCTTTCTCATCCAAATGGAACATCCCTCTGGCATGCATGACTAGCTACAAGCTAAACCCTGTGGAATAAGAATTCTTTCATCCCTTTGTGTGATGTGTTTCATTTTCAGAGTTGGGATGATCCTCTTCGGCAGCAGTGGCAGGCATTGTTAGTTTCAATAGGTGGCCTGGATGCACAAGAACAGTCATCATAGAGACAGGCTCTTAGGGTCTGTCCCTTCGTGCCATGGTGCTGTGTTAGATCACTTTCCCCTGCTGGGTTAATGGCTAGAGAAGAAGGGAAACAAACTGTACCCAAAGCAATCCAATTAAAGTACTTGAACTTTACTGACATGCATCCTATTGTTTTCTTAACTTCTTAACCTATGGTTAATTACTCCGACCAGTAGCAAGGAATAGCATAAAAAAGAGAATTATCTCAAATTTGCAATTTTCTTTAGCTTGAAAAGGCATCAAAATTTTGTTATATAAGATGAAATAATAATCTGTGTTTGGTATAGTTGAACTTTTTTGGGAGTTGATCTTTCTATCTCTCCTCTAATATTTTCACCAAAGTCACTGCCAGAACTTATTGCATGAAACTGCTCAGCCTTTAAAATTTTATCTCTACACAGTCTACACTGCAGCATTAGTTTCTGGGCACTTTGGCTTCCTTGAATCTCCAACTGATCCCACTCCCATGAGTGATATCCTTTTCCAGGTTAATCAAGGATTCTCTATTTCTGCTCTATCATCCATGCCACTGTAAGTAGGAAAGTAATTTAGGCTTTGGGCTCTCAGCCTCGTCACTTGTGAAATGACCTCCCCTGACTCTAAAGTTCTATGTTCAAAATACAAGCTAGGATTTCCAGTAACAGTAAATTATATGTGTAAGATGACTCATAGTTTTTAGAGTGTTTTCATATATTTTATTTTATATAATTCTGACCAGAGTCCTGTGAGATGGAGAGAACAGCTATTATTGTCTCCTTTTTTAGATAAGGAAAGTGTACCTCAGGGAGGGGAAGTGACTTACCCCACATCAAATAAGTAGTAACTGGTTGAACCTGAACTTTAAATATAGAGTTTTTTCCACATAAGGTGATAGTTTCCTCTGGTAGGAACTTTCTTAAAATCTGAGTTTCTTCGTTTATTTAATTATACATTTTTATGTGTGTGAGTATGTATGTTCATGCTTTGGGAAGGGGCTTTGTTACACTTAATTGAGTTTGGGATGGAATATTATGACTTTAGTTTTTTATCAGTGAAGGAGTCTTCTAGGATTTCTGTTTAAAAAACATAAGATTGAATGTATTACCTTTCTAGTATGGAATTTTGGAGTTATTGTAAAGCCCTCTATCAATTTTTTTTTAAGATCTTTATTGGAGTATATTTGCTTTACAATGGTGTGTTAATTTCTGCCTTATTAGAAAGTGAATCAGCTATACATATACATATATCCCCATATCTCCTCCCTCTTGCATCTCCCACCCACCTTCCCTATCCCACCCCTCTAGGTGGTCACAAAGCACCAAGCTGGTCTCCCTGTGCTAGGTGGCTGTTTCCCACTAACTACCTATTTTGCATTTGGTAGTACATATAAGTCCATGCCACTCTCTCACTTTGTCCCAGCTTACCCTTCCCCCTCCCCGTGCCCTCAAGTCCATTCTCTACGTATGTGTCTTTGTTCCTGTCCTGTCCCTAGGTTCTTCAAAACCATTTTTTTTTTTTTTAGATTCCATATATATGTGTTAGCATACGGTATTTGTTTTTCTCTTTCTGATTTACATCACTCTGTATGACAGTCTCTAGGTCCATCCACCTCACTACAAATAACTCAATTTTGTTACTTTTTATGGCTGAGTAATATTCCATTGTATATATGTGCCACACCTTCTTTATCCATGCATCTGTCAATAGACATTTAGGTTGCTTCCATGTCCTGGTTATTATAAATAGAGCTGCAATAAACATTGTGGTACATGACTCATTTTGCATTATGGTTTTCTCAGGGTATATGCCCAGTAGTGGAATTGCTGGGTCGTATGGTAGTTCTATTTTTAGTTTTTTAAGGAACCTCCATACTGTTCTCCATGGTGGCTGTATCAATTTACATTCCCATCAACAGTGTAAGAGGGTTCCCTTTTCTCTACACCCTCTCCAGCATTTATTATTTGTAGACTGTTTTTTTTTTTTTTAACATCTTTATTGGGGTATAATTGCTTTACAATGGTGTGTTAGTTTCTGCTTTATAACAAAGTTAATCAGTTATATATATACATATGTCCCCATATCTCTTCCCTCTTGCCTCTCCCTCCCTCCCACCCTCCACCCCTCTAGGTGGTCACAAAGCACTGATATCCCTGTGCTATGTGGCTGTTTCCCACTAGCTATCAATTTTACGTTTGGTAGTGTATATATGTCCATGCCACTCTCTCACTTTGTCCCAGCTTACCCTTTCCCCTCCCCGTATCCTCAAGTGCATTCTCTAGTAGGTCTGCATCTTTTTTCCCATCTTGACTCTAGGTTCTTCTGGCCACTTTTTTTGTTTTTAGATTCCATATATATGTGTTAGCATACAGTATTTGTTTTTCTCTTTCTGACTTACTTCACTCTGTATGACAGTCTCTAGGTCCATCCACCTCACTACAAATAACTCAGTTTTGTTCCTTTTTATGGCTGAGGAATATTCCATCATATATATGTGCCACATCTTCTTTATCCATTCATCTGTTGATGGACACTTAGGTTGCTTCCATATCCTGGCTATTGTAAATAGAGCTGCAATGAACATTTTGGTACATGACTCTTTTTGAATTATGGTTTTCTCAGGGCATATATGCCCAGTAGTGGGATTGCTGGGTCGTATGGTAGTTCTATTTTTAGTTTTTTAAGGAACCTCCATACTGTTCTCCATAGTGGCTATATCAATTTACATTTCCCCCAACAGTGAAAGAGGGTTCCCTTTTCTCCACACCCTCTCCAGTGTTTATTGTTTGTAGATTTTTTGTTGATGGCCATTCTGACTGGTATGAGGTGATACCTCATTGTAGTTTTGATTTGCAATTCTCTACTGATTAGTGATGTTGAGCATTCTTTCATGTGTTTGTTGGCAATCTGTATATCTTCTTAGGAGAAATGTCTATATAGGTCTTCTGCCCATTTTTGGATTGGGTTGTTTGTTTTTTTGATATTGAACTGCATGAGCTGCTTGTAAATTTTGGAGATTAATCCTTTGTCAGTTGCTTCATTTGCAAATATTTTCTCCTATTCTCAGGGTTGTCTTTTCATCTACTTTATTGTTTCCTTTGCTGTGCAAAAGCTTTTAAGTTTCATTCGGTCCCATTTGTTTATTTTTGTTTTTATTTCCCTTTCGCTAGGAGGTGGGTCAAAAAGGATCCTCCTGTGATTTATGTCATAGAGTGTTCTGCCTATGTTTCCTCTAAGAGTTTTATAGTGTCTGGCCTTACATTTAGGTCTGTAATCCATTTGGACTTTATTTTTGTGTATGGTGTTAGGGAGTGTTCTAATTTCATTCTTTTACATGTAGCTTTCCAGTTTTCCCAGCACCACTTGGTGAAGAAGCTGTCTTTTCTCCATTGTATATTCTGGCCTCCTTTGTCAAAAATAAGGTGACCATACGTGCATGGGTTTATCCCTGGGCTTTCTATCCTGTTCCATTGATCTATCTTTCTGTTTTTGTGCCAGTACCATACTGTCTTGATTACTGTAGCTTTGTAGTATAGTCTGAAGTCTGGGAGCCTGAATACTCCAGCTCCATTTTTCTTTCTCAAGATTGCTTTTGTGCTTTGGGGTCTTTTGTGTTTCCATACAAATTGTGAAATTTTTTGTTCTAGTTCTGTGAAAAATGCCATTAGTAGTTTAATAGGGATTGTTTTGGGTCTGTAGATTGCTTTGGGTAGTATAGGCATTTTCACAATGTTGATTATTCCAATCCAAGAACATGGTATATCTCTCCATCTATTTGTATCGTCTTTAATTTCTTTCATCAGTGTCTTATAGTGTTCTGCATACAGCTCTTCTGTCTCCTTAGGTACCTTTATTCCTAGGTATTTTATTCTTTTCATTGCAGTAGTAAATGGGAGTGTTTCTTTAATTTCTCTTTCAGATTTTTCATCATTAGTGTATAGGAATGCCAGAGATTTCTGTGCATTCATTTTGTGTCCTGCTACTTTACCAAATTCATTGATTAGCTCTAGTAGTTTTCTGGTAGCATCTTTAGGATTCTCTATGTATAGTATCATGTCATCTGCAAACAGTGACAGCTTTACTTCTTCTTTTCCGATTTGGATTCCTTTTATTTCTTTTTCTTCTCTGATTGCTGTGGCTAAAACTTCCAAAACTATGTGGAATAATAGTGGTGAGAGTGGACAACCTTGTCCTGTTCCTGATCTTAGAGGAAATGGTTTCAGTTTTTGACCATTAAGAACGATGTTGTCTGTGGGTTTGTCATATATGGCGTTTATTACGTTGAGGTAAGTTCCCTCTATGCCTACTTTCTGGAGGGTTTTTATCATAAATGGGTGTTGAATTTTGTCGAAAGCTTTTTCTGCATCTATTGAAGGTTTTTCTCCTTCAGTTTGTTAATATGGTATACCACGTTGATTGATTTGTTTATATTGAAGAATCTTTGCATCTCTGGGTTAAACCCCACTTGATCATAGTGTATGATCCTTTTAATGTGCTGTTGGATTCTGTTTGCTAGTATTTTGCTGAGGATTTTTGCATCTATGTTCATCAATGATATTGGCCTGTAGTTTTCTTTCTTTGTGACATCTTTGTCTGGTCTTGGTATCAGGGTGGTGGTGGTCTCATAGAATGAGTTTGGGACTCTTCCTCCTTCTGCTATATTTTGGTGGAGTTTGAGAAGGATAAGTGTTAGCTCTTCTCTAAATGTTTGATAGAATTTGCTTGTGAAGCCATCTGGTCCTGGGCTTTTGTTTGTTGGAAGATTTTTAATCACAGTCTCAATTTCAATGCTTGCGATTGGTTTATTTATATTTTCTGTTTCTTCCTGGTTCAGTCTTGGAAGGTTGTGCTTTTCTAAGAATTTGTCCATTTCTTCCAGGTTGTCCATTTTATTGGCATAGAGTTGCTTGTAATAATCTCTCATGATCCTTTATATTTCTGCAGTGTCAGTTGTTACTTCTTTTTCATTTCTAATTCTGTTGATTTGAGTCTTCTCCCTTTTTTTCTTGATGGGTCTGGCTAATGCTTTATCAATTTTGTTTATCTTCTCAAAGCACCAGCTTTTAGTTTTATTGTTGTTGGCTATTGTTTCCTTCATATTTTTTTCATTTATTTCTGATCTGATCTTTATGATTTCTTTCCTTCCGCTAAGTTTGGGGGTTTTTGTTCTTCTTTCTCTAATTACTTTAGGTGTAAGGTTAGGTTGTTTATTTGAGCTGTTTCTTGTTTCTTGAGGTAGGACTGTACTGCTATAAACTTCCCTCTTAGAACTGCTTTTGCTGTTTTGTTTTCATTGTCATTTGTTTCTAGGTATTTTTTGTTTTCCTCTTTGATTTCTTTGGTGATCTCCTGTTTATTAAGTAGTGTACTGTTTAGCCTCCATGTGTTTGTATTTTTTACAGATTTTTTTCCTGTAATTGATATCTAGTCTCATAGTGTTGTGGTCAGAAAACATACTTGATATGATTTCAGTTTTCTTTAATTTACCAAGCCTTGATTTGTGACCCACGATATGATCTATCCTGGAGAATGTTCTTTGAGCACCTGAGAAGAAGGTGTTTTCTGTTGTTTTTGGTAGCAATGCCCTATAAATATCAATTAAGTCCATCTTGTTTAATGTATCATTTAAAGCTTGTGTTTCCTTATTTATTTTCATTTTGGATGATCTGTCCATTGGTGAAAGTGGGGTGTTAAAGTCCCCTACAATGATTCTGTTACTGTCGATTTCCCCTTTTATGGCTGTTAGCATTTACCATATGTATTGAGGTGCTCCTATGTTGGGTGCATAAATATTTACAATTGTTATATCTTCTTCTTGGGTTGATCTCTCATTCATTATGTAGTGTCCTACTTTGTCTCTTGTAATAGTCTTTATTTTAAAGTCTATTTTGTCTGATATGAGAATTGCTACTCCAGCTTTCCTTTGATTTCCATTTGCATAGGATATCTTTTTCCATCCCCTCACTTTCAGTCTGCATGTGTCCCTAGGTCTGAAGTGGGTCTCTTTTAGACAGCATACATATAAGTCTTGTTTTTATAACCATTCAGCCAGTCCATGTCTTTTGGTTGGAGCATTTAATCCATTTACAATTAAGGTAATTATTGATCTGTATGTTCCTATTACCATTTTCTTAATTGTTTTGGGTTTGTTATTGTGTTTTCCTTTTCCTTCTCTTGTGTTTCCTGCCTAGAGAAGTTCTTTAGCGTTTGTTGTAAAGCTGGTTTGGTGGTGTTGATTTTTCTTAGCTTTTGCTTGTCTGTAGAGGTTTTAATTTCTTCGTCAAATCTGAATGAGATCCTTGCTGGGTAATCCTGCTTGTGGGTTTTTCCCCTTCATCACTTTAAATATGTCCTGCGACCCCTTTCTGGCTTGCAGTTTCTGCTGAAAGATCAGCTGTTAACCTTATGGGAATTCCCTTTTATGTTATTTGTTGTTTTTCCCTTGCTGCTTTTAATATTTTTTCTTTGTATTTAACTTTTGTTAGTTTGATTAATATATGTCTTGTCATGTTTCTCTGTGGATTTATCCTATATGGGCCTCTCTGAGCTTCCTGGACTTGATTATTTCCTTTCCCATATTAAGGAAGTTTTCAACTATAATCTCTTCAAATGTTTTCCCAGTCCCTTTGTTTTTCTCTTCTTCTGGGACCCTGATAATTCGAATGTTGGTGCATTTAATATTGTCCCAGAGGTCTCTAAGACTGTCCTAAATTCTTTTCATTCTTTTTTCATTATTCTGCTCTGTGGTAGTTATTTCCACTATTTTTTCATCCAGGTCACTTATCTGTTCTTCTGCCTCAGTTATTCTGCTATTGATTCTTTCCAGAGAATTTTTAATTTCACTTATTGTGTTGTTCATCATGTTTCGTTTGCTCTTTAGTTCTAGGTCCTTGTTAAACTTTTCTTGTATTTTCTCCATTCTGTTTCCAAGATTTTGGATCATCGTTACTGTCATTCCTCTGAATTCTTTTTCAGGTAGACTGCCTATTTTCTCTTCCTTTGTTTGGTCTGTTTTTTTTTTACTTTTCTCCTTCAACTGCTGTGTGTTTCTCTGTCTTCCCGTTTTGCTTAACTTACTGTGTTTGGGGTCTCCTTTTCTCAGGCTGCAGGTTCATAGTTTCTGTTGTTTTTGGTGTTTGTCCCCGGTGGCTAAGGTTGGTTCAGTGGGTTGTGTAGGCTTCCTGGTGGAGGGGACTAGTGCCTGTGTTCTGGTGGATGAGGCTGGATCTTGTCTTTCTGGTGGGCAGGACTGCATCCAGTGGCGTGTTTTGGGGTGTCTATGGACTTAATATGATTTTAGGCAGCCTCTCTGCTAATGGGTGTGGTTGCATTCCTGTCTTGCTCGTTGTTTAGCATACGGTGTCTAGCACTGCAGCTTTCTGGTCATTGAGTGGAGCTGGGTCTTAGAGTTGAGACGGAGATCTCTGGGAGAGCTTTTGCCATTTGATATTACGTGGAGCTGGGAGGTCTTTTTTCGACCAATGTCGTGAACTTGGCTCTCCCCTTTCAGAGGCACAGGCCCGACACCCGACCAGAGCATCAAGACCCTGTCAGCCACACGGCTCTGAAGGAAAGGGAGAAAAGAAAGAAAGAAAATAAATAAATAAATTTATTAAAATAAAAAAATTATTAAAAAATAAAAAAGTAAAAAGTAATAAAAAAAGGGAAAAAAAAGTAAGAAAGAAAGAAGAGAGCAACCAAACCAGAAAACAAGTCCAACAGTGATAACTAGGGCTAAAACTATACTAAAAAACCAAAAACAAACAAAAATACGGACAGACAGAACCCTAGGACAAATGGTAAAAGCAAAGGTATACAGACAAAATCACACAAAGAAGCATACGCATACACACTCACAAAAAGGAAGAAAGGAAAAACAAAATATATCTATATATATAAAAAAAAAAGGAGGAAGAGAGCAACTAAATCAATAAACAAGTCTACCGATGATACTAAACTCTAAATAATAAACTAAGATAAACATAAGAGCAGAAACAAATTAGATGCAGAAAGGAAACCCCAAGTTTACAGTTGCTCCCAAAGTCTTCCACCTCAATTTTGTGATGACTCATTGTTTATTCAGGTATTCCACAGATGCAGGGTACATCAAGTTGATTATGGAGATTTAATCCACCGCTCCTGAGGCTGCTGGGAGAGATTTCCCTTTCTCTTATTTTTTGCAGAGTTTGGATTTGGACTCGCCTCTCCATGTAGGTCACCTGAGGGCATCTGTTCTTCTCTCAAATAGGACAGGGTTAAAGTAGCAGCTGATTCGGGGGCTCTGGCTCACTCAGGCTGGGGGGAGGGAGGGGTACAGAATGTGGGGGAAGCCTGTGGTGGCAGAGGCTGGCGTGATGTTGCAACAGCCTGAGGCACACCGTGTATTCTCCCTGGGAAGCTGTTTCCTGGATCATGGGACTTTGGCAGTGGCAGGCTACACAGGCTCCCAGGAGGGGAGGTGTGGATAGTGACCTGTGCTTGTACACAGGCTTCTTGGTGGCTGCAGCAGCAACCCTAGCATTTCATGCCCATCTCTGGTGTCTGCGCTGATAGCCATGGCTTGCGCCTATCTCTGGAACTCGTTTAGGCGGTGCTCTGAATCCCCTCTCCTCACGCACCCCAAAACAATGGTCTTTTGCCTCTTAGGCAATTCCAGACTTTTTCCCAGACTCCCTCCCGGCTAGCTGTGGTGCACTAGCCCCTTCAGGCTGTGTTCACGCAGCCAACCCCAGTCCTCTCCCTGGGATCTGACCTCCAAAGCCCAAGCCTCAGCTCCCAGCCCCCACCCATCCTGGGGGATGAGCAGACAAGTCTCTTGGGCTGGTGAGTGCTGGTCAGCACTGATCCTCTGTGTGGGGATCTCTCTGCTTTGCCCTCCGCACCCCTGTTGCTGCGCTCTTCTCCGTGGCTCCGGAGCTTTCCCCCTGCAACCCCCGTGTCTCTGCCAGTGAAGGGGCTTCCACAGGGCTTCCTGTGGAAGCTCTTCCTCCATCATAGCTCCCTCCCAGAGGTGCAGGTCCTGTCGCTATTCTTTTGTCTCTGTTTTTTCTTTTGCCCTACCCAGGTACGTGGGGAGTTTCTTGACTTTTGGGAAGTCTGAGGTCTTCTGCCAGCATTCTGTAGGTGTTCTGTAGGAGTTGTTCCACACGTAGGAGTATTTCTGATGCATTTGTGGCGAGGAAGGTGATCTCCACATCTTACTCCTCCACCATCTTGAAGGTCTCCCCGCTCCCATCAAATTTGATTGTATTTTTCAATTGTAAATCCATTCTGCCAGAAATCTAATATACTTATTAAGTAGTATTCTTTGTGATTAGGGAGGGTATGAATATAGTAGAAGCCCTGTTAGCCAATTCCTGCTTTAGGCCAACAGGAAAATCTGAAATATGGTACATTTCTATTTATCTGTTTACCTACTGTTATGCTTACCTAGAGTCATTTGTGTTTGTTTTCAAACTTGTTTATGCCAGTTGAATGTGCAATTGTAATTTAATTATGCAAACTGGTGAAATATGAGTAAAAATGTATAAACTGTTGTTGAATTTATGAAATTTAAGTTGATTGCTTTGGAAAGACTTTTTAAGGGTGAATCACTAGAACAAATTAGAGTCTAAATAGGTGTGGGCAAGACAACAGTGAAAGATTACCTGTGTCAGGGGTAGGGGATGAATGTAAAAATTTGGAAGGATCCTGCATTCAACTTTGCCAGACTCTTTAAGCACTCGCTGACTTTAAATAAACCAAAACCTTTAAACTCTCACTCACTTTATTTATTTATTTATTTATTTTAACATCTTTATTGGGGTATAATTGCTTTACAATGGTGTGTTAGTTTCTGCTTTATAACAAAGTGAATCTGTTATACATATACATATGTTCCCATATCTCTTCCCTGTTGCGTCTCCCTCCCTCCCACCCTCCCTATCCCACCCCTCCTCACTTTAAATAGATGATACATTATGGTACAGTTTAAGCAAGAATAGTGTGACTTAGCAGTCAAAGATAGCCCTTGATCCTATATCTAAAGATTGGTCAATCAGTGTAAAGTTTTGTGTTTTAACTTAAAATGAGCTAAGTATGTTTAAATTCCTTTAAAAAACTTCTTTTTGTTTCTCAGTATCCTGTTTAAAATGAAGATAAAAATAATTTTACACAGCAAGAATTTTTTTTGAGTGTATGAGGATTAAATGAGATAATACATGCAGAGCACCTAGAGCAGTGCCTGGCACAAGTACTAAAAACATTAGCTATCATCATCATCATCATCAACATCATTGTCCTCCCCCCCGCTCCTATTCCTCCTCCTCTGAGTTTATCTGCTGAATGGCTTATGTACACCAATATTAAAAAACATAATCTTTTAGATCACTGCTGCCAGCTATTTGAATATTTTAGGAGCAAGACATAATAGTTCTGTTTGGGCTGGCATTGAAACTATCCATTTCCTACCCCTACTCCACCCTTTTTTTCAGGATTTATGAGAAGAGAAAGTTTAACTATAACTACCTATTCTCAGGAAATGCTAAGACCTGAAGTTGTAGGTGAGACATAAGTGAAAGTGTTAGATGTAGTCTCAGCTGAAGGCTATCAAAAGGATCGAAATGATGTGGAGAGTTTGAGGTGTATCAGTGGCGTTGTGTGGAATGCTTACCAGGCACGTGCCCACACTGAACCTAGATCTAGTCAAGATGTTTCTCTATATAGTTCTCTCACAATTGTAAATAGAGAACAAACAAAGGAAAAGAAAAAAAATCTTGACCAAAAAAACACTGGTAGCTAAACTGGAATAGTTGTGTCATAGTCAAACAGTGATAGTAAGGGTAGGAATTGTACTGTATGCCTTCAATTCCTAAATGCTTCAGCTGACCAGTAGGCTACAGGTTTTCATTAATGAATCCACATTTAGAAACTGCTTTTAGGAGGAGAATTAATCATTTACCTGCTTTCTTTCTAAGTGCTGGCTCACACATTTTCATATCATTTCACATCCTGTTGTCCTATGTAAGAATGTGCTTCTCACAGAAAAAAGCTCAAACTCCAGGGGCAGAGATGATACCAACACTGCTGATAGTTTCCTCCTGAGTTTGGATGTTACAGTGGTTGATTCAGTGCTGGTGTCATGGGAGTGAATGCATTATCAATGGGTTCTTTTTAATTACTACTATTCAGATAAGTGGCATTATTCACCTCCTATAGATGATTTGCATGGCACTTCCATAATTTTAAAAACTAAAGCAAATAGGTAGCAAAGTAGAATTTAAGACATTTTCCAATGTTGAAAAAAATTTTTAAATGGTATAATCTAAAGTTATTAAGTACCATTTTGTGTCCTTAAACAATAGAAGTATCACTATTGGTCACTTTCTATGCCTATTATGGAATTAGGTCTATTTGGTTTTCATATTGTAGTCCATCCTTACTTGTCATAAAACTTTTGGATAGAAGAAATATTGTCTTTCTACTTCATGGCTCATTAGAGCATTGGCATTACTTCAGCTCATACAACATACATTTTCCTACCTATTAGTAATATTCAAATTTCTCGTCTCCTCTTTCTTTCCTGTGCTTTTATCTCAATCATTGTATGTCCTATCAATTTTGGCTGTCCTCAGCCTTTTGCCCTCAGGTGTGTCTTCACATATTTTTCTTTGCTCTTCTGTATGTCAGCATTTGTTCACATGCATCCTTCTTTCTAACCTATTCTTTTATTCTTTAGTTTGTTGATTTAAATTTCACCCATATTTTCTTTAGCTACACCATTTCCATAGTCATTTTACATGAGGACAACAGTGGAATTTATAAAAACAAGGTAGTATACCAGAAAATAGCCATCTTTATACTGTAGTGCCATAGGCTAGGTATTCAGACTTCTGGATGTCTGTTTTCTTTCCCAGGTTAGGAAAGTTTTCAGCTATTATTGTTTCAAATATGTTCTTTGGCTTTATCTCTCTCTTCTCCTTCCAGGTCCCCTATAATGCGAATGTTAGATGCTTGATGTTGTCACAGAGGTCTCTTAAAGTGTCCTCATTTTTTGAAATTCTTTTTTTTTCTGTTCAGCTTGGGTGATTTCCACTACTCTTTCTTTCAGTTTGATCTGTTCCTCTGTATTATCTAATCTATTGTTGATACCTTCTACTGTATTTTTTATTTTAGTTATCATATTCTTCAGCTCCATCTGGTATTTTATATTTTCTAACTCTTTGTTAAACTTCTCACTGTGTTCATCCATTCTTCTCCCAAGTTCATTGAACATCTTTATGAACATTAACTTGGACTCTTTATCAGATAGATTGCTTATCTCTACTTTGCTTAGCTCTTCTTCTGGGGTTTTATCTTGTTCCTTCATTTGGAACATACTCCTGTGTCTTCTCATTTTGCTTAATTCTCTGTTTATTTTTCTGTATTAGGTAGGTCAGTTATATTTCTTGATCTTGGAGAAGCGGCATTTTGGAGGAAACATTCTATGCAGCCCAGCAGCACACTTCCTCCTGTCACCAGAACTATATGATTTAAGGGTGCCCCAATGTGTGCTGGTACACCCTTTTGTTGTGGTGAGGCCAACTACTGTGGGAACACTTGTAGGCAGGGCTGGCCCCCAGTGTGTTTGGCTGCCATGCCCTGCCTCTTTCAGAGGCTGCCAGCCACTGGTAGGTGAAGACAGGTCCTGACGCAGCTGGCTGTGGGGCCCAGGGGTACCGACTAAGTGTAGCCCCTCGATATTTTAAATTTTAGGTTGTGGATTAAGGCATTTCTGTAACTGGCCTGGGGTGAATTGCTAAGCTTTAGGCAAGTAAGTTGAGTCTAGTGCCTAATAGCGATTGGGATATCATGGGACATGAGGTTGTTACGGTAGCAGAAATGCACAGTTAGGTTATGTGCATGCACAATGGTGCTGTTTCTATTTGGTTTAGAAGGCAGTTTAGATATCAGCACAATAATATGAAAGGCAGCAACTTGATCAAAGTTCTAGCTAAGAAAGTTCTTATTTCTCTGTATTGGACAGAAGTGTGGAGGACAATCTAATGATAAGAATAGTAAAAATGGGGGCCTCCCTGGTGGCGCAGTGGTTCAGAGTCCGCCTGCCGATGCAGGGGATACGGGTTCGTGCCCCGGTCTGGGAGGATCCCACATGCCGTGGAGTGGCTGGGCCTGTGAGCCATGGCCGCTGAGCTTGCGCGTCCGGCAACGGGAGAGGCCACGACAGTGAGAGGCCAAAAAAAAAAAAAAAAAAAAAAAAAAAAAAGAATACTAAAAATGGAAACATCTCTATTTTACTTGTTTTTCAAATAGTATATATATTTTTGTTATGTTGAAAATTTTTGCTATGTTATCTATTGAATGATTTAACAGATGCCCAAATAAAGATATAAAGATCTGCTGGAGATATATATATATGTGTGTATGTATGTATATATATATATATATATATATACACACACACACATATACATACACATTTTTTTTTTTTTTTTTTTTCCGTACATGGGCTTCTCACTGCTGTGGCCTCTCCCGTTGCGGAGCACCGGCTCCGGACGCGCAGGCTCAGCGGCCATGGCTCACGGGTCCAGCTGCTCCGCGGCATGTGGGATCCTCCCGGACCGGGACACGAACCCGTGTCCCCTGCATCGGCAGGTGGACTCTCAACCGCTGCGCCACCAGGGAAGCCCATACATACACATTTTAAAAAAATATAGATTCATTACATTTTGACTAGGTTGATCAGCTATAATAATAAATTCCATTGAATTATTTGGCTTACCGAATAGTAGACAAGCTACTGCTGCCTGGGTTTGTTGGCCTGACGTTACCTATAATTTCATTTAATCATTCATTCATTCCCTGGGCACCTGTTATGTTGGGGGTTGTATTTGGCACAGTAGAGAATACAAAGATGGTTAAGACATGGCCCCTGCCTACTAAAATTTGTAGTCTAGTGGCTATTGTATAAAACATTCTTAGATTTGGCCTTTACTATAAAAATATGTTGATCCTTTAATTATTTCACATCCAGAAGGTCTAATTGCTATTGTTATGATCAGATATTTCATTTGCCTCTTCAGTGTTCTGGATACTGAATTTAATGTACTGGCAATATCTTTAAACACACTATAATCTCCCAAAAGATAACATAAAATATTATAAATATAAAATATTATGGTAAACAGAACTTTATTAAATGTTTTTATAGGGTTAATACTGTTTTTTAATCATATCACCCTCTTTCCTTTCATCTGATTCCTTCTTTATTTGAGAGAAAAGATGGGAAAAGACAGCTGTCATTTGGTAGTGAAAATCCAGTGTAAACAGAAAACCCAAAAGAAGCCTCTTTATTTCTACCTGGTTTCTAATTCAATAAAGTGCAAGTTTAGGAGCCTCAGGAGATGAAGATGGAGAGATACACAGGTGCTACCATGAAGTACCTTATATAAGCCATGCTAAGGATCTGGAAATGAGGTGGGATCCACTAAAGGGTTTTATGTAAGGAAACATAAAACCTAGTTCTGTTGAGAAAAAGCATTTCAGCAATTGAGTGTAGAAGTGTGTAAAGAGAAGAGACTAGAGTCTGTGAGACCAGTTAGCAGACAATTAATGAAAATCAGGATGGAGTACAGTGAGGGCCTGAACTGAAACAGTATCTGTGAAGCTGTGAGGAATGTCAAGAGGGATGGATTCACGAGATTTTTTAGGAGGTAGAATTGATAATATTTGGGGACTTCCTAGATGGAGGGGTGGGAGTTGGTTGCTGTTAAGAAAAAAGAGAAGTTGAGGATGGCTCTCAAGTGTTTTGCTTGAGTATCTGGATGGTGCTATTCATGAGGAAAAGATTATTTTAGGAGAAGCAGTCAGGCTGAGGTCAGGGAGAGTGTGAGGGTGGGAGATAAAGAAGAATATAAATAATTCAGTTGATTTCAACATAAATTTACTTTGCTTTGAGAAAATATGGTGTGACCTTGTGACCTGAAAGAGTAAAACTTAGGATAAGTCTGGAATGTTGAAGCAGGAGAGTGAGTTTCATGGGAGAGTATTGATTAGGTAATTTTGGTAAAAAATAGAAGGTTTGGAATCAGATATTTATTCCTGGAGTATTTTTTCTCATATTTTTTAATAATGGCAGATTTCCTCCATTTTGTTAACCAAAGGTTAGACTGCTCTATTCAAATGTTTTAGCTTTATTATGTGTGTGGGAGTCTTTGGAGAATAGGGACTTTAAGGGGTTATCTATGTGAAGAGGCAGTATGGTAATGAAGGCAAGTTCAAGTACCAGCTGTATGAATTGCTAGTTAAATAACCTTGCATAAACCACTTAACTTTTGAAGTTTCCATTTTCTCACCTCTAAAAAAAGAGGATTGAATCAGATGATCTCTGAGAAGCTTTTTAACAGTAAAATCCCTATGATGTTATGACCCTATAAATGGCATGATTGTAACTATAGGATTAACATCTTAGAAACTTTAACAACAGACTTCCAGTTAAACCTGGTGATTGAACACATGTTTTCCCTTGTTCCTTCCTAGTAAGGGACTAAAAGTGTGAGTAAAAGACTAAAAAAAAAAATACAAATCCACAAGCATAAGGAAAAGGAAGCAACATGTGAAAGAGATACAATTTTTGGAAGACATAAAGTGGATGAAGGAATTAGCTAAATACAAGTGCCTAGAGACTATTGTGCCAAGGAGAAGGCAAGCCAGTTTGCGCTCCAGAACTGGCTCAAGAATTGGAGGCAGCACTTCCTCTAGAAGATAATGATTGAATTAAAAACATATTATAATTAATATACTCAGCGTGATAGAAGATAGTGCTTCTGTGAGACATAACAGGATGATATAAAAAAGGAATAATCAGAGAATAAGTGCTCATAATAACTGAAATGACTTCAATAGGATTGAAATTTTCCTGAAAATGGAGTGGAAAGTCAAATAATGGAAAACAGGAGAGAAAATAAAATCAGTCTAACAAACCAAAACTCTGATTAATAGCAGTTCCAGAAAACAGGGGAAAACAAAGAAAATGATGAGGAAGAGATTAGCATGGAATTATATCATAAAATTTTTCAAAACTGAAGGACATGAGTTTCCACTTCGAAAGGGTCTGCTTGATGCCCATAAAAAGTGTAAAGCAGAAAATATTTTTCTTTCTTCTTTTTATTTTATCTATATGAGATGATGAATGTTAGCTGAACCTATTGCCATAATCATTTCAGAATATATGTAAATCAAACCATCACTCTGTATGCCTTGAACTTACACTGTGATGTATGTCAATTATTTCTTAATAAAACTGGAAAAAAATGAAAAGCAGATCTATACCAAGGTACATAACTGGAAAATTTCAGACTACCAGCAGTATATAGATGATAATAGAAGCTTCTAGAAAGAAAATATAAACCTTACATACACACTGGTTCAAGAATCCAAATGGTACCTGATTTCTTAATGGCAACATTCAAAGCCAGAAATGTGGCTTTAAAGTTCTGAGGCCAAATTATTTTTATTTATTTATTTTTTTAGGCGGTACGTGGGCTTCTCACTGTTGTGGCCTCTCCCGTTGTGGAGCACAGGCTCCGGACGCGCAGGCTCAGCGGCCATGGCTCATGGGCCCAGCCGCTCTGCGGCATGTGAGATCTTTCTGGACCGGGGCACGAACCCGTGTCCCCTGTATCGGCAGGTGGACCCTCAAACACTGCGCCACCCGGGAAGCCCCCAAATTATTTTGAACTTGTATTTCTATATCTAGTCAAACTATTAATCAGGTGTGAAGGTAGAAAAAAAGACATTTTTAGGTGCATGATCTTCAACATTTACGTTCCATGTTTGCTTTCTCAGGAATCTTTTGGAGGCTGTACTATATCCAAAGGAGAAGAAACCTAGGAGAAAGAGGAAGGCAGAGGATTCAGGAAATAAGTGATGAGAATGAGACGAGGAAGGTGAAGGGAAGTTCCTGGACAACAACTGTGCATTGGTTTTAAGAATAATCTGTCCTTACCTGAGCAGGAAGATAGAAAACTCCAGAAAGGGATGTGCTCAGATGGAAGAGTTAGAATTGATAGAATGCTTCATACTTAACAGTGTGAGATATATTCAGAGAGATTTTACATTTCTATTGCAGAGCTTGGGAATGGGGGGAAAACTGGCAATATTAACTCTCGGAAGGAAAGCTTGTTACTCAAGGAAGGAAATGTATTAAAAATGTACCAATTGACTGAATACTGGGAGAATGAAAGGAAGGGAAATGGGTGGTATAAGAGAGCTAACACTTTATCTTTCATGATAGAAAATTAGTAATGTGTGCAGTTTACCAATAAAACATAAGAATATAAGCATATTATTTAGAGATAAAGAGATAAACACTAGAAAGAATTTTGACACGGGTCTCAAAGATTGGGATATGGGCTGCTGTTTTTTTTGTTTTTTTTTTTAAAGAAACATTGTGGTACTAGTTAACTAGTAAATGTATTACTTTGAAAACAGTGAGAAATTATAATTTAAAAATTATAACAAATTAGGAACATAAATATTTTGGATTTTAATTTTTCAGATAGAAGAATGACTCTTGATGAAGTGTGTGTATTTTAGTTATCTGGAGGAATTAAATGGTTTACACCTTGGCATTGCTGAAATTTGTACATTCTGTCTGTTGGGAATAAATATGATATTATTTAGAGGAATTTCCTCTTTTTCCTATAAGGTACTCATGTTGTTTACCTGGTAAAAGCTATGGAATGAAATCTAAAAGTTGTTGTTACAATTATCCAGTTTCAAGTATGTGTTCCGAATAAAAGGAAGCCATTAACTACCAATGGCTAAGGAGAAATAGAAAAAACAAAAGTAAATTTTGATATAGTAGGTATAGCCACGTAAAACAGATTAAACAGAGTGAATTTATTAAAGAATCGCTTTCCCTCATTCTAAGTAATGTCTAAACACTTAGGATTTTTTCCTATCGAAAAGTTCACATGGCTAATTCATGCATTCTCATGGAATGCTTTTTAACTGTTCACCGACTCATTACTTATTCATCTATAGTTAATGTAAAACCACTTTTGTTGTGGTTTACAAAAATATGGAGGTTATGTGATTCAGTGCATGCACTTCAGAATTTAGATTATCTTTCAATAATCAAAAACATGCTTTGCCAAAAATTCCAGTATGAGTGTGCTCAAAATATCAAGTGCCTTTTGAAGTTTTTAAATAAGAAACTCCAACAACAAAACCCAACAACAAACAAACAAAAAACCCAGAACATGTAAACAAAAGTGTTCAGCAGAAATCCTTAAACCTCCTTGAGAGAATTTTTAGAACATAAGAGAGGCAGAGACAGAGATCGAGGTAGAAAAGGAGGGAATTTCCCCTTGAATTTTTTTTTTTTTTTAAAACCAAGGACATTTGGTGTTGAAAGGAGAAAGAGGAGAGGAGAAATGAAGAAAGAACATGATTTGTCTCACAGATTTATTTTGTAATTGATTGTAGCTTATAAAGGTTTTCATTGACAGTTGTATGGAAGGGAGAATTCTAAGTTTCAATACTGACACTTTGAAGAGTTGCCCTGTTGTTGCAGCTGCTTGGGCAGCCTTGCTCAAACATCAATGGTGCATTGTGGCAGCTTGCTCTGCTGCCCTGTTTCTGATGGACGTTCTCCAGGCAGTGAAGGGCAGAGGGGCTGGCAATGCTGGTAACTGGCATAATAGAAGTTGTTGGACCAGTTTGGAGTGTATGTGTGTGAACTGAACACTTAATGACAGATTCTATACTATGGTCAGTCTAAGTTCAGGGTGAGAAAATACTTTCTGGACAATTAATAGGGAGCAGAATATATATTTTTATATTATCTTTTCATGACATAGAGTGCATATTATTTAGTTTTCGTATGGTGGTTGGTAGAAAAGACTAATGTTTATGGCCTGAAAGAAAATCCAGTATATACTCATATATAGCTACACTAAAATCTTTTCATCATAAAATAATTGACTTTTATTGTTTATAATACTTAGTTATTGATTTTTTTAAGGATATCTCAATGGATTTTTTTCCATTATCTGTGAAAATCTGCTCCAAATTTTTTCAGCTTTCTTTTCCATGTATCCAATAACATCAATACATTCTAATTTAGTCTTTTAGAATAATGAACTTTGAGAAGGGATATGAAAAGTCACACATACTGAATAGATAGGCCATTACTTGGAAGAATATGACACACTGTTAGGAGGTGATACAAAGGAAGAGATGAGGAACATTTATTTTGCTTACATTTTTCTCTGCTAAGAGGAATAACATTCAAATTGGAAGAAGGCAATGGAACTCAATAATTGAACTGGTTAGTAAGAGGCCATTTAGGCAAATTTAAAATCAAGTTCTCACAGAGCTTGGCAATTTTTTCCAGAATGATAATAACCATATTTTTGAAAAACAATCCTGCCCATTTGTGTAATGTGTGTTTTTCAAAGCATTGTCTCTCTCTCTCTCTCTCTCTCTCTCTCTCTCTCTATGACTTTTTCACTCACTTTTTCATTTCCCCTCTCCCTACTAGTTTCCTTATTGTCCTGAGTAGTAAGAAGGGATGATTATTCCCATTTTATAGGTGAGGAAACAGAAAAGCAACTAAAGAATTTTGAATACTACTCTCATTTAATATTCACTATACCCAAGAAGATGCTATTATCTCCACTTATAGATGTGTTAACTGAAATTAAATAATTTTTTTTTCAAGCCACACAGTGATCCATCAAAGCACCTGGAATCCAAACCTAAGGACTTTTGCTCTGAAGCCTATGTTTTTTCCACTGAAAATTCATAGTTTCCAGAGATGATCACATTTAGAGAGTTGAAAGGTATAAAATACTGGATATAAGCAAAAGTATAAGGTCTTAAAAATAAAGTCTGTAACATACAGAGTTAATTTTGTTTATCTCCAGCAAAATTCTGAAATGAAACATTGAATAGATTATTTGTGAGCATGTAGAAACCAAGGTGATTATTAAGAGCCGTATATATCATTATTTTGCCAAGAGCAAGTCATGTCATACTGATCTCATTTTTCTTTTTGATAAAGTAAACTAGGTTATTAGATTAGAAAATGTTGCAAGCATATGTATCTTGGTGTAAGCAAGGGATTTGACACAATTATGGCAGTAGGTTTAAGCAGACTCATAAACTTTTGAAAAACTTTTTTTAGATAGTCATGTTTGTGTTTGCTCATTTGTTTTTGGCAAATATTTATTAATGACCTACTTAAGAAAGCACACTTAGCTTGGATGTAGGAAAAAGACTTCTTTTAGAGGTACATTTTAACTGGGCTTTGAATTATGAATAGGATGTGTATATAAAGAAATAGGGAAAAGTTTTGCAAGCGATAACATTAGCTCACATTTATTGACTATTACTCTGTTTTATATATTCTTCACAACAATCCTTTTGAGGTAGATTCTGCATTATTATCCCTATTTTGAAAATGATTAACATTAAGGTTTAGAAGAGAAAATATAAAATACCATTTATAATAGCATAAAAATCGGGTATATTTAGGTATAAAATGAACTCTCAGGTAGATATATAGATAGATACATAGAAAGAAAGGATATATACACATAGATATATGACTTGTATATTGAAAACTAACAAAATATTACCGAAAGAAATTAAAGATGAACTAGATATTAGGAGAGATAAACCATGTTCATGGATTCAGAAACTCAGTGCTGTTAACAATGTTGATTCTAAACAGTGCAATCTGTAGAATCAATGCAATCCCAGTTAAAATTCCAACAGAATAAATCAGGCACTTTGGGGCACAAATTAGACACAGCCTATCATTATGCAGATACTTTTCTTTTTTTTTTTTTTCTGTATGCGGGCCTCTCACTGCTGTGGCCTTTCCTGTTGCGGAGCACAGGCTCCGGACGCACAGGCTCAGCGGCCATGGCCCACGGGCCCAGCCGCTCCGCGGCACGTGGGATCTTCCCGGACCGGGGCACGAACCTGTGTCCCCTGCATTGGCAGGCGGACTCTCAACCACTGCGCCACCAGGGAAGCCCTATGCAGATACTTTTCATTTCAAATTGTACTATGAAGTAAAAGAAAAAAGAGCGTTCCTTTTTCTATGTCTTTTTTCCTTCTCTTCTCATATTAAGCCCAAACATCCTCTAAGGAAAATTAGTAATCACTATTTTAATCAATATGCCATAAAATTGAAAAGGTAAGATTTGGCTATGAAAAAGCTAGATAGCTGTATGATTTAATTATCTGGATATAAACTGAGGATCCCCCTAATACTCACCTCATAGTCAGGCAACATTAATTACAGTTCTGTATATTTTTTATAATTTTAGAAGAGGATACATTTTTAAAAAACACAAATTTCAGTATACAACACATATCTTTCTATATGCTAATTAAAAAAAAAAAACCTCAGAAGAGACATGTTTGTCTTTCAAGGATATTTGTGTATCATTTGCAAGACTCTCTGCATACTTGTGTGATTATTTCTTTAGGATAAAATCATTGCCAGGTCGGGGGTGGAGGGGCACATACTAGATTGTGATATGTATTGCCAGAATGCTCCTCAGACTTTCTGGGCCAGTTTATCCTCTCATAAGGTTATGTTAGTTTCTCCACTAAATATTTTCAGTCTAAGCTAGGTAAAAAAGTGATACTCTCTCACATTTTTGATTTTTTATTTCTTTTATTTTGTTGAGGATCTCTGTATGTTTACTGAACATTTGAACTTTTGTGAAATTCTTATTTACCTACCTTTTAAGAAAAAATTTCACCGTTAGAACTCTGTTTTACACTAGATTACCCACATGCATACTCACTCATATATCTCATTATTTTGTAAAACTCTATTTTAAAGGTATTCACTTTTGTCATATATATATACACACACACATATATATATATATATATGTTTTCACACTTTTGTTGTTTGACTTTTATATAAAGTCATTTACTCTGCAGATAGTCTTAATTTTTATGTAGTCCTATTTCTCAATATTTTATTTTAAGGTTTCTTACCTTGGCATTAGGCTAAGGAAATTTTTCCTACCTCAAGGCTATGCAAATAGTTTTAGTATTTTCTTCTAATACTTTTATTGTTTCATTTTCTATTATTATTATTTTTTTTTTTTGCGGTGCGCAGGCCTCTCACTGTTGTGGCCTCTCCTGTTGCGGAGCACAGGCTCCAGACATGCAGGCTCAGCAGCGATGACTCACGGGCCTAGCTGCTCCACGGCATGTGGGATCTTCCTGGATCGGGGCACGAACCCGTGTCCCCTGCATCGGCAGGCGTACTCTCAACCACTGTGCCACCAGGGAAGCCCTCATTTTCTATTATTAATTTTAGTTCTCAGTACTTATTTTAGTGTATGAATTTCACCCACTTAGCTAATGAAGTAAACACGAGCAAGCAAAATACTATGAAATGTGGTAAACTTCTGTGATTAATAATGATAACATTTTATAATAATATTAATAGAAAATACTAAATAACATTTATTGAGCTTTTACTGTCTGCTATGCAAGGTGTTTTTATATTCTTTATCATTACAGTAGTGCTATAGGTTAGCTATTGGTATGTTTATTTTCTCATAACAGTAAAGAAACAGATTCAGAGCTAGATAACTAATTTCTCATAGTGGGTGTTAGCTATCTATTATCATATTACAAATTTCTCCAAACTAAGTGGCATAAAACAACAAACATTATTGTCTTATTATTTCTGTGGGTAAGAACTTTGGGAGCTACTTAACTGGCTGGTTCTAGCTCAGAGTTTCTTATGAGGTTGTAATCAAGATGTTAACCTGGGTAGCAGTCTTGTGAGAACTGGAGTATCTGCCTCTAAGGTAGCTTATACATACATGGCTATCAGC
>NW_006786963.1:2545963-2593406 GCF_000442215.2 Lipotes vexillifer
CAGCAGGAAGCCTCAGTTTCTTGTTGATGGGAAGCCTCAGTTCCTCACCACAGAGGTCTCTCCATAGGGCTGCTTGAGTGTCCTTATGACATAGTGGTTGGCTTCTCCCAAGGCAAGTCACCCAAGAGAGAGAGAAATTGCAGGGAGGTAACAAAAGTTTGTGACAGTTAAAATTGCTCTGTGGCTTTATAATAATAGGAAAAGGAAATCCAAAAAGCTGGGACCTGTGTTTTGTACATGGCTCTGATTTTAGAGATCCTCTGGAGTGTTTATGTGTTGTCAGGACAATATCATTTGATCTTGTCTTCTACAACTGAGTTGTAGAATAACTTCTACAACTCAGACTTGAGGTTGAAGACCTTCAACATGAACTAGCATGAGAACTGGAGCAAGTCTTGTAGTTAATAGCTCTTATGATTAGTTTGTACATTTTCCAGTGCGTGTAGAGCATTATAAGAGTAAAATTAGTGTAAAAAGGATAAAGTGCTAAAAAAAATTCAACAAGATTGTGCTACTTTTAGGAATAATTGTGGTGATACTAATAATTCCTCTAGGGGCCAACCTAAGAGCCCTTTCTGGTTTTTTGTTTGTTTGTTTTAGGTTTGTATGGATCAGAGTGTCAAATCAACCAATTTTGTATTATCCAAGTAACTGTTGCTTGCATGATAATGGATAACTTTAAGTTATTTGCATGATTTTCACTTGAACTGTGTAGACTAAACCTAGAAAGACTAAAAATAGAACATGATGTAGTATTCTAATAGAATACCTGACTGAAAAAAGATTTGAGTTTGGGTTCTAATGCTGCTGTCAAATTATTGCAAAAAATTGATGCAATTTAAATAATCTCTCTGAACCTAACTTCTCCATCTTTAATATTAGGAGTTAGTTGAGAAACTTGCAGACTTGAGATGAAAGCTCAATTTAATTGAAATTACAATCATTAGTAGTTTATGGTAAAGATGATTTTTTTAATTTGATTTTTGGTTTTTTGTTTTGTTTTGTTTTTTGCAGTATAGTGCCAAATCAACCACAAACTAAACCAAATAAAAACTATGCAATATATCCGGATAATAATACATTCTGTTTTTGTCTATTTTCATCTTTTTTTTTTTTATTTTTTGTGGGTGTTATCATATTGTCTCTCTTAGAAGTTTGGTTCAGAATTTAAGTGTAATGGATTGGTTCACAGGGTATTGGAATAATTTAAATAAAGAGGGAGAAATGATTCTCAGCTTTCAATATGGAAATTCCCAAATTATATAATGAATATATACAACAATGTAACTTAGGAAGAAGTACAGTGGAATCTCATCAATAAATATAAGTTAATATAAGTATATTTAGCTTATATAAATTTAACATCCATTGAAAGAAAAAAAAACATGTCTAGTACGTATTCCACTGAAATGAGCTCTTGCTCATTAGTGAGCTCGTCACTCTCAGAGTCAGACAGGAGGACATGGTTGGCTTTGATCCCTGTATTCTCATGTGAACGTCTTGCCATTCTGAATGATTTGAGTATTTCTAATATTTGTTGAGGCTTAAAAAAACACTATATAGCCTCTGAAATCAATCCAACTACCTTCTAAGGTGTTGAACTGAAAGGAAAACAAAACAAACAAAAAATAGTTGTAATAATGAAGGAAAAAAAGCCTCTGTTGGATTTGTAGAAAGGAGGTGTATAGTCTTCAATATGCTACATCATTTAAAGGGGTAGATCAAATGATTTAGATAGTGTTTCTTTTGTTTTTTTTTCTCAAAAAAGAGAAAAAGGGAGCCAAAGTGGCTTTCTAAATGAGAGCATCATAGGCACAGATTTTAGTGTTCACTTTGGCCTTTATTATAGATTTTACTAGAGAGTAATAAAAATAGAATAATCAGAGAGACTAACTATAAAGATTTTATATTTTAATTAAAAACCCAATTAAATAATGAAACATTATTAGTAACTAAAAACATTAGTAACTAAAAACATTATTATTAGTAATTAAGACCCCAAAATATTTACAGTGGTTGTTTTACAGTGGTGGGATTCTGAACAGTTTTTTCTTCTGAAATTTTAATTTTTTGCATTTTCTAATTTTCCTCAAGAAGTATTTATGGTTCTGTAATAAAAAAATTAGATATACTTCAGAAATTATAATAAAACTCTCAGAGATTTAAATTTGTGAATTTTGAAATTGAATTAGGTATTTTTGTTTCTTTATTTGTATAGGATAGTCAATGGTAGGAATGAAAGTTTGACAAGCCTCTTCCAAATGGAAAATTTATCTTTTAGTTAAATTTTTCAGGATGAAAGATGATAGATTCCCATTTAATAGTACAACATAATTCTAATCTCATCTTTTAGGCTCCATATTTCTTTAGTACACAAAGTAGTACTGTGGTCCAGACACTTCTGTCCTTAGAAAACTTTAGTATTATTAAATTTTGATTAAACCTTATCCACTAAGATATCACTAATTCCAAATTTAAAATAATTGGAAAAAAAACGTGCTGAAATTTGACTTATGAAAAAGGGGTTTGTGAAACACATTGAGATTATGACCAACATGACTAGAGTAGTTTCTAGCCTACTTAGCAGAACAAACTATCTTGAAGATATTACTTTAGCAACATTAATTTCTCTTCCAACAATGAATTAACAGCTCTCACTAGCCTATATATTCATTTAATAAAAAAACTACATTTTAATCCTGGCCCCTACCAGCTTTAATTTGTCAGCTGCTAAATTCCTGCCCATCCGTCACATTTCAGCTTTAACGTCACTTCTGCAAAGGGACCTTCTTAAGCATGTGTCAGGTCCTTTCTCAAATACTATCATAGAACCTGTTTTTCCTCCAAAATCTTCTCTCTACTAATAGGTATGTAATCATTTGTATAATTATAAATTATTGTCTGGTTCCCAGTAGGCATTAGTTATATGAAAATAGGGATCGTGTCTGTTTTGTTCTCCTCATTGTCATTATAAAAACTAACATATACTCAAAATATAATAGAATCTCAATACTTACTTATTGAATTAGTATCTAAATATCTGAATGAATTACTGAATGAATATACCCAGCCAAAAATTTGGCCAAGGTACTTTAAGCTTAAAGCTTTAGCATTACAAAATTTTGATTAAATCATTTATAATTTATATACCACCAATTTGGAATTTTTCCATATTAGGACAAAGGTTTATATATAAAATTGAAGAAAGTGCTTGAAAATGATAGGGCAACATTTAAAAATCAGTTTCTGTAATTTTGTCTTTCTGTGATTCTGGATTGACTTTAGCTTCCTGTTGTTCTAATTGAGTTTTGTAGTAGCTTTTGTAGAAGTTGAAATAAATGTCAAAAACCACTGTGAGATGCAGAGGATCAATCTATGAATAAACATATCACCAAGTTATTTAAACTTGTAAAATATATTATAAATTGTTTTTACATAAAAGTGTTTAATAATGTAATGCTAGTTTTGGCTTCTAAAGAAGATGAAAGAGAGCTTAATTCATTCACTCAATCATTTAATCATACATTTATCAAATTCTGTACATGCCGCCAAATATGGTAACTCTGATTATAAGTCAGTAGATTCTCTACTTTATCATGGAAAAAACTTTTGGGGGGCACTTTGGATGCAATAGAAAATCTTTACTTATTTAACTTGGTAATTTAGTAACATATGTGTAATTAAAATATCACATAGTATAATATATAAATTACTGATATTTTTTCAGTCCTAATTTTAAGAATCAGTTGTATTCGAATTTTTCACATACATTCTTTTTGAATTTTATTTATTTTTTATACAGGAAGTTCTTATTAGTTATCTATTTTATACATATAAGTGTATATATGTCAATCCCAATCTCCCAATTCATCCCACCACCACCACCACTGCCCCGCCACTTTCCCTCCCTTGGTGTCCATACTTTTGTTCTCTATATCTGTGTCTCTATTTCTGCCCTGAAAACTGGTTCATCTGTACCATTTTTCTAGGTTCCACATATATGCGTTAATACACAATATTTGTTTTTCTCTTTCTGACTTACTTCACTGTGTATGACACTCTCTAGATACATCCACGTCTCTACAAATGACCCAATTTCATTCCTTTTTATGGCTGAGTAATATTCCATTGTATATATGTACCACATCTTATTTATCCATTCGTCTACCGATGGGCATTTAGGTTGCTTCCATGACCTGGCTATTGTAAGAAGTGCTTCAATGAACATTGGGGTGCATGTGTCTTTTTGAATTATGGTTTTCTCTGGGCATGTGCCCAGTAGTGGGATTGCTGGGTCATATGGTAATTCTATTTTTAGTTTTTTAAGGAACCTCCATACTGTTCTCCATAGTGGCCGTATCAATTTACATTCCCACCAACAGTGCAGGAGGGTTAGGGTTCCCTTTTCTCCACACCCTCTCCAGCATATGTTGTTTGTAGATTTTCTGATGATGCCCATTCTAACTGGTGTGAGGTTATACCTCATTGTAGTTTTGATCTGCATTTCTCTCAGTGATGTTGAGCAACTTTTCATGTGCTTCTTCGTCATCTGTATGTCTTTGGAGAAATGTCTATTTAGGTCTTCTGCCCATTTTTTGATTGGGTTGTTTGTTTTTTTAATAGTGAGGTGCATGAGCTGTTGCTATATTTTGGAGATTAATCCTTTGTCCGTTGATTTGTTTGCAAATATTTCCCCCCATTCTGAGGGTTGTCTTTTCATCTTGATTGTAGTTTCCTTTGCTTTCCTTTGCTTTCCTTTGCTTTACAAAAGCTTTTAAGTTTCATTAGGTCCCATTTGTTTATTTCTGTTTTTACTTACATTACTGTAGGAGATGGATCAAAAAAGATCTTGCTGTGATTTATGTCAGCGAGTGTTCTTCCTATGTTTCCCTCTAAGAGTTTTATAGTGCTTGATTTTACATTTAGGCCTCTAATCCATTTTGAGTTTATTTTTGTGGATGGTGTTAGGCAGTGTTCTAAATTCATTTTTTATATGTAGTTGTCCAGTTTTCCCAGCACCATTTATTGAAGAGACTGTCTTTTCTCCATTTGTATACCCTTGCTTCTTTTGTCATAGATTAGTTGACCATAGGTGCATGGGTTTATCTCTGGGCTTTCTATCCTGTTCCATTGGTTGATATTTCTATTTTTGTGCCAGTACCATATTGTCTTGATTACTATAGCTTTGTAGTATAGTCTGAAGTCACAGAGTCTGATTCCTCCAACTCCTTTTTTTTCCCTCAAGACTGTTTTGGCTATTCAGGTTTTTTTGTGTCTTGATACAGATTTTAAGGTATTTTGTTCTAGTTCTATAAAAGATGCCACTGGTAATTTGATAGGGATTGCATTGAATCTGTAGATTGCTTTGGGTAGTATAGTCATCTTCACAATATTGATTCTTCCAATCCAAGAGCATGGTATAATATCACTCCATCTGTTTGGGTCATGTTTGATTTCTTTCATCAGTGTCTTATAGTTTTCTGAGTACAGGTCTTTTACCTCCTTAGGTAGGTTTATTCCTAGGTATTTTATTCTTTTTGTTGCAGTGGTAAATGGAATTGTTTCCTTAATTTCTCTTTCTGCCTTTGCATTGTTAGTGTATAGGAATGCAAGAGATTTCTGTGTATTAATTTTGTATCCTGCAACTTTACCAAATTCATTGATTAGCTCTAGTAGTTCTCTGGTGGCATCCTTAGGATTTTCTATGTATAGCATCATGTCATCTGCAAACAGTGACACTTTTGCTTCTTCTTTTCCAATTTGTATTTCTTTTACTTCTTTTGTTCTCTGATTGCCATGGATAGGACTTCCAAAACTATGTTGAATAATAGTGGCAAGAGTGGACATTCTTGTCTTGTTCCTGATCTTATAGGAAATGCTTTCAGTTTTTCACAATTGAGAATGACGTTTGCTGTGGGTTTGTCATATATGGCCTTTATTATGTTGAGGTAGATTCCCTCTATGCCCACTTTCTGGGGAGTTTTTATCATAAATGGGTGTTGAATTTTGTCAAAAGCTTTTTCTGCATCTATTGAGATGATCATATGGTTTTTCATCTTCAGTTTGTTAATATGGTGTATCACATTGATTGATTTGCATATATTGAAGAATCCTTGCATCCCTGGGATAAAGCCCACTTGATTATGGTGTGTGATCCTTTTAATGTGTTGTTGGATTCTGTTTGCTAGTATTTTGTTGAGGATTTTTGCATCTATATTCATCAGTGATATTTGTCTGTAATTTTCTTTTTTCCTAGTATCTTTGTCTGGTTTGGGTATCAGGGTGACAGTGGCCTCATAGAATTGGTTTGGGAGTGTTCCTTCCTCTACAGTTATTTGGAAAACTTTGAGAAGGATGGGTGTTATCTCTTCTCTGAACATCTGGTAGAATTCACCTGTGAAGCCATCTGGTCCTGGACTTTCGTTTGTTGTAAGATTTTTAATCACAGTTTCAATTTCATTGCTTGTGATTTGTCTGTTCATATTTTCTGTTTCTTCCTGGGTCAGCCTTGGAAGGTTATTCTTTCTAAGAATTTGTCCATTTCTTCCAGGTTGTCCATTTTATTGGCATAGTATTTCTTATAATAGTCTCTTATTATGCTTTGTATTTTTGTGGTGTCTGTTGTATCTTCTCCTTTTTCATTTCTAATTTTATTGATTTGAGTCCTCTCCCTCTTTTTCTTGATGAGTCTGGTTAATGGTTTATCAATTTTGTTTATCTTCTCAAAGAACCAGCTTTCAGTTTTATTGATCTTTGCTATTGTTTTCTTTGTTTCTATTTCATTTATTTCTGCTCTGATCTTTATGATTTCTTTCCTTCTACTAACTTTGGGTTTTGTTTGTTCTTCTTTCTCTAATTCCTTTAGGTGTACGTTTAGATTGTTTATTTGAGATTTTTCTTGTTTCTTGAGGTAGGCTTGTATTGCTATAAACTTCCCTCTTAGAACTGCTTTTGCTGGATCGTATAGGTTTTGGATTGTCATGTTTTTCTTGTAATTTGTCTCTAGGTATTTTTTAATTTCCTCTTTGATTTCTTCAGTTATCTCTTGGTTATATAGTAACATATTGTTTAGCTTCCATGTGTTTATGTTTTTTACATTTTTTCCCTGTAATTGATTTCTAATCTCATAGCATTGTGGTCGGAAAAGATGCCTGATGTGATTTCAATTTTCTTAAATTTACTGAGGCTTGATTTGTGACCCAAGATGTCATCTATCCTGGAGCATGTTCTGTGTGCACTTGAGAAGAAAGTGTAATCTGCTGTTTTTGGATGGAATGTCCTATAAATATCAATTAAAGCTATCTGGTCTATTGTGTTATTTAAAGCTTGTGTTTCCTTATTAATTTTCTGTCTGGATGATCTGTCCATTGGTGTAAGTGAGGTGTTAAAATCCCCCACTATTATTGTGTTACTGTTGCTTTCCTCTTTTATAGCTGTTAGCAGATGCCTTATGTATTGAGGTGCTCCTATGTTGGGTGCATATATGTTTATAATTGTTATATCTTCTTGGATTGATCCCTTGATCATTATGTAGTGTCCTTCCTTGTCTCTTGTAACATTCTTTATTTTAAAGTCTATTTTATCTGATATGAGTATTGCTACTCCAGCTTTGTTTTGATTTCTGTTTGCATGGAATATCTTTTTCCATCACCTCACTTTCAGTCTGTATGTGTCCCTAGGTCTGAAGTGGGTCTCTTGTAGACAGCATATATATGGGCCTTGTTTTTGTATCCATTCAGCGAGGCTCTGTCTTTTGGCTGGAGCATTTAATCCATTCATGTTTAAGGCAGTTATTGATATGTATGTTCCTATTACCATTTTTTTAATTGTTACGGGTTTGTTTTTGTAGGTCCTGTTCTCTTGCATTTCCCACTTAGAGAAGTTCCTTTAGCATTTGTTTTAGAGCTGGTTTTGTGGTGCTGAATTCTCTTAGCTATGCTTGTCTTTAGAGCTTTTGATTTCTCCATTGAATCTGAATGAGATCCTTACCAGGTAGAGTAATCTTGATTGCAGGTTCTTCCCTTTCATCACTTTAAATGTTTCATGCCACTCTCTTCTGGCTTGTAGATCTTCTGCTGAGAAATCAGCTGTTAACCTTATGGTAGTTCCCTTGTATGTTATTTGTCATCTTTCCCTTGTTGCTTTCAATAATTTTTCTGTCTTTAATATTTGTCAGTTTGGTTACTGTATGTCTTGGCGTGTTTCGCCTTGCATTTATCCTGCCTGGGACTCTCTGCACTTCCTGGACTTGGGTGGGTATTTCCTTTCCCATGTTAGGGGATTTTTTGACTATAATCTCTTCAAACATTTTCCAGGTCCTTTCTCTCTCTTCTCCTTCTGGGACCCCTATAATGTGCATATTGTTGCGTTTAATGTTTTTCCACAGGTCTCTTAAGCTATCTTCATTTCTTTTCATTCTTTTTTCTTTATTCTGTTCCACGGCAGTGAATTCCACCATTCTGTCTTCCAGGTCATTTATCTGTTCTTCTGCCTCAGTTATTCTACTATTGATTCCTTCTAGTGTATTTTTCATTTATTATATTGTCCATCTCTGTTTGTTTGTTGTTTAATTCTTCTAGGTGTTTTTTTTTAATAGTTTTAAAGTTTATTTTTTATTTAATTTTTAAATTTCTTTAATATCTTTATTGGGGGTATAATTGCTTTACAATGGTTTGTTAGTTTCTGCTTTATAACAAAGTGAATCAGTTATACATATACATATGTTCCCATATCTCTTTCCTCTTGCCTCTCCCTCCCTCCCACCCTCCCTATCCCACCCCTCCAGGCGGTCACAAAGCACCGAGCCGATATCCCTGTGCCATGCGGCTGCTTCCCACTAGCTATCTACCTTACGTTTGTTAGTGTATATATGTCCATGCCTCTCTCTCGCCCTGTCACAGCTCACCCTTACCCCTCCCCATATCCTCAAGTCCGTTCTCCAATAGGTCTGTGTCTTTATTCCTATCTTACCCCTAGGTTCTTCATGACATTTTTTTTTAAATTCCATATATATGTGTTAGCATACGGTATTTGTCTTTTTATTTCTGACTTACTTCACTCTGTATGACAGACTCTAGGTCTATCCACCTCATTACAAATAGCTCAATTTTGTTTCTTCTTATGGCTGAGTAATATTCCATTGTATATATGTGCCACATCTTCTTTATCCATTCATCCGATGATGGGCACTTAGGTTTTTTCCATCTCCGGGCTATTGTAAATAGAGCTGCAATGAACATTTAGGTACATGACTCTTTTTGAATTTTGGTTTTCTCAGGGTATATGCCCAGTAGTGGGATTACTGGGTTATATGGTAGTTCTTTTTGTAGTTTTTTAAGGAACCTCCATACTGTTCTCCATACTGGCTGTACCAATTCACATTCCCACCAGCAGTGCAAGAGTGTTCCCTTTTCTCCACACCGTCTCCAGCATTTATTGTTTCTAGATTTTTTGATGATGGCGATTCTGACTGGTGTGAGATGATATTTCATTGTAGTTTTGATTATTTCTCTAATGATTAATGATGTTGAGCATTCTTTCATGTGTTTGTTGGCAGTCCATATATCTTATTTGGAGAAATGTCTATTTAGGTCTTCTGCCCATTTTTGGATTGGGTTGTTTGTTTTTTTGTAATTGAGCTGCTTGTAAATTTTGGAGATTAATCCTTTGTCAGTTGCTTCATGTGCAAATATTTTCTCCCATTCTGAGAGTTGTCTTTTTGTCTTGTTTATGGTTTCCTTTGCTTTGCAAAAGCTTTGAAGTTTCATTAGGTCCCATTTGTTATTTTTTTTATTTCCATTTCTCTAGGAGCTGGGTCAGAAAGTATCTTACTGTGATTTTTGTCATAGAGTGTTCTGCCTATGTTTTCCTCTAAGAGTTTGATAGTTTCTGGCCTTACATTTAGGTCTTTAATCCATTTTGAGCTTATTTTTGTGTATGGTGTTAGGGAGTGATCTAATCTCATACTTTTACATGTACCTGTCCAGTTTTCCCAGCACCACTTATTGAAGAGGCTGTCCTTTCTCCACTGTACATTCCTGCCTCCTTTATCAAAGATAAGGTGACCATATGAGTGTGGGTTTATCTCTGGACTTTCTATCCTGTTCCTTGGTTCTATCTTTCTGTTTTTGTGCCAGTATCATACTGTCTTGATTACTGTAGCTTTGTAATATAGTCTGAAGTCAAGGAGCCTGATTTCTCCAGCTCTGTTTTTCGTTCTCAAGATTGCTTTGGCTATTCGGGGTCTCTTGTGTTTCTGTACAAACTGTGAAATTTTTTGTTCTGGTTCTATGAAAAATGCCAGTGGTAGTTTGATAGGGATTGCATTGAATCTATAGATTGCTTTGGGAAGTAGAGTCATTTTCACAATGTTGATTCTTCCAATCCAAGAACATGGTATATCTCTCCATCTGTTTGTATCATCTTTAATTTCTTTCATCAGTGTCTTATAATTTTCTGCATACAGGTCTTTTGTCTCCTTAGGTAGGTTTATTCCTAGATATTTTATTCTTTTTGTTGCAATGGTAAATGGGAGTGTTTTCTTGATTTCACTTTCAGATTTTTCATCATTAGTATATAGGAATGCCAGAGATTTCTGTGCATTAATTTTGTATCCTGCTACTTTACCAAATTCATTGATTAGCTCTAGTAGTTTTCTGGTAGCATCTTTAGGATTCTCTATGTATAGTATCATGTCATCTGCAAACAGTGACAGCTTTACTTCTTCTTTTCCGATTTGGATTCCTTTTATTTCCTTTTCTTCTCTGATTGCTGTGGCTAAAACTTCCAAAACTATGTTGAATAAGAGTGGTGAGAGTGGGCAACCTTGTCTTGTTCCTGACCTTAGTGGAAATGCTTTCAGTTTTTCGCCATTGAGGATGATGTTGGCTGTGGGCTTGTCATATACGGCCTTTATTATATTGAGGAAAGTTCCCTCTACACCTACTTTCTGCAGGGTTTTTATCATAAATGGGTGTTGAATTTTGTCAAAAGCTTTCTCTGCATCTATTGAGATGATCATATGGTTTTTCTCCTTCAATTTGTTAATATGGTGTTGAATTTGTCAAAAGCTTTCTCTGCATCTATTGAGATGATCATATGGTTTTTCTCCTTCAATTTGTTAATGTGGTTTATCACATTGATAGATTTGTGTATATTGAAGAATCCTTGCATTCCTGGGATAAACCCCACTTTATCATGGTTTTTGATCCTTTTAATGTGCTGTTGGATTCTGTTTGCTAGTATTTTGTTGAGGATTTTTGCATCTATGTTCATCAGTGATATTGCCTGTAGTTTTCTTTCTTTGTGACATCCTTGTCTGGTTTTGGTATCAAGGTGATGGTGGCCTCATAGAAGGAATTTGGGGATGTTCCTCCCTCTTCTGTATTTTGGAAGAGTTTGAGAAGAATAGGTCTTAGCTCTTCTCTAAATGTTTGGTAGAATTCTCCTGTGAAGCCATCTGGTCCTGGGCTTTTATTTGTTGGAAGATTTTTAATCACAGTTTCAATTTCAGTGCTTGTGATTGGCCTGTTCATATTTTCTCTTTCTTCCTGATTGAGTCTTGGCAGGTTGTGCATTTCTAAGAATTTGTCCATTTCTTCCAGATTGTCCATTTTATTGGCATAGAGTTGCTTGTAGTAATCTCTCACGATCTTTTGTATTTCTGCAGTGTCAGTTGTTACTTCTCCTTTTTCATTTCTAATTCTATTGATTTGAGTCTTCTCCCTTTTTTTCTTGATGAGTCTGGCTAATGCTTTATCTATTTTGTTTATCTTCTCAAAGAACCAGCTTTTAGTTTTATTGATCGCTGCTATTGTTTCCTTCATTTCTTTTTCATTTATTTCTGATCTGATTTTTATTATTTCTTTCCTCCTGCTAGCTTTGGGGTTTTTTTGTTCTTCTTTCTCTAATTGCTTGAGGTGCAAGGTTAGGTTGTGTATTCGAGATGTTTCCTGCTTCTTAAGGTGGGCTTGTATTGCTATAAACTTCCCCCATAGAACTGCTTTTGCTGCATCCCATTTGTTTTGGGTTGTTGTGTCTCCATTGTCTTTTGTTTCTAGGTATTTTTTAATTTCCTCTTTGATTTCTTCAGTGATCACTTCTTTATTAAGTAATGTATTGTTTAGCCTCCATGTGTTTGTATTTTTTACAGATCTTTTCCTGTAATTCATATGTAGTCTCATAGCGTTGTAGTCGGAAAAGATACTTGATACAATTTCAGTTTTCTTATATTTACCAAGGCTTTATTTGTGACCCAAGATATGATCTAACCTGGAGAATGTTCCATGAGCACTTGAGAAAAATGTGTATTCTGTTGTTTTTGGATGGAGTGTCCTATAAATATCAATTAAGACCATCTTGTTTAATGTATCATTTAAAGCTTGTGTTTCCTTATTTATTTTCATTTTGGATGATCTGTCCATTGGTGAAAGTGGGGTGTTAAAGTCCCCTACTATGAATGTGTTACTGTCGATTTCCCCTTTTATGGCTGTTAGTATTTGCCTTATGTATTGCGGTGCTCCTATGTTGGGTGCATAAATATTTACAATTGTTATATCTTCTTCTTGGATCGATCCCTTTATCATTATGCAGTGTCCTTCTTTGTCTCTTGTAATAGTCTTTATTTTAAAGTCTGTTTTGTCTGATATGAGAATTGCTACTCCAGCTTTCTTTTGGTTTCCATTTGCATGGAATATCTTTTTCCGTCCCCTCACTTTCATTCTGTATGTGTCCCTAGGTCTGAAGTGGGTCTCTTGTAGACAGCAAATATAAGGGTCTTGTTTTTGTATCCATTCAGCTAATCTGTGTCTTGCGGTGGGAGCATTTAGTCCATTTACATTTAAGGTAATTATCGATATGTATGTTCCTCTTCCCATTTTCTAAGTTGTTTTTGGTTCGTTATTTTAGGTCTTTTCCTTCTCTTGTGTTTCTTGCCTAGAGAAGTTCCTTTAGCAGTTGTTGTAAAGCTGGTTTGGTGGTGCTGAACTCTTTCAGCTTTTGCTTGTCTGTAAAGGTTTTAATTTCTCCATCAAATCTGAATGAGATCCTTGCTGGGTAGAGTAATCTTGGTTGCAGGTTTCTCTCCTTCATCACTTTCAGTATGTCCTGCCACTCCCTTCTGGCTTGCAGGGTTTCTGCTGAGAGATCAGCTGTTAACCTTATGGGGATTCCCTTGTGTGTTATTTGTTGTTTTTCCCTTGCTGCTTTTAATATGCTTTCTTTGTATTTAGTTTTTGACAGTTTGATTAATATGTGTCTTTGCGTATTTCTCCTTGGATTTATCCTGTATGGGACTCTCTGTGCTTCCTGGACTTGACTAACTATTTCCTTTCCCATATTAGGGAAGTTTTCAACTATAATCTCTTCAAATATTTTCTCAGTCCCTTTCTTTTTCTCTTCTTCTTCTGGAACCCCTATAATTCGAATGTTGGTGCGTTTAATGTTGTCCCAGAGGTCTCTGAGACTGTCCTCAGTTCTTTTCATTCTTTTTTCTTTATTCTGCTCTGCATTAGTTATTTCCACTATTTTATCTTCCAGGTCACTTATCCGTTCTTCTGCCTCAGTTATTCTGCTATTGTTCCCATCTAGAGTACTTTTAATTTCATTTGTTGTGTTGTTCATCATTGTTTGTTTCATCCTTTTTCTTCTTGGTCCTTGTTAAATGTTTCTTGCATTTTGTCCATTCTATTTCCACGATTTTGGATCATCCTTACTATCATTATTCTGAATTCTTTTTCAGGTAGACTGCCTATTTTCTTTTCATTTGTTAGGTCTGGTGCATTTTTATCTTGTTCCTTCATCTGCTGTGTGTTTTTCTGTCTTCTCATTTTGCTTATCTTACTGTGTTTGGGGTCTCCTTTTTGCAGGCTGCAGGTTCGTAGTTCCCGTTGTTTTTGGTGTCTGTCTCCAGTGGCTAAGGTTGTTTCAGTGGGTTGTGTAGGCTTCCTGGTGGAGGGGACTAGTGCCAGTGTTCTGGTGGATGAGGCTGGATCTTGTCTCTCTAGTGGGCAAGTCCACGTCGGGTGGTGTGTTTTGGGGTGTCTGTGGACTTAATATGATTTTAGGCAGCCTCTCTGCTAATGGATGGGGTTGTGTTCTTGTTTTGCTAGTTGTTTGGCATGGGTTGTCCAGCACTGTAGCTTGCTGGTCAGTGAGTGAAGCTGGGTGCTGGTGTTAAGATGGAGGTCTCTGGGAGATTTTCAGCATTTGATATTATGTGGAGCTGGGAGGTCTCTTGTTGACCAGTGTCCTGAAGTTGGCTCTCCCACCTCAGAGGCAGAGCCCTGACTCCTGGCTGGAGCACCAAAAGCCTTTCATCCACATGGCTCAGAATAAAAGGGAGGAAAAAGTAGAGATAATTAGTAGAAGTATGAAGAAAGAAAGGAGGGGAGGAAGGAAGGAAGGAAGGAAGGAAGGAAGGAAGAAAGAAAGAAAGAAAGAAAGAAAGAAAGAAAGAAAGAAAGAAAGAAAGAAGGAAGGAAAGAAGGCAAGAAGGAAAGAAGGCAAGAAGGAAAGAAAGGAGGGAGGGAGAGAGGAAGGATGGAAGGAGGGAAGGAAGGAAAAAAGAGAGAAAGAAGATATAGTAAAATAAAGTTATTGAATTAAAAAATAATTATTTAGGAAAAAAAAGGGGGACGGATAGAACCTTAGGACAAATGTTGGAAGCAAAGCTATACAGACAAAATCTTACACAGAAGCTTACACATACACCCTCACAAAAAGAGGTAAAGGGGAAAAAAATCATAAATCTTGCTCTCCAAGTCCACCTCCTCAATTTGGGATGATTCGTTGTCTAAAGGAGGGAAGGAAGGAAGGAAAGAAAGAAAGAAAGAAAGAAAGAAAGAAAGAAAGAAAGAAAGAAAGAAAGAAAGAACAAAGGTAAAGTATAATAAAGTTATTAAAATTAAAATTAATTATTAAGAAAAAAATTTTAAAAAAAACAATGGACGGATAGAACCCTAGGACAAATGGTGGAAGCAAAGCTATACAGACAAGATCTCACACAGAAGCATATACATACACATTCACAAAAAGAGGAAATGGGGAAAAAATCATAGATCTTGCTCTTGAAGTCCACCTCCTCAGTTTGGGATGATTCGTTGTCTATTCATGTATTCCACAGATGCCCGGTACATCAAGTTGATTGTGGAGCTTTAATCCGCTGTTTCTGAGGCTGCTGGGAGAGATTTCCCTTTCTCTTTGTTCTCACAGCTCACAGGGGCTCAGCTTTGGATTTGGCCCTGACTCTGCGTGTAGGTCGCTGGAGGGCATCTGTTTTTTGCTCAGACAGGACGGGGTTAAAGGAGCCGCTGATTCGGGGGCTCTGGCGCACTCAGGCCGCGGGGGAGGGAGGGGCACGGCATGCGGGTCAGGCCTGCGGCGGCAGAGGCCAGCCTGACTTTGCACCAGCCTGAGGCCCGCCGGGCGTTCTTCCGGGGAAGTTGTCCCTGGATCCCGGGAACCTGGCAGTGGCGGGCTGCACAGGCTCCCCGGAAGAGGGGTATGGATAGTGACCTGTGCTCGCACACAGGCCCCTTGGTGGCGGCAGCAGCAGTCTTGGCGTCTCCCGCCCGTCTCTGGGATCCGTGCTTTTAGCCGCGGCTCACGCCCGTCTCTGGGGTTCGCGCTTTTAGCCGCGGCTTGCGCCTGTCTCTTAAGCAGTGCTCTTAAAACCCTCTCCTCTCGCACCAGGAAACAAAGAGAGAAGAAAAAGCCTCTTGCCTCTTCGGTAGGTGCAGACTTTTCCCCGGACTCCCTCCCGGCTAGCTGTGGCACACTAACCCCTTCGGGCTATGTTCAAGCCGCCAACCCCAGTCCTCTCCCTGAGCTCCGACGGAAACCCGACCCTCAGCTCGCAGCCCCGCCCGCCCCGGCGGGTGAGCAGACAAGCCTCTCGGGCTGGTGAGCGCCGGTCGGCACCGATCCTCTGTGCGGGAATCTCTCCGCTTTGCCCTCCGCACCCCTGTGGCTGCGCTCTCCTCCGCGGCCCCGAAGCTCCCCGCTCCGCCTCCCGCAGTCTCTGCCCGCGAAGGGGCTTCCTAGTGTGTGGAAACTTTTCCTCCTTCACAGCTCCCTCCCACTGGTGCAGGTGCCGTCCCTATTCTATTGTCTCTGTTTTTTTCTTTTTTTCTTTTGCCATACCCAGGTACGCGGGGAGTTTCTTGCCTTTTGGGCGGTCTTCTGCCAGCGTTCAGTAGGTGTTCTGTAGGAGTTGTTCCACGTGTAGATGTATTTCTGGTGTATCTGTGGGGAGGAAGGTGATCTCCGCATCTTACTCTTCCGCCATCTTCCCAGCATCTCTTTCAGTTATTGTACTGTTCATCTCTGTTTGTTTGTTTTTTAATTCTTCTAGGTCTTTGTTAAACATTTCTTGCAACTTCTCGATCTTTTCCTCCATTCTTTTTCTGAGGTCCTGGATCATCTTCACTATCATTATTCTGAATTCTTTTTCTGGAAGATTGCCTATCTCCACTTCATTTAGTTGTTTTTCTTGGGTTTTACCTTGTTCCTTCATCTGGCGCAAAGTCCTCTACCTTTTCATGTTGTCTGTCTTTCTGTGAATGTGGTTTTTGTTCCATAGGTTGCAGGATTGTAGTTCTTCCTTCTGCTGTTTGCCCTCTCTTCACATACATTTTTTGAAATTAGTATCTTTATCAAAGTTTTCTGAAGCCCATAATCTTCAGTTTTGTCTGTTATTTTAGTTATAGCATGTTTTAACTCCAGTCCAATATAATATTATATACTGTCACCTAAAAGTTCATTACAAGACACAAATACCATTTGTGTAACAATAAGAGATTGTTTTTTATCATTTGTCCTTTAAGTATTTATTTATCACCTCTATGATGTAACTATATGCTCTTTTGCTTTTGTAAGTGATCTTCGAAAGCCTCATTTACATTGGTATCTAATATTTGCAGTTTTGAGTAAAATTGCAAGGAAGAAACAGTAAACTTGTATCAAAATTTTTTCCTTCATTTTAAACTATTTAATCAGAATGACCTGTAAGACCATCCAAAACCAATAATAACTGAGGTTATTTCTAGATAATACATCTTTCTTAAGTAGTACTTTCTTGTTTAAAATAAATAATTGGGAGTGTGCCCCATAAGTGGAGACTCTCTTCTGAGAAATAATATTGAGAAACAGTTTACCTTATATTCTAGAATATACTATATTTTGTCAATACCTCCTGTTTGTCTAGATGCTAGAGATATAAAGTAATCACCAAATACTCCCTGTACTCAAAGAACATGTGGTTTAGAGGGGGAGACAGACAAGTCATTGGACATTTTCATTACTATACAGTAATTGCTTTGGAAACAAGTTACCTCAGAGAGATATGGAGGCATATAGAAGGATACCAGGCAAGACTTCCTGTAGGACATGATGGCTAAGATGACACTGAAAAGGAGTTAGTCAAAGACAGAAGTGTTAACGATATTGTAGAATAGGAAACAGCTTGTCCAAAAGCCTGGAGGTTTAAAAAAAAAAGTGTGTGACAGTTTCGTGAGTGTGCAGACACTTCAATATGGCTGACGTTTGTAAGTAAGAGTGTATGTACTTGAGAAAAATGAATTTGTATAGGTCAGCTTTAAAAATGCATGGATTTTTATAAATGCCTTTTTAGTCTTTAATACATACCGTTTTGTAGATCATCCAAAAATTACTATTTTAAGACAGTTAAGAAATAATTAAAATGAAAATAAAAATTGAAAAATACTCACATCTTTATAAACAAAGGACAGATCATTGATTTTGCTTCCTATGTGTGTGAGCAAAGACTGATGGATGACCTTTCATAATAGTCCTTCATACATAACTGTGTGAGAGTAACAATTGTGAATTTAGTTCATTTTGTGAAGCTTATGGTTGCTTTGAAATGTACACAGTAATAATCATCTCAACATTTGTTTTAACTAAGCCAAGATTATTTATCTTACCTGAAATGACACCTACTTCTGTTGGGATATTATTATAATTATCATTATGATTTATCAATATAAATCATATAAACCCGAGGCCCTGACTTTGGCATAGGTTTTAAACCACATTAAATAGGCAGACCTTGAGATGGTCTTGAAATGGGATGTTGCATAGGCATGTGTGGGAACTCTGTCTTAGCCAAATTAATTCAGTAATAAAAGGCTAATTGAATTGAAATAGAAATAATAGATTTTACTTGTATAAAGAATATTGGCTATTCTTCAAATAAAAGGAGAATTGGTATTTGATATAGAAAATTTTTTCAGCTGTTAATAATTATTTGTTTTGTTTATTCCAACTTCATGATCATACTATCTCTGGAATCAGGGAATTACCACAATTACACGTAGTTGCATAGGGAACAAGCATTGTAAACACTCAATTCCACCATCACAAGGTAAACTTACATATGGGAGCAGGCTGTTCATTAACAATTAAATCATAATTTGTTTTTGTTGACTAAATTGTGGCAACATTCTGACACAGCCTTAGATTCTTTGTGTTTCTGTTTCCTATAAAATATAATTTCAACCATATATCAGAAAACACTCAATTTAATAATCAGAAAACACTCAATTTAATAACTAGAGAAAAAATTTATAGTCTGTACTCTTGAGTACATTTTTTTTCCTAAGGAAATTTTGGTTGCAATATGTGTAGGGTAAGGAAACTCAGCAGGGGAAAGAGTAGGAGGTAGCTTCTTCATGTTATATTTGTTAATCAAACAAGCCTATAGAACATTTGTATTTGGGGCAGAAATATCTGGTGCTCACGAAAGCAGAACCTCTTACAGTGTCATTAAAAATGAGTAGAAAAAAGTTATTACCACTTCAGACATTATATGAATACTGCAGTAGAAAAAATGAATTGATGAAAGTTGATAACAGAAGAAGGAAAGACCTATTTGTTTTGAAACAACCTGCATTGCATATTTACAACTTTCATTCTTCTTGGTTCTACAACCATCCCCTCCTAGGCCTCTCATTTTGCAATATGTTTAAAGAAGCCATGGTACTGTGACTGAAGTGTATGGTCATTAGAAGGTGAGAAGTTACATAAGAATTTGTATCTTTAAGTGCCACACACATGCATGAGCTTGCTATAAAAATAAAACAAACATTTAGAAACAAAATCTACTGAAATCACATCTACAGTGTGGTGTTCTGTCTTGCTTGTTTGTTTGAGCTATTGCTCAAAGGAAGATCCTTTTCAGATGCCACACAAGCCATTTTATACTACAGACTGGATTGTGTATCTGAGTTTTAATACTCAAGAAATCCATTGAATGTAACTGGCTGGTGTTTTCTTTCACAGTGTTTCATAATAAGGTATTTGGATGAAGCATGTTTTTCAGTCACAGATGACAGCAAGGAAGATTGTTTATGATGTGAGTGAGTTGCTATTTTTGAAAGTTTCTCAATTACTTAAAGTAGTTTTCCTATGTATAATAAAGATTTGTCTTAGCTGCATCATCTATCCTAACTCAGACTTCTGGGTTTTGTCCTTTATAACAGTATTTTCCTAATTTGTTGCCAGTGGACCTGGCAAGTTATCAAGGGCCCCATGAATTTTGGTAGTTTTAGAGAAAAAAAAAGCAATGAAATAGTTTTGTTCACACTAATTTTACAATCATTTCACAATATAAGAAATTATACTTTCACAGACTTTGTGCTTAAAGTTCACATATGTATTGCAAAGACAGCTTATCTCAACCAATAATAAGTTAATAGGATACAGTATTGATATGTCTTGGCTGATATGTTTTTATATAACTTGCAGATGTTTGTTGTTACTTTTCTGTTATATTCCCAATTCACCAAAATATATTAGTAGATAAAAATAGATTCAAAGAAATATAAAGGTATTGGTGAAATTCTTAACTAAATATTTCAAAACAATATTACAAATATAAATAGTGAATATTCTGGAGCAATATAGACCATATATTTACTATATGCTGGGAAAAGTGAATATGCAGTTGTGACGATTTCATACATGCACTTTAAACAGTACAAGTAGAAAAGCCCAATGATAAATACCAGCAGTACTTTATCCAACTGGTTCCTAGTGTTGTCTTTTCTCAAACTTTGTCAAATAATCAAAGGAAGTTATTGAAACCTTTTGTCATTTTTAACACTTTCTGGTACAAAACTTGATGACTTTTGTTGCCAAGGGTGAACAGATTAAAAACTACAAAGGCTTAATTCAAAGTTGTACTCCTCAAAGAAAAACAGATACAAGTAATGCACATGATTGCTTTAAAACTGTTAAATCAACCTTAAAGTTAGTGACAAATAAGCTTAAAGAGAAAGTGGAAGAGGCTATTGATAAAATTACGTTATCAAATCACATTGTTTCGTTTTGGATTATATCAACACATTAATACAGTGTGGAAAAACAGATACCATCTAATGTATGTGCTAGCAGATAATTAAATTTTAAGTTGGAAGGTCTAAATCAGCTCTTGGCATTTGTGTCGAGACTATCTAAGGGACAAGTACTTGCTTTTTCTTCTGTTATCACTAAAAACCCACACTCTACAATAGAGATTTGTGTTTGTTTGTTTTAAATAATTGTTTTCTGAGCTGTGATGTTGACTGGATAATTGTCATTGCTACAGTATGGAGAACAGTCTTGCGCATAGCAAGGCAGGATTTTGTTATAGTGAATTAAAATGGCTTCTCTTAATGGCTAATTCATAAACTACATTGGCAAATATGAATGAGGGATGAGAGAAATATTTCTTCTTAATACTTATAATGGTAAAGACTATTTCAATAATTGCAAGTAGCATAGTCAAGTTGTACATGTTAGTTCTTAAGTAGACTTAAGTTATTAATTTAGGGTCAACATGATTTTTAGTTGAGATAAGAAAACAGGATTTCTTCAGAATACAAACTCGGGTGCAAATGGCTCCATGATCACTGAGAGCGTGACCCTTACTCAACATTTGATGTCTTCTTTCATTTTGAGGGCAAAGGATTGATGCTGCATTTTTAATGTGCCCAAGGATGAATTAATAATCCAAGTTGAAACCTTTAGTGTTTGAGGTTTGAATTATTGTTGACACAACACCTGATACATACTGAAGGTAGTTCTCAAAGAGAAACTCCATAACTTCAGGCTTAACAGTTATTATAAGTAACCCAGAACTACCTGACAGAGCCACCTCTAACTTGCTACTAACCCCAAAGACCTATAATGGTAAATCATGATTCTCTGTTCAGTTAAAAAAAATTTAAAAATGGTTTCTGTATAAAATTTTTAGTTGATCTACGGCTCAAACAACTCATCACTGAGCCAGATAAAGATACATTGATTAAAGACTGCAAATGGTAGCATTCTTTCAACTGAAATTGGTGGTCCGCATTTGTTGAGCCCGTATCAGGTGATCTAGCAGAAATCAACAGTTTGAGAAACAGTCTTAGAAATTTACAATATGAGAATAAAGAGTAGAGAAAAAGATTCATATCAGAATTTGAGTTTAGGGGCAAAATATGAAAGTGGTAGAGACAAAGAAATATCTCTGTCCTGAAAATTTTTTCCTAATTTTCTGAAAGGGAGGGTTAAATCCTATACTCATATCCCCTTCCTCTCTTATTTAGTTTTTCTTTACCTGTTATAAGCTCTTCCCTATTAGTGACGTTCTGGAGAATATGTAGCTCTCTGAATTTGACTGAATTGATCACATTTAGTTGCTTGCCAGTTTTTTTCTTTTTTTTTCTTTAAGAAACTGTAAAGTCAGTATATGCAATTTAAATATCAGTAGACAAATTTCTTCTGTACAAATGTAATTTTAGAAAAGTGTATTTTCTCTGTATTCTTTTTAATATTTTTTATTGAATTATCATTGACATACAATATATACTAGTTTCAGGTGCACAACATAGTGATTCAATATTTTTATACATTATAAAATTATCACCACAATAAGTCTAGTTACCATCTGTCACTATACAGTTATAACAGTATTATTGACTGTATTCCCCATGTTGTACATTACATCCCTGCGACTTATTTTATAGCTGGAAGTTTGTATCCCTTAATCCCCTTCATCTATTTCACCCATCTAACCACCCCCTCCCCTCTGGCAACCACCAGTTCCCTGTATCTATGAGTCTGTTTCTGTTTTGTTTTGTTTCGTTTGTTTGTTTTATTGTTTAGATTCTACCTATAAGTGAAATCATATGGGATTTGTCTTTCTCTGACATTTCAGTAAGCATAATACACAATAGGTCCATCCATCTTTGTATTTTTTAATAGATATAAATTTTATTCAAATGAAAATAGCTCTATTGTTTTAGATATTATAAAAATGATATATACTTATTGTAGAAAACCCAGTCATTGCAAAAAAATTATGTAGACCAAAGGAAAATCACCTGACTCTTTTAGTATTTTTTAATATATATAATGTATGTGTATATATATTTATATATGTTTATATGTATATATATAAAAGATCATATGCTACATTTTTTATAGTTGGTTGGAATTTGATATAGGGAAATTGAAGAAGAATGTTAAATAATGATTAACTTCATGAATGGGATTGATAAGTTTTTACAGGAAATTGAATATTGGATACCATAGAGCTTTTTGTAGTCCTCTTTGTGACATGAGGATACTTCCGTGAGGGTAACATCAGAGGAAGCCCAAATATGATTTGCTGCTTTCTTCCCTATGTTTTATGGATGTAGCACATTGCTTGCTGAGGTTGATGCTGGAATAACATTCTTCCTTCTTATTCACAGTCACACCATTTCCTTTCTATACATCTACCCATGCAGAACAACAAGAGCTCTAATTGCAACAGCACCAACAAATGTTTGAGTGCATACTGTGTCACTGTTCTAGGTTCCTTACAAGCATTATTTCATTCAGTCCTCACAATATCCGCATAATGTAATCATTGTGCCCATTTTAGAGGTGAGGAAACTGAGACTTTTATAGGTTAAAAACAGCCTGAGTTTTTAATAACTCTTCCTAAACAGTTAACAACAAAACTCTGTCCCAGGTATGCTTTAAACTTGACACTGCCAATTGTGATTTAATCAGTGAACAGCAGGCTCTGGCATTTATATGTTTTATTTACTTATTTATTTATTTAGTGTAAAGATTTTTATTTTGACAATATTTATAGTGCCAAAGCACTGGAAATAGCTTGACTATTTATCAGAAGAGTATGGGATGAAGAAGAACTGTATACCCATTGCCTGAAATACTATGTAGTAATTAATATGTTGATAAATATAAATAAATGAAAGCACAACAGTGTTAGTATAATATATATTCTAATTTTTGTAAAAAAGGTGGGGGTACTTATATATGGTATTTTATAAAAATGTAAAAAGATACATCAAACTGTATTGCTCTTTAGTGGGTGTTATTTGAAGGAGGAAAGAACTCTCATTTTTTGTTTTGGTACTTCAGTATTTTTTGATTTGAAACAAAGAGCATGTTCTAATTTTGTAATGTATTTTAAGTAATAAAATAAAAATGTAGAAAGAAAAAAATTATGAGAAGGAAAAAAATCCTTCAATTTAGCAATAACTTTCAAATGATACTTTCAAAAAAATTCTATTTAAAAATGTATATGATTTTGAAACAGACTTATACTTCTCTCTTGCCTGTCTTAACTCTGCTCCTCTAGTTAAAGTGGTGAAATATAGTAAATGGGGAAAAGTGGGGTGGATCTTAGAAGAAATCATTCACATTGTGGAATATACCAAATAATTAAGATTTGACCTTGACTGTTTCTGAGTCCTAATTTTCAAGCACCATTTCTGGTTTGGGGAGCTGATTCCCTCTTTCCGTGCTAATACCCCTTTGCCTGAGAGTTTCTCTGCTCTTCCACTCTCTCTGCACCCTATGCCCCATGCCTTCTTATTTCTCATACTGTCCACACTGACATCCCCAGATCACCCTGTCTCTGACCTAATCCCCTTTTTCATTGATGTATAATTGACTTACAATATTATATTTGTTTCATATGTCCAACTTACAGTGATTGGATATTTTTATACATTACTGAATGATCACCAGTCTAGTTACCAACTTTCACCATAGAAAGTCGATATTATTGACTATATTCCTGATGTGGTACAGTAGATCCCCGTGGCTAATTTATTTTATAACTAGAAATTTGTACTACATAATCTCCCTCACCTATTTCACTCATCCTCCCACCCCCCTGCATTCTAGCAACCACCAGCTTGTTCTCTGTATCTGTGAGTCTGTTTATGCTTTGTTATGTTTACTTGATGTTCTGTTTTTTAGATTCCACATATAAGTGAAATCATTTGGTATTTGTCTTTCTCTGTCTGACATTTCACTCAGCATAATACCCTCTCAGTCCATCCATGTTGTTGCAAATGGAAAGATTTTATTCCTATTTAAGACTGAGTAATATTCCTTTATTATACCTCTCTTTATTATACACCTATAAACATATATCCCCCATTCATCTATTCATAGACACTTAGGTTGCTTCCATATCATAGCTATTGTAAATGATGCTTCTGTGAACATAGGGGTGCATATGTCTTTTCAAATCACTGTTTTTGTTTTCTTCAGAAAAATAACCAGAAATGGAATTGCTGGATCATATGGTAGTTCTTTTTTTAATTTTTCAAGGAACCTGCATACTGTTTTCCATACTGGCTGTACCAATTTACATCCCCACCTTCAGCACACAAAGGCTGCCTCTTCTCCACATCCTTGCCAACATTTGTCATTTGTTGTCTTTTTGATAATAACCATTCTGACAGGTATGAGATCATATCTTATTGTGTTTTGGTTTGCATTTCCCTGATGATCAGTGGTGTTGAGCATCTTTTCATGTGTCTTTTGGCCATCTGTATGTCTTCTTTGGAAGACATTCAGGTCCTCTGCCCATTTTTTAATCAGGTTTTTGTTGCTGCTGCTGTTGTTGTTGTTGAGTTATATGAGTTCTTGGTATATTTTGGATATTAACCTTTTATCAGATATATCATTTGCAAATATCCTCTCCCATTAAGTAGGTTTCCTGTTCCCTTCACTGTGCAAAAGCTCTTTAGTTTGATGTAGTCCCATTTGTTTATTTTTGCTTTGGTTTCCCTTGCCTGAAGAGACATTTCCAAAAAAATATTGCTAACTGATGTCAAGGGCATACTGCTTGTTTTCCTCTAGGAGTTTAATGATTGCAGGTCTTACAGTTAAGTCTATAATCTATTTTGAATATATTTTTATATATGGTCTGAGAAAGTAGTCCAGTTTGATTATTTTGCATGTAGCTCTCCAGTTTTCCCACCCCTTTTATTGAAGAGGCTGCCTTTCCCCCATTGTATATTCTTCTTTCCTTTGTCATAGATTAATTGACCATATAAGCCTGGGTGTATTTATGGGCTCTCTGTTCTGTTCCATGATCTGTTTTTGTGCCAGTACCATACTCTTTTGATTACTTAGCTTTGTAGTAGTCTTAAGTCAGGGAGTGTGATTCCTCCAGCTCTGTTTTTCTTTCTCAAGATTATTTTGGCTTTTGGGGGTCTTTTGTATTTCCATACAAATTTTAAAGTTATTTGTTCTAGTTCCATGAAAAATATCATTGGTATTTTGATGGGGATTACATTGAATCTGTAGGTTGCCTTGGGTTGTGTGTTCATTTTAACAATATTAATTCTTTCAATCCAAGAACGTGGTATATCTTTCCATTTGTTTGTGTTATCTTTAATTTCTTTCATCAGTGTCTTATAGTTTTCTGAGTACTGGTTTATACCTCCTTAGGTAAGTTTATTCCTAGGTATTTTATTCTTTTGATGAGATGATAAATGGAATTGTGTCTTTAATTTCTCTTTCTGACAGTTTGTTGTTAGTATATATAAATGCAAGAGATTTCTGTATATTAATTTTGTATCGTGCAAGTTTACTGAATTCATTGATGAGCTCTAGTAGTTTTCTGGTGACGTCCTTAGGATATTCTATGTATAATGTCATGTCATCTGCAAACAGTGACAGTTTTACCTCTTCCTTTCCAGTTTGGATTTCTATTTCTATTTCTTTTTCTTCTCTGATTTCTTCTCTTTTTCTTCTCTGATTGCCTAGGACTTCCAAAATTACTTTGAATAAAAGTAGTGAGAGTAAGCATCCAAACATTTAGAGAAGAGTTAACACGTATCCTTAAAGTATCCCAAAAAACTGCAGAGGAAGGAATGCTTCTGAACTCATTCTGTGAGGCCAGCATCACCCTGATACCAAAACAAGTCAAAGATATCACACACCAAAAAACAAATTACAGGCCAATATCACTGATGAACATAGATGTGAGAATCCTCAACAAAATATTCACAAACCAAATCCAATTAAAAGGATACATTAAGTGCATTAAAAGGATCATACACCATGAGCAAGTGGGATTTATCCCGGGGATGCAAGAATTTTTCAATATTCGCAAATCAATCAATATGATACACCACATTAAGAAATTGAAGAATAAAAACCATATGATTATCTTAACAGATGCAGAAAAAGCATTTGACCAAATTCAACATTGATTTATGATGAAAACTCTCCAGAAAGTGGGCATAGAGGGAACATATATGACAAACCCAGAGCTAACGTCATGCTCTGTGGTGAAAAGATGTTCATCCATTCTTTCTCCTGAGTTCATGAACGTCTTTATGATCATTACCTTGAACTCTTTATCAGGTAGATTGCTTATATCTACTTCACTTAGTTCTTCTGGAGTTTTGTTTTGTTCCTTCATTTGGAATATATTCTTCTGTCTCCTCATTTTTCCTAATTCTTTGTTTATTTCCTGGTATTCAGTAAGTTAGTTACATTTCCTGATGTAAATGTGGCCTTGTGTAGGAGATGTCCTATGGGGCCCAGCAGCACACTCCTCTCTGGTCACCAGAGCTATGTGCTCTAGGGATGCTCCCTGTGTGGCTTTCATGGGCCTTTTTGTTGTGGTGGGGTCAACTACTGTGGAAGCGCTGGTAGGCGGTGTGGCACCCAACCTAGTTGGCTGCCAGGCCCTGCCACCTGCAGTGGCTGCCAGCTCAATGTGGGTCAGGCTGGGTCCCAGTGTACTGGCTGTGGGGTTTCACTGGGTCAGGGCTAATGCTGGTCTGCTAGTGGGCATGGCCAGGTCCCAGCACATCTGGCTCTGGGGCTGGTGCCAGCCTACTGGTGGATGGTTCCAGGTCCCAGGCTGCTGGCTACAGAGCCAGGGGGCCAAGGGGTGGTGGCAGCTTGCTGGTGGACAGGTAAGCCCCCAGCACTAACAAGCTAAAGGAAGGACTCCAGAATTATACTTGCCAGCACCAGTATCTTTATGGTAGAAAGGGCTAGGTCCCCATAGGGAGTCCCAATTGCCTCCTCTCTGGGAGGCTCTCCAGTATCAGCAAGTTTTTCTGACCTAGGCTCCTTTCAAATTATTGCCCCTGTGCTGGAACTCATAGCATGTGAAATTTTGTACACACCATTTAAGAGCAGAGTCTTTGTTTTGTACAGCCCTCTTTCTCTCCTGTACTCAAGCTCTACTGACAAAGTCAGACATTCTGGGGCCTCAGTGCAAAACTCACAGACTGAGGAACCCAATGTGGGTCTCAGACCCCTTACTTCTTGGGGAGAACCTCTGCAATTGTGATTATCCTCCCATTTGTGGGGCTCCTACTCAGGGATGTGGATCTTGACTATACCGCCTCTCTGCCTATCCTACTAATCTTGTTGTGGTTCCTTCTTTATATCTTCTGTTATGGAAAATCTTTTCTGCCCCTCTTCAGGTTGTTCTTTTAGATGGTTGCCCTTTTAGTAGTTGTAATTTTGATGTGCCTGTGTGAAGAGGTAAGCTTAGGGTCTTTCTACTGTGTCATCTTAGCCACACCAGCATTGGTATGTTTTAAAAAGTTCAAAGTGATTCTTATGGATAGCCATGATTGGGTATTACTGACATAGATAATGGCCAAAGTAATTTCATTTTTTTTGCAGAATTTTAATAAATAGCCAATAAAGTCCACAAACTACTATTATTTGATTTAGCTGTTTTTAAAAATTATTTTTAAAAAATTTTAGTGTTTATTTCACCTTCAGGTTACCCAGGTAATAGGACTGAGCCACATTAGGCTTTAACTTCACATTCAAGGTCTGAAGCTTAGAGAAAAGTATGTGTGACACCTAGAAACAAAATGATTTGCTGCTTACCTCTGTAAATCAAAATCAGTGCTGTGGATTAAGTGATTTGTTTTTCTCGCTCGGAAATAAAAAAGGGTAGAAGTAGGCTCACTGGCAGCAACATGCCAATGTTTAGTCTTATATGATTTGAAACCTCTTGGAGAGTAAATCCTGAAAATAGGGCTTATAAATTCAAGGAAGTAGAAATAATAGAGAATGAAGAAAGAGACACAGAAAATGTAAAGTAAAACTATACCTCAAAACTGCTCTTATGTAGTTGATGAACTTTTTCTTGGCTCCAGCTACCTTTTTATAATTCATTTACGGAAGTTATAAACTCTTTCAGAGAATATATTTTCAGGGTTAAACTATTTTTTAAGTTATCACATATGAAATTTGCTGATTCATTCTGGTATCATATAAATTATAAGTCAAGATTTGAAATATTGTCAACATGAGACTTTGAGTAAAAACAATATCTCCAGGGTAAAGCAAGGAAATGGATGTATATTTGTAGAAAGATGTAGCGAAAATCTGGAAAAATCAGAATTTCTAGAGATAGAAGTTATTGAAAAATTTTCAAATGACATATCTTTAGGTAATTATTTTCTCCCTTTGTGTTAAATCAAAAAGTTAGATTTAACTTTGGATTACAACACTTATGATCAAAGGTATTAGTCCCTGTTGTTTGCATAACTTTTTTTTTAGTTTGGTTGCAGAAATGTAGTATGATGATAAAGTATGAGAAATATGTAGCTTCTTGATGTAGATCTCATGAACATTTTTCAAATTTGCAAAAAAAGTTACCTCTCACTTATAGAATAAACTCTCTGAGAAAAGAAAAACTTTTTATTGTCATAATCTAGGATGAGTTATTATAGATAGTCCCTTAGAAAATAGAGGAAGCCTTTCTGTACTACTAAATATACGATTTCACTATTAAGTATTCAAATTTTTGTGCCTATTTTTAAAGGTATGATGATGTAGGACAGGCAGAACTGATTTCTCCATAAGGAGTATATAGCCACTTGAAATTTTTTAGGACCTAAGTTACCAGTCATTTCTGTGTGACTTGTCAATCATGTCATCAATAAATTATCAACTCCAACCAAAAAAAATGTAAAGAATTTCTTCAATGTAAATTTCCTGTTGGACTTAAATATTGATCATCATTTTCTTTGGCATGAAAATTCTTCCAAAATAATTCTCAGAAAAGGGTTCAATCCAATTTATACTATTTACATTCTCTTTTTCTCTATTTTCCATAGAATTGCATAGAGTCATTTGGTTCTGTCATCTCCTTATCTTAACTTTGTCCTAGTTCCGCAACTGTTTTCAGTTGTGAAACATGACAAAGTGAACCAAGGACTGGACTTATAATCAGAAACTAGAGGTTTGGCTTTGACACTGTCATTTATTAACTGTAACATAAACTGAGCATGTAATCTAATTTATATGAGCCTGTTTCATTCCTGCTAAAATGAGAATAGTAATATTTATTGATATAGTCATGATGGGTAACAAGAGAGAGAGGAGACATGATGAATACAAAATGGCTTTACAAATTTTAGGGGGTGTACACATGTATTTATTATTATTTCAAAATAAATGACAACTTCTGCAAGAGAAATTTAAAAGCCCAGTGAACTCAAGGTTGTACTTTTAATTTGATCTAGATATCTTTATCCTCCTTGAGTTAAATGCCTTTTCCCCTTTATGTGTCAGCATGGGCTTTAACCCTTTAAAAGTGCTTATTCCCTTTACAGTAATATACTTCATACCAGTCAGTCCAAATAAGATTCATTCTTTTTTTTTTTTTTGCGCTATGCGGGCCTCTCACCGCTGTGGCCTCTCCCATTGCGGAGCACAGGCTCCAGACGCGCAGGCTCAGCGGCCATGGCTCACGGGCCCAGCCGCTCCGCGGCATGTGGGATCTTCCCGGACCGGGGCAAGAACCCGTGTCCCCTGCATCGGCAGGCGGACTCTCAACCACTGCGCCACCAGGGAAGCCCAAGATTCATTCTTTCAATGGAACTTTTGACTAAGGAATTATTTAAGTAAAAAATAGAGGCTCAGAAATAATAACTGATATTATAAATAATTGGGCACTCGATTCTGCCATCTGGTGTCTATTAACTTACCCTTGCTAATGCCAGTATTTGGAGAATTCAACTCCCCCTGAAATATGTTTCAAAGAAAAAAATATATATGAAAGAAATGAATTTCTTACACTGTCACTCATAAATTTTTTTAAATGCAAATCTGATCATGACACCCTTCTACCTGGAAACATCTTTTTGTGCTCAAGGTAAACACAAATCCTTATATTGTCCTCAGGTATTTAACCACAAACTACTTCATCAGTCTTATTTTCATTATCTCCTCACTACATGTCTTACACTTAGCTTTACCAAATTTTTTACCATTTCTCCTAAACACATCATGTACTTCCATTCCTCAGATAACATGATGCTTCCTCTGCCTAAAATGTCATTCTCTTCTCTTATTACCTAGTGAAATTCTAGTAATTTTTTAAAAATCCAGCTCAAATATCAATTCCTCTGTGAAGTCTTGCCTGATTCTCCAGGGAAGGTTAAACATCATTTCAGTATGCTCTCAGAGCACATGCTTCTAGAATAAGACCCAATACTCTATAAAATGACAATTTGTGTGTGTGTCTACTTATTCCAACAGATTGTAAGCAGAGGCTCTATCTTGTTCTCTCTTTTTGTCTGCCACCTTGCAGTCTCTGGCACATATCAGGCTCTGAATAAATATTTGCTGAATGAATGATTGAATGATTCAGTCAGGGAGTCATTTAGCACTTTGTCAGGCCACACTAATTGAAGTAAAAAATCATCGAAGACGTGGATGGACCTAGAGACTGTCATACAGAGTGAAGTAAGTCAGAAAGAGAAAAACAAATATTGTATGTTAACGCATATATGTGGAATCTGAAAAAAATTGGTATAGATGATCTTATTTACAAAACAGAAATAGAGACGCAGACGTAGAGAACCAACGTATAGATACCAAGGGAGAAAGAGGGAGAGGTGGGATAAATTGGGAGATTGGGATTGACATATGTACACTATTGATACTATGTATAAAATAGATAACTAATGAAAACCTACTGTATAGCACAGGGAACTCTACTCAGTTCTCTGTGGTGACCTAAATGGGAAGGAAATCCAAAAAAGAGGGAATATATGTTTACATATAGCTGATTCACTTTGCTGTGCAGTAGAAACTAACACAACATTGTAAAGCAACTATACTCCTATAAAAAATGTTTAGAAATAAAAAAATCAACGACAGCTTTTGAAAAGCAATCACCATTCCACAGACTACTTATTAAATGGGAAAAGAACAACTTTTTAATATTTTGCTAATAAAAATCAGACAATAGTAGATTGATAACTGCAGATTTCAGGCACCATGAGAAAAATATCCATGGCTCAGCAAGATTAAATATTTCAGTTCTTAGGTTTGAGAAGAATCATAGAATCATATGGTAAAATTGCTGTTAAGGGTAATCTAGTCCAACTCCCCACATTGTGAACAGACACCTCCAGTTTCCATATTCTCATTAATATCTCAGGTGAGATATCATATTGTGTGTGAGCAATTCTTATGTTAAGAAGTTCTTATTTACTTTGAGTTGAAATCTATATCTAGTATTCTCAACCCATTATTTTAGTATATCCCTTGAGGCCATGCAGAGTAAATCTAATATTAAGTTTTCAAATATTTGAAACCTTTCTTATTCTAGTTATTCCCCCAATCCCATAAGTAGTAACATGCAATTCCCTTGATTCTTTCAACTCTCTCTTGTCTGTTATGATTCTAGTCTTGCACCATTTTTTGTCCCCTTTCTTTGAATATTTATAGTAGTTCTGGGTTACTCTGTATCACAACATTGATCATGTCATCTGATCATTGTTGACGAGAGTGGGAATGTTATCTCTCTCATTCTAGATACTGTTATTCTGTTAGCACAGTTTAAGATTTAATCTGATTTTTTTTAAATGTTCATGTCACACAGTTGACTCATATTGACCTTACTGGAGATACTCTCTTTCTATCTAAGGATACAGTAACAATTCACTGAGATATTATCTAATAATAATGTTAGAGAAGGAGCCAAGTAATCTTCAGTAAAGGAGAAAAAATTAAACAAAAGGGCAAAAATTGTGTGAATTAAATATAGACACCATGCACTGGCTAAAAACTATTGAAAATATTATGCTAAAATGCTAAATTTTTAGATTTTGCCACTTTCATATTGCAGACATATTAAGCAAAGTATTTAGTAGTTTTTAGGACTACAGTATAATTTAAATTTCAGTGTTTTTAGCATTTCCATTGAATATAGCACAACAATGTTAATAATTTATAAAAGCATATATTTTTTATGGAATTTGTGATTTCTCTAAGTTTGGATATGTTCTTTATATTTAGAGATAAACTTATTTCAGGAAAATATACCTTCAATTTTATAATAAAAATTCAAGGAAAAATATGATTGTTATAGCAAAAATTATCTTAAGAAAACTTCCCTGGCATGAGTTTAGTCCAATAAACAAGTAATGCATGTTATTTTCACTTCTTACTTTCTTGAATACTTAGGAATTTACTAAGTATGTGCAGTATATTTACTGATGTGACTGGTTGTGTTTCATCTATTTGTTTGTAATTTTTAACTTTCTGTTTAGATTTTAAACCCTATAAGGCCAAGTCAGTTTTCTTCTTGTGTTGTATTTCTTCCTGTGCTCTTTTAGTGTTTTATGGTGTTATTATGTACTCAAGGAACAAGCTTTGTCATTGAAGATTGGTTTGTGAGTGCTTGCTTTCCTCTCTTCACAAATGCATTTTGGATTAATGTGTATTGGTTAACCTCCCTTCAAACTTATATAGATTTTCCTTGTAGGTCTTTGAAACTGTGACATTTATCATCATATGTAGGCTTTAGATTGGAAGTTTAATCCTGAAAAGCTGCTTATTTCTTTTTTATACATTTGACTATAGCTTAGTCATGTGTGACTACGTAGATGGTAGTGGCACCTGTGTGAAACTTCACTGTTAGAATATAGCTAAATTTTCTATGGTTAGGATAACTGAGTTAATTATTTAATCACCATTTTCAACTCATTTGCACTGTTTAGAAATTAAAATGAAATTCTGTACATTAAAATAATAAAGAATAAATGTTTCTAGTGATTATTTTTATTTAAAAAATAGCACTCAAAGCAAGATTTAAAGGAATAGCCATATCTAGGTTCAATTATGTGTTTTTTATACTAATCTCCTGTCAATCACTGCTTAAAACCCCTTCCCACCGCAGATTAAGTCATCCAGTATATTCATACTTCTACTCAAAGCCTGCTAGCTCTTATGTGTCTTAGCTCCAAATGTTTTTTAGAATAGTTTAGATTCAGGTATTTTGTAAGAGGATTTTTGTTTTAAACTACCAACTATATCTAAGTTTTGAAAGTCCTACTTACTTAGTTAAAATTCATGACTTTGAAGAGATGTAGGTTTAACAACTACACTACTCTGTGTTTGTGACTTTGGTCAGTTTTCTTAATCTCATGGTCTTTGTTGTTTCTAAACTAGGTGGATCTCATCAGATTGTTAAGGAAAGAATTGTGATATTTTATGAGGAATGCTGGATATTGTGCTTGTCATTAGTAAGAGCTCAGTAAATAATAATTATCATATCTTATTATCATTATCCTATCAGTTTTTTCTGTATCACCCATTTGAATTAGTAACTTCCCTGTCTTTTAAAGATTGTCCTGAATGTAGCTCTCGCTTCATTGTAAAACTAATTTCATTCCTTCAGGGATGAAACTGAGTTTTATTTTGGATTGCTTCCTGCTAATCTTAGGGAATATTCTTGGTTTACTTTTTGTACCTTCATGATAAGTTCTCTGAGGGATTAGAGTTCTTTCAAAGGATTATTTTTTCATTCTCTTGGCCAAATTAGAAAAAGAAAGTCATACTATTTCTTCAGCCCAATGCCTAGCAGGGTGATTTCCCCATTAATTTTTTGTTTGTTCTTTTTTGGAGGGGCAAGAGCAAGTAAAAAGTTACAAAGCTCTCCTACCATTTTTACCCCTTTTATTTTTATTGTGGTAAAAATAATATAATATTTACCATCTTCAACCATTTTTAAGTGGCACTTACATTGCTGTGCAACCGTCACCACCACTCATCTCAAGAACTTTTTTGATTTTGAAAAATTGAAACTATACACATTAAATAAAAACTCCATATTCTCCTGTCTCCCCCCATCCCCTGGAAACCATCATTCTACTTTCTGACTCTATGATTTTGACTTCTCTAAGCACCTCAAATAAGTGGAATCATACAGTATTTGTTTTTTATTGCTTGGCTTATTTCATTTAGCATAATATCCTCAAGGTTCATCCATGTTGTAGCATATGTGAGAATTTCCCTCCTTTTTAAGGCTAATATTGCACTGTATGTATATATTACATTTTGCTTATTCATTCATCCATCCATGGACACTTGGGTTTCTTCTATGTTTTAGCTATTGTGAATAATGCTATTATGAACATGGGTGTACAAATACCTCTTTGAGACCTGGCTTTCAGTTGTTTTTAGTATATACCCAGAAATGGAATTGCAGGATCATATGGTAATTCTGTTTTTAACTTTTGGAGGAACTGCCATGTGGTTTTCCACAGTGGCTGTAACATTTTACATTCCCACCAATTGTGTACAAGCGTTCTACATTCTCCACATCCTGTCAACACTTGTTATTTTCTGGAGGGTTTTGTTTTGTTTTGTTTGTTTTGATAGTAGTCATCCTAATGAGTACGGGGTAGTATCTCATTGTAGTTTTGATTTGTATTTCCCTAATAATTAGTGATGTTGAGCATCTTTTCATATGTTAATTGGCTATTTGTATATCTTCTTTTGAGAAATGTCTATTCAAGTGTTTTGCCTATTTTTGAATCAGGGTGTCTGTTTATTTGTTGTTGTTGAGTTTTAGGTGTTCTTTGTGTATTCTTGATATCAATCCCTTATCAGATATATGAGTTGCAAATGTTTACTCCTATATGTTCCTTTTTTACACTGTTGATAGTGTCTTTTGATGCACAGATTAAAAAAAAAAATTATTAAGTCCAATTTGTCTACTTTTTCTTTTGTTGCCTGTGCCTTTGGTGTCATATCCAAGAAACCATTGCTAAATTCAACGTTGTCAAGCTATTATGCTATGTTTTCTTCTAATGTTTTATAGTTTTAGGTCTTGCATTTAGGTCATGGATCCATGTTGAGTAATTTTTGTATATGGTGTTAGGTAAGGGTCCAATTTCATTCTTTTGTATAGGGATATCCAGTTTTCCTAGCACCATTTGTTGAAAAGACTGTCTTTCCCATTGAATGGTCTTGGCACTCTTAATGAAAATCATGTGACCATAATATGTGAGGATTTATTTCTGGACTCTAGTCTATTTTATGGTTCCATATGTCTTTCTTTATGTTCTACCACACTGTTTTGAATACTATAACCTTTTAGTAAGTTTTGAAATCAGGAGATATGAGTCCTCCAGCTTCGTTCTTCTTTTTCAGGATTGTCTTGGCTATTCAGGAATATTGTGTATTTGTCTTTTACCCCATAATTGTTTTTGTATGATGAATAACACGTGATTTTTATACATCAAACATCTGCACTTCTATCCCCAGCAAATATTCTAAAATATTTATGCAACTTGTTCTTTTTTTCTTTTTTTTTTTTGCGGTACGCGGGCCTCTCACTGTTGTGGCCTCTCCCGTTGTGGAGCACAGGCTCCAGACGCGCAGCCTAGGTGGCCATCAGGGGCCCAGCCACTCCGCGGCATGTGGGATCTTCCCGGACCGGGGCATGAACCCATGTCCCCTGCATCAGCAGGCGGACTCTCAACTACTGCGCCACCAGGGAAGCCCAGCAACTTGTTCTTTTTTGTAGCTACTATATAACTTATCTCCTCCTGTCTCTTCCCCCCTTCCCATGTCTCCTGCATCTACATACTTTCCTTTCCCCATTACTCAGGTTTAAAAAATCACAGGTTTCTTTAAAAACCTATAAAGTGATTTCTTCATAATATCCAATCATACCACTCATTCAACCAATAATTTATTGTGTGCTTACTGTCAAAGCAGTTTTATAGAAAGAACTCAATCTGGACCTTATTACATAAAAACATGCTATTATTTTGCCTTTTATTTCACATGAAAAATTCTATAAAATATATTTTTAAAAGGATTAGGACCACCAAATAGGCCCAAGAAGTCATGATTCTTACCACTGGTTAATTTAACTCATTTAAAACAATTGAATTTTCCCACTTCACTTGAAAGCTCAAAGGGAGATAATTTTGTCTTGATAGTATGACACTAACTTATCTTTTGATAAATATGTTAAAAGCAACCAGTCTGATGTATTCAGGGTTGGATACCATGCCCTAATTTTTGTTGACTAGTGACCTCTAAAACTTATTACATTTGAGCCCACTTAATATCAAATCACCTAATGGAAGCACATTTCTTTCTACCAAATCATTTTGTACTAATTCAGTACAATTTTGCCCATTTAATATCAATTGACACTAAACGATTTCCTGTGCAATGTCAATTGAAAATCACTGATTTCCTGCTAATACAGCACTTAGTGTCAATTTCTGTGTGCAGCAAAAGCATTTTTTCAATTAACTACACCACGTAATTTTTTGTTTTTAGTTGTTTTCATGTCCCGTAAGACAATAGTTTTGTGAAACAAAGACATAAGAAGGAGAAAAAGATTACTTTCTTCCTTGGCATTTAATAATTTAAATATAATGATTTTATTTCTAACCTATAGGAGGTCAATAGCTTATTGGAAAACTTTGGAATATATCAAGCAATGTTGCAGTAAATTGGCATTAGCAGTAAATAGTACTGTATGTTTTGGGACATTGTATATACTAGGCTATATGTAGAAAAATGTTTTGACTAACAAAAAAATTCTTACTAGTACCTCCTCTCATGATTTAGCTCAAGAAGACCTATTATTGAATAGAGATGAGGTCATTTAAATATCCTCTTATTAGAAAAATGAGGCAATATTACCTTCACTAATTCATGAAAATTCAGAAAGATTCATGGCCTAGTGCAGCTAGGTTAACACAGATGAAACTGTTCTTCTGATGAGATAATATCAGGTTTACTCAGCAAGTGCAAGTATTTCTGTGTTACTCAGTATATATCTCCCATTTTGGATGGTGATGGAGAAGGAAGGAAATTGGAGTTGACTTGCCCTGTCCTAGAGAATAAGGAAGAGATGTATATAAAAACATAAAAAAATTATTCAAAGCTATAAATAAAATAAGTGTATATTGAAAGTTTATTCAAATACTAAGCTATTTAGCCAAATACATAATAAGATACCTAATTAGAATAGGGCATGGTCTCTTCCTGTAATAGAGCTCAACATCTGATGAGAGAGGAAGTATTCACAAGTGAGAAATAATTAAATAACAAACTTTAAGTGATAAATTTTGGGACACAGTCTGTAAGTGATGTATGTCTTTAGATTTTTTAAAAGATCAATATGTACTGAAGGTGCTCTAGGGTGAATCATTGAGTTCTATACTGAAGGAAGCTTCTGGTCTGTCTTGGCAAGAAGGACAGAATAAACTCTCATTAAGTAGATAAGTTTTTTTTTTTTTTTCTTTCAAAAAAGATCCTTCTTATACTGTTTGATCCTTCTTATACTGTTTGAGTCCCAATTGACATTAGCTCTATTTTTGAATAATCCTGATTAAAAGAGATTTCAGCAATATTTCAAAATCATATTTTTCGAATGTGTGGTACATGTTAGTTATAGTGATAGGCACTGGGAATAAGAGAGAAGTAAATATAGTCCTTTCCCTTGAGGAACTTCACTTATAGGAGTGGAATGATATATGCACACACAGATATTAATATTATGTAATAATAACTTGATGGTATGCAACAGTATGCTACTGGTAAACGAAGGCACCTACTGCAGCCTGGAAATTCAGGGAAAACTTCTTGGTGTCTGTAGAGATATAGGAAATAATCCTTGAAAAATGCATAGGAGATGACTAGATGAGGGAGGAAATATCTCTTAGGTCAGAGGGAACTGCGTGAGTAAAAGCATGGAGATTATAAACATGGTGTGTGTGGGAAGCCATTATACCCAAAAAAACATATATGTTACAAAGTTGAGATCATAACATATATACTGTTTTGTAACATTTTCTTCATTTAATAGCATACACTGATCATTTTTTCCACGATTTTTAATTATTTTCACAGGACTTTAAAAATATTGCTACATGGTATTCTGTCACATGTTGCAAATAGTTTTTTCTGAATTTATTATTTGACTTTTAATGTTGTTTGTTTTTGCTATATAGAACTTTTCATTTTTTATACATTCAAATCTACTATTTTTTTAAGAACCTGCTATATTTTCCTAATGGCTTCTGCCTTCGCTCTTATGCTTAGAAAGACCTCTCCCACTTAGATTAAAAATCCTCCTATATTTGCTTCTAGTTCTTTTATGGTTTCATTGTTTACATATAACTCTTTAAACCATCTGGAATTTTATTTTGATATACAGTGTGAGATAGGCTCTAAATTTACTCTGTTTAAATATTTAACCAGTTGTCCCAGCACCATCAATTGAAAAATCTATGTTTTCCCCGTTGATTTGAAATGCATTATTTATCATATGCTAAATACTTAATTTACAAATGGGTTTGTTTCATGCCTTTCTATTCCATTTCCAGCCTTTCTATTTTTTCTCTTCAGTTCTTTCAGTTTCTGTATTCTTTACTTGGACTATGCTATTTTAACAATTGTGGCTTTTACAATTACAGTTTAAACCTGTTAATGAGAGTCCCCTTTTATTATTTTTTCATTTTATAAGATTATTGACTATTTTCACCCAGTAATTTCTTCCATAAGAACTTTAGAATAACTAAAGTTAGAATAACTAAAGTTATGGTCCCCGCCCCCCACCCCCCTACACCTCCTGCCCAACTTTCAATTTCATTGGGCTTCTAATAGGGGTTGCACTACATTTATGAGCCTTTTGGGGAGAAATGACATATAGGTTTATTAGGTCGAAAAACTAGAACTGAAACTTTAGGTAAAGGGTCCTTTTTAGTTATAGTGACTATACATTACACCTGTAAAGAAATGCCTGTGTTTGACAACAGGTGTTTTTGTTGTTATTGTTTTGGTTTGGGGATTTTTTTTGCTCTTGTTATTTTTGCTTTTTATTTTCTATATTTTTCTTTTTATAAACCCACATGTGTTTTTCATGTTGAAAAATAAATTCTTTAAATTTTTTTGTTTACCTAGTCAATGAACAGAAGTGAGAAAAGAAGGGAGAGATATTGCTAAAGGGAGGTGCAAGGTCAAGGGGATTTGCATTAGGATGAAGGTGATTTACATGTTCTGAAAAATAAGGAGCCAGTAAAGAAGACACTGAAGATAAGGGGAGAGAAGTGATAATCGATAGAGCAAAGTCTCAGAGATTTTAGGAGGGTATACAAATCAAGTATACAAGTGGAGGGATTGACCTCAAGTAGAAGGATAATGATAGTGGGTTGGAAGATAAATAAATGAAAATACAACATGCATTGAGTCTATCTGATTATCACAATAACCTATGATTAGGTATTATTGTTTTACGGATGAGGAAATTGAGTTCTAAAGATACTAGGTGAAGAACAATTAACTTTCAGAAAACTTTGGTGAGATGAGATCTGAGATTCGTACAATTGAAGTGAGACATTTATATATTAATGATAAAATGATTTCAAACTACCAGGAGTTATTTGGGATAGATTGTCAGTAAGCATAGTACAGTGAACAGCAGAAAGTGGATGAGGGAGAATCGTCATAAATAGTCCTAGTGAGAATGGACCTTATTTAACTTACTTCAATTTTCTCCATTTTAAAATATCTTGCCTTGACCCCCAAACTAAACATTAGTTATTTCTTAAGCTTCCCATTGAAGCTTGAAATCTGTAAAAATACTCATTCTTGTGTCTTCCATGTCTCTCATTAAATGTCTCTAGATATTTAGATCTATCCCTGACTTTGTAACATTCCTTTACATCAGTGTGTTTTTCTGTTTATACAATCTTCAATCTATCCACTTAAATTTATTATGCCAATTACTTTGGGTTAGGCATTGTTAACATTGGGGACACAAATATAGAAGAGGTTTCAACTATTAATGCAGACTCCTTCATTATGATATTGCAGAATCTGTAAAATTTCATGTCATAGGAGAATCGGGAAATATTTATGCAAAATATTCACATAGGTATCAAGCCTGGGAGCAAACACAGAGCTTATTCTGATTTAAACCCTTCATTTTACAGGGGAGAAAACCTAAGTTCACAGATATTAAATTATTTTTTCCTATAAGAATTACATTAAATAATCTGTGTTTTCCTCAATAGGTACAATTTTGATTATGTGATTCAATGAATCATTTTTCTTAATATATTTAAATCTGTCTGATTTTATTTTACTCCTATTATTGTGAGAATCATGCATTTCCAATTAAAAAACAGTCCTGTGCTAAATTTTGTATCTGAAGTAAACCTTCATAATAACATCAAACAATAAGGCAAACTTTTATAATTTTAAATCAGTATAGTCCCTTTTAGTAACAGTAGCTACGAACAGTAACTACTACTACTACTACTAACAATAATAATTAGATTTAATTGTATTTCCTAAGTGAATAAATATGCAGCATGCTGTTTTGTTTAAAAATAATAATGTCAAGGCATATAAAGGCACGTTTTATGTGGAATTGTTAACCCCTTGCTGTTGTGATTGAAGTGTATGAGGAAGTTCTTCTTAAAATTTCTTTCAAAACAGCTAACTATACAGTTAAAATTCCCAGCATTAGCAACCAGTTCTTTTCAAATAGAATGACTTATTAATATGCAAAAGAGACGTGATGTACATGCTTTACTCTTTTAATATCCAGTGTGACTTAATTTGTGAGACTGTTTTCCCAAGACACCTATCCAGGAGGTGTGTCTTGAGGGGAAAGATGGGATTAACCAATAGGTAAGTTTTTTTTTTTTTTTAACATCTTTTCTGGAGTATAATTGCTTTACAATGGTGTGTTAGTTTCTCCTTTATAGCAAAGTGAATCAGTATACATATACATATATCCCCATATCTCTTCCCTCTGGCATCCCCCTCCCTCCCACCCTCCCTATCCCACCCCTCTAGGTGGTCACAAAGCACAGAGCTGATCTCCCTGTGCTATGCACCTGCTTCCCACTAGCTATCTATTTTACGTTTGGTAGTGTATATATGTCCATGCCACTCTCTCACTTTGTCCCAACTTACCTTTCCCCTCCCCATATCCTCAAGTCCATTCTCTAGTAGGTCTGCGTCTTTATTCCCATCTTGCCCTTGGTTCTTCATGACCATTTATTTTTAGATTCCATATATATGTGTTAGCATATGGTATTTGTTTTTTCTCTTTCTGACTTACTTCACTCTCTATGACAGACTGTATGTCCATCCACCTCACTACAAATAACTCAGTTTCGTTTCTTTGTATATATGTGCCACATCTTCTTTATCCATTCATCTGTTGATGGACACTTAGGTTGGTTCCATGTCCTGGCTATTGTAAATAGAGCTGCAATGAACATTGTGGTACATGACTCTTTTTGAATTATGGTTTTTGCAGGGTATATGCCCAGTAGTGAGATTGCTGGGTCAAATGGTAGTTCTATTTTTAGTTTTTTAAGGAAACTCCATACTGTTCTCCATAGTAGCTGTATCAATTTACATTCCCACCAAGAGTGCAAGAGGGTTACCTTTTCTCCAAACCCTCTCCAGCATTTATTGTTTGTCGATTTTTTGATGATGGCCATTCTGACCAATGTGAGATGATATCTCATTGCAGTTTTAATTTGCATTTCTCTAATGATTAATGATGTTGAGCATTCTTTCATGTGTTTGTTGGCCATCTGTATGTTTTCTTTGGAGAAATGTCTATTTAGGTCTTCTGGCTATTTTTGGATTGGATTGTTTGTTTTTTTGATATTGAGCAGCATGAGCTGCTTATAAATTTTGGAGATTAATCTTTTGTGAGTTGTTTCATTGGCAAATATTTTCTCCCATTCTGAGGGTTGTCTTTTCGTCTTGTTTATGTTTTCCTTTGCTCTGCAAAAGGTTTTAAGTTTCATTAGGTCCCATTTGTTTATTTTCGTTTTTATTTCCATTTCTCTAGGAGGTGGGTCAAAAACGATCTTGCTGTGCTTTATGTCATGGAGTGTTCTACCTATGTTCTCCTCTAAGAGTTTAATAGTGTCTGACCTTACAGTTAGGTCTTTAATCCATTTTGAGTTTATTTTTGTGTATGGTGTTAGGGAGTGTTCTAATTTCATACTTTTACATGTACCTGTCCAGTTTTCCCAGCATGACTTATTGAAGAGCTGTCTTTTCTCCATTGTATATTCTTGCCTCCTTTATCAAATATTAGGTGACCATATGTGTGTGGGTTTATCTCTGGGCTTTCTATCCTATTCCATTGATCTATCTTTCTGTTTGGTGCCAGTACCATACTGTCTTGATTACTGTAGCTTTGTAGTATAGTCTGAAACCAGGGAGCCTGATTCCTCCAGCTCCATTTTTCTTTCTCAAGATTGCTTTGGCTATTCGGTGTCTTTTGTGTTTCTATACAAATTGTGAAATTTTTTGTTCTAGTTCTGTGAAAAATGCCAGTGGTAGTTTGATAGGGATTGCATTGAATCTGTAGATTGCTCTGGGTAGTATAGTCATTTTCACGATGTTGATTCTTCCAATCCAAGAACATGGTATATTTAGCCATCTATTTGTACCATCTTTAATTTCTTTCATCAGTGTCTTATAATTTTCTGCATACAGGTCTTTTGTCTCCTTGAGTAGGTTTATTCCTAGATATTGTATTCTTTTTGTTGCAGTGGTAAATGGCAGTGTTTTCTTAATTTCACTTTCAGATTTTTCATCATTAGTGTATAGGAATGCAAGAGATTTCTGTGCATTAATTTTGTATCCTGCTACTTTACCAAATTCATTGATTAGCTCTAGTAGTTTTCTGGTAGCATCTTAGGATTCTCTATGTATAATATCATGTCATCTGCAAACAGTGACAGCTTTACTTCTTCTTTTCCAATTTAGACAACTTTTATTTATTTTTTCTTTTCTGATTGCTGTGGCTAAAACTTCCAAAACTATGTTGAATAATAGTGGTGAGAGTGGACAACCTTTTCTCTTTCCTGATCTTAGTGGAAATGGTTTCAGTTTTTCACCATTCAGGATGATGTTGGCTGTGGGTTTATGATATATGGCCTTTATTATGTTGAGGTAAGTTCCCTGTATGCCTACTTTCTGGAGGGTTTATATCATAAATGGGTGATGAATTTTGTTGAAAGCTTTCTCTGCATCTATTGAGATGATCGTATGGTTTTTCTCCTTCAATTTGGTAATATGGTATATCAATTGATTGATTTGCATATATTGAAGAATTCTTGCATTCCTGGGATAAACCCTACTTGATCATGGTGTGTGATCCTTTTAATGTGCTGTTGGATTCTGTTTGCTAGTATTTTGTTGAGGATATTTGCATCTATATTCATCAGTGATATTGGCCTGTAGTTTTCTTGCTTTGTGACATCTTTGTCTGGTTTTGGTGTCAGGGTGATGGTGGCCTCGTAGAATGAGTTTGGGAGTGTTCCTCCCTCTGCTGTATTCTTTCTGGAAGAGTTTGAGAAGGATAGGTGTTAGCTCTTCTGTGAGTGTTTGATAGAATTCGCCTGTGAAGCCATCTGGTCCTGGGCTTTTGTTTGTTGGAAGATTTTTAATCACTGTCTCAATTTCAGTGCTTGGGATTTTTTTGTATATATTTTCTGTTTCTTCCTGGTTCAGTCTTGGAAGGTTGTGCATTTCTAAGAATTTTTCTATTTCTTCCAGGTTGTCCATTTTATTAGCATAGAGTTGCTCGTAGTAATCTCTTATGACCCTTTGTATTTCTGCCATGTCAGTTGTTACTTCTCCTTTTTCATTTCTAATTCTATTGATTTGTGTCTTCTCCCTTTTTTTTCTTGATGGGTCTGGCTAATGCTTTATCTATTTTGTTTATCTTCTCAGAGAACCAGCTTTTAGTTTTATTGATGTTTGCTATAGTTTCCTTAATTTCTTTTTCATTTATTTCTAACCTGATCTTTATGATTTCTTTCCTTCTGCTAACTTTGGTGTTTTCTTGTTCTTCTTTCTCTAATTAGTTTACGTGTAAGGTTACGTTGTTTATTTGAGATGTTTCTTGTTTCTTGAGGTGGGACTGTATTGCTATACACTTCCTCTTAGAACTGCTTTTGCTGCATCCCATAGGTTTTGAGTCGTTGTGTTTTCATTGTCATTTGTTTCTAGGTATTATTTGATTTCCTCTTTGATTTCTTTTTTTTTTTTTTCTTTTGCGGTACGCAGGCTAATCACTGCTGGGGCCTCTCCTGTTGCGGAGCACAGGCTCCAGATGCGCAGGCTGTGCGGCCATGGCTCATGGGCCCCGCCGCTCCACAGCATGTGGGATATGCCTGGACCGGGACACGAACCCGTGTCCCCTGCATTTGCAGGCGGACTCTCAACCACTGCACCACCAGGGAAGCCCCTCTTTGATTTCTTCAGTGATCTCTTGGTTATCAAGTAGAATATTGTTTAGCTTCCATGTGTTTGAATTTTTTGCAGATTTTTTTCCTGTAATTGATATCTAGTCCATAGCGTTGTGGTCAGAAAAGATACTTGATACGATTTCAATATTTTTAAATTTACCAAGGCTTGATTTGTGACCCAGGATATGATCTATCCTGGGGAATGTTCCATGAGCACTTGAGAAGTGTATTCTTTTGTTTTTGGATGGAATGTCTTATAAATATCAATTAAATCCGTCTTGTTTAATGCATCATTTAAAGCTGGTGTTTCCTTATGTACTTTCCTTTTGGATGATCTGTCCATTGGTAAAAGTGGAGTGTTAAAGTCCCCTACTATGATTATGTTACTGTTGATTTCTCCTTTTATGGCTGTTAGTATTTGCCTTATGTATTGCGGTGCTAGTATGTTGGGTGCATAAGTATTTACAACTATTATATCTTCTTCTTTGTTTGATCCCTTGTTCATTATGTAGTGTCCTTCTTTGTCTCTTATAATAGTCTTTGTTTTAAAGTCTATTTTGTCTGATATGAGAATTGCTACTCTAGCTTTCTTTTGATTTCCATTTGAATGGAATATATTTTTCCATCCCTTTACTTTCAATCTATATGTGTCCCTAGGTCTGAAGTGGGTCTCTTGTAGATAGCATATATAAGGGTCTTAGTTTTGTATCCATTCAGCCAGTCTATGTCTTTACTTTTTAGGTAAATGGATTATTTAATCCATTTAGTTTTTACTTTCAAGGTAATTATTGATATGTATGTCCCTATTACCATTTTCTTAATTGTTTTTGGTTTGTTATTGTAGGTCTTTTCCTTCTTTTGTGTTTCCTGCCTAGCATTTGTTGTGAAGCTGGTTTGGTGGTGCTGAATTCTCTTAGCTTTTGCTTATCTGTAAAGGTTTTAATTTCTCTGTCAAATCTGAATGAGATCCTTGCTGGGTAGAGTAATCTTGGTTGTAAGTTTTTCCCCTTCATCACTTTAAATATGTCCTGCCACTCCCTTCTGGCTTGCAGAGTTTCTGCTGAAAGATCAGCTATTAACCTTATTGGGATTCCCTTGTATATTATTTGTTGTTTTTCCCTTGCTGCTTTTAATATTTTTTCTTTGTATTTAATTTTTGATAGTTTGATTAATATGTGTCTTGGCGTGGTTCTCCTTGCATTTATCCTATATGGGACTCTCTGTGCTTCCTGGACTTGATTAAGTATATCCTTTCCCATATTAGGGAAGTTTTCAACTATAATCTCTTCAAATGTTTTTCAGTCCCTTTCTTCTTCTCTTCTTCTTCTGGAACCCCTATAATTCAAATGTTGATGCGTTTAATGTTGTTCCAGAAGTCTCTGAGACTGTCCTCAATTCTTTTCATTTTTTTCCTTTATTCTGCTCTGCAGTAGTTATTTCTACTATTTTATCTTCCAGGTCACTTATCCGTTCTTCTGGCTCAGTTATTGTGCTATTGATCCCTTCTAGAGAATATTTAATTTCATTTATTGTGTTGTTCATCACTGTTTGTTTGCTGTTTAGTTCTTCTAGGTCCTTGTTAAACGTTTCTTCTATTTTCTCCATTGTATTTCCAAGATTTTGTATCATCTTTCCTATCATTATTCTGAATTCTTTTTCATGTAGAATGCCTGTTTCCTTTTCATTTGTTAGTTCTGGTTTGTTTTTACCTTGGTTCTTCATCTGCTGTGTGTTTCTCTGTCTTCTCATTTTGCTTAACTTACTGTGTTTGGGGTCTCCTTTTTGCAGGCTGCAGGTTCATAGTTTCCGTTGTTTTTGGTGTCTGTCCCCAGTGGCTAAGGTTGGTTCAGTGAGTTGTGTAGGCCTCCCAGTGGAGGAACTAGTGCCTGTGTTCTGGTGGATGAGGCTGGATCTTGTCTTTCTGGTGGGCAGGTCCGTGTCTGGTGGTGTGTTTCGGGGTGTCTGTGGCCTTATTATGATTTTAGGTAGCCTTTCTGCTAATGGGTGTGGTTGTGTTCCTGTCTTGCTCTTTGTTTGGCATAGGGTGTCCAGCACTGTAACTTGCTGGTCGTTGCGTGGAGCTGGGTCTTGGCATTGAGATGGAGATCTGTGTGGGATTTTCATCATTTGATATTAACATGGAGCTGGGAGATCTCTTGTGTACCAATGTCCTGAACTTGGCTCTCCCACCTCAGAGGCACAGCCCTGATGCCTGGCTGGAGCCCAAGAGCCTGTAAACCACACGGCTCAGAATAAAAGGGAGAAAAAAAAAGAGAGAAAGGAAGAAGAAGATAAAATAAATAAAATAAAATAAAGTTATTAAAATAAAAAATAAGAAATAATTATTAAAAACTTTTTTTAAGTATTAAAAGAAAATAAAAGAAAGAAGAGAGCAACCAAACCAAAAAACAAATCCACCAATGATAACAAGTGTTAAAAACTATACAAAAAAACAAAAAAAATACCGGAGATACAGAACCTTAGGATAAATGGTAAAAACAAAGCTGTACAGACAAAATCACACACAGATGCATACACATAGATACTCACAAACAGCAGAAAAGGAAAAAAAAAAAAAAAAAAAAAAAATA
>NW_006786963.1:2593531-2599574 GCF_000442215.2 Lipotes vexillifer
TTTTTTTTATATATATATATATATATATACATATATATATATATATATACATATCATTGCTCCCAAAGTCCACGGCCTCAATTTTGGGATGATTTGTTGTCTCTTTGTGTATTCCAAAGATGCAGCGTACATCAAGTTGATTGTGGGGTTTTAATCCGCTGCTCCTGAGGCGGCTGGGAGAGATTTCCCTTTCTCTTCTTTGTTCGCACAGCTCCTGGGGTTCAGCTTTGGATTTGGCCCCGTCTCTGCGTGTACGTCGCCTGAGGGCACATGTTCTTCCTTGAGACAGGATGGTGTTAAAGGAGCAGCTGATTCGGGGGCTGTGGTTCACTCAGGCCAGGGGGAGGGAGGGTTACGGATGCAGGGTGAGCCTGCAGCGGCAGAGGCCAGCGTGACATTGCAACAGCCTGAGGCACGCCGTGTGTTCTCCCTGGGGACTTGTCACTGGATCACGGGACCCTGGCTTTGGCGGGTTGCACAGGCTCCCAGGAGGGGAGGTGTGGATAGTGACCTGTGCTTGCACACAGGCTTCTTGGTGGCTGCCGCAGCAGCCTTAGTATCTCATGCCCATCTCTGGGGTCTGTGCTGATAGCCACATCTCGCGCCCGTCTCTGGCGCTCCTTTAAGTGGCACTCGTTTTTGTTTTTAATTAATTAATTAGTTTATGGCTGTGTTGGGTCTTCGTTTCTGTGCGAGGGCTTTCTCTAGTTGTGGCAAGCGGGGGCCACTCTTCATCGTGGTGCGTGGGCCTCTCACTATTGCGTGGGCCTCTCACTATCGCGGCCCCTCTTGTTGCGGAGCACAGGCTCCAGACGCGCAGGCTCAGTAGTTGTGGCTCACGGGCCTAGTTGCTCCGCGGCAGGTGGGATCTTCCCAGACCAGGGCTCGAACCCGTGTCCCCTGCATTAGCAGGCAGATTCTCAACCACTGCGCCACCAGGGAAGCCCATAAGCAGCACTCTTAATCCCCTCTCCTTGTGCACTAGGAAATAGGGGCCAGAGAAAGTCTCTTGCCTCTTTGGAATCTCCAGACTTTTTCCCAGACTCCCTCCCGGCTAGCTGTGGTGCACCAGCACCTTCAGGCTGTGTTCACGCAGCCAACCCCAGTCCTCTCCCTGGAATCTGACCTCCGAAGCCAAGCCGGAGCCTCAGCTCCCAGCCCCCACCCTTCCCGGCGGGTGAGCAGACAAGCCTCTTGGGCTGGTGAGTGCTGGTTGGCACCAATCCTCTGTGCGGGAATCTCTCTGCTTTGCCCTCCGCACCCCTGTTGCTGCGCTCTCCTCTGTGGCTCCAAAGCTTCACTCCTCCGCCATCCGCAGTCTCCGCCCATGAATGGGCTTTGTAGTGCGTGGAAACCTTTCCTCCTTCACAACTCCCTCCCACTGGTGCCGGTCCCGTCCCTATTCTTTTGTCTCTGTTTTTTTCTTTTTTCTTTTGCCCTACCCAGGTATGTGGGGAGTTTCTTGCCTTTTGGGAGGTCTGAGGTCTTCTGCCAACGTTCAGTAGGTGTTCTGTAGGAGTTGTTCCACGTGTAGATGTATTTATGATGTATTTGTGGGGAGGAAGGTGATCTCCACATCTTACTATTCTGCCATCTTGAAGCTCCTCCCCAATAGGTAAGTTTTAATGAGGAGGATAGAGAGGTAGATTCCAAGTACAGGGAAAATCTAAGGGACAAAGCAGAGGAGTCTAAGTATGTGTAATGAGGATTGCAATCTGTTCTTACTTCCATTAAGGGCCTTATCAAATGATATTGCAGTTACATTCCTGCCTCTCCACCTAGGTTGTAAACTTTTCCATGTCAAAGAAGGCATATTTCATGTCTTTGTCAATAGCATCTACCGTAGTTCCTGGCAAATAATTAGGGTTCAGTAAATATTTATTGAATGACTAAAGGAAAAAAGGAGAATCTAGGAGATCAGGTTTCTTGCAAGGAAGAAAAAGGGAGAATCTGAAGACAAACACTATCAGGTACATTTTTTTGCCTTGACCAACTTTGCGTTATGCCAACAGTAGATCTCTGATTTAGTCCTGCAAGAAGTGGACAACCATAGAAGTTTTTTGTGTACTACAAATTAGACTGTAGCATAGTTGGGAAATAGGATGTAGATAACAAATATAAATGACTAGTTCTCTTAAAAATAATTTAATAAAATACGTTTATCTCTAAATTAGTAGTCTTTTAGTATTTGATTCAGAAAGGAGATATAACTTGGAATCATCATTAAAATCCTAACTGAGCTTGCGTGATTGAATTAGCAGTGCTTGGAAGTATTGTTTAGTAATGTTCTGACAGGAAAGAAAATTTGCTTTATTTTAGCATCATTCCCACCACCTCCCCCAACCAAGTCCATCAGCAGTGTAATGTAAAATTAGGAAAGAGAGAGAGAAAAAGGAGAAAGGGAAAAAAACTGAAAAGGTTGGAGATAGTACAAAGAAATGAAGTGGAAGAGAAGAAAAATTAAAAAGGAAAGAAAGAAGTACAAAGAGAAAGGAAATGTTGAAAACTTCATACTGTAAGTTTATCCAGTTTGGGGTTAGTCCTGAACAGAGTGTGGAGGGCTATCTCTATATCCAGCGTTACCATGGTTGAAATGACTGAAACAATGCCTTGCGTAAAATTTCTGTATATACAGGACTGAACACTCTATTATATGGAATTATTCTGTGATCAGGCACCTTATTCTTTTTCTCCCTCCTTCCTCCTCTCCCTCCTTCCCTCCATCCCTTCCTCCCTTTTCTCCTTCCTTACGTTTTTTCCCTTTTTTCTCTTTTCTTTTCAGGAAGCAGGGTATATAGATTTTATTAGAAGATAGCTATTTGGAGATTTAGACTGCAAGATTTGACACCAACTCTTGGAAATGAGTTTCTGTGTAGTGCAATAAGCCCTAGGGTTTGTGCCTTTTTCTGTCCTTCTTTCTTTCTTTCCTTTTCTTTCTTTTTTTTTTTTTTTTTGGTTTTATACATGAACAAAGGAAAGACAAAACACAAGAGGGTCTTTCATTTGCCATAGTCCACTTCCTTGGGTGCCATTTCTTTCTTTGTTCAGAGATGAAGATTCTGTGTATTCTTCTCACACTGAACACAGCCAGTTTTTCTTTTGTTCTATTTTAAAGGGTATAACATTTCTTGAACTGAGGGACACATTTATAATATAAATTTAAAGTGAGATTTTTATTTATTTATCATTTTCATTGAAGAATTCTCTAAATTTTTGACAAGAGATATTTGATATTTGGTCACATTTATCTGTCTTCATTTTAAGGATCTCCATGGCACTGAAATTTCTGTTTAAAGAATTTGAAGAATGTTTTATTATATAGAGCCCATGCAACTTGTTTACTTATCCCTATTCTGTTATGTCATTTATTTCTTTCTAAATGTTAAACAGGGTTGCTAAAAACCTGTGTGTGTGTGTGTGTGTGTGTGTGTGTGTGTGTGTGTGTGTTTTAATGGAGGAAAAGTAGAGACAGAGGGAAATTGAGCAGTCACTGCATCCCAGCCAATAGGCCTATTTCTAGGGAGAGGGATTTTATTCCAAAGAATTTGTTTTTAATTCTTCACTTTTAAATTAATAGGGTTTTAAAATATTTGTTACAATGTGATTGAAACTAATTTAAATAGAAAATTTCACCTTTTTGATTTATTTTCTGTTGTAATCAATTGGGCATTGGATTAGTATCTGTGCAACTTTTGTATAACCCCAAATATTTTATAAATAAAAAATCTAAACATTTTCCTTTGTTACCTCAGAAATTATATACATTTGAAAGACAAACAGTTCATATCATACTGGATTTTAGTTGCTTATCACTAGTATGAACTTGGAATGAATATTATTTTTAAATAAGTATTCTTAAAGAACTGAGATTTATTGCAACTTTCCTTATACCGGGTACTTATATCTTGTCTCACATAATGCTCTGAACATCTCTTTGCATTCTATAAACTTGCTTCTGTAAACTCAGGTTTATAGAAGATGAAATTGAGGCCCAAAGAGAGTAGGTAAGAACTAAGGTGATTCAGGTCCTAATTACAAACCTCTATCCACTTCTCTCCATTTCCACTGCTGCCTTCTTAGTAGAGGTTACCATGATCTTTATCATGGACCACTGGATTAGTCCCCTAACTGGTCTTCTCACTAACTGCCTTGCTGCTTGCAATCTGTTCTGCATGAGAAACAGGTTTATTCTTGGATTATGTCCAAGAAGTATGCTTCAGTGACTTCCCATTTCACTTAGAATAAAATTCTGTAAGGTCTGTCTCTCCATTTCTCTTTAACCTCATCTCAAAAGTACTCTCATTATAACTTAAAACATTCTAGCCACATTGATGTCATTTTCGTTCCTAGGCAATGTCAGATGCTTTTTTTCTTTGGAGCATTCATACATACTGTTACCTGCCCTGGCTTTCTGCATCTTTGGTTGCCTCTCATCCTAAGATACCACTTTTTTAAATAGTCACCCTTCCCCCTTGCCTGGATCTCTGTTAGTTATTGTCAGAGGACCTTCTTAATTTGTAATTAACTATTTTGTTTGTTTACTGTATATCCTCCCCTCTCCTCATAGTACACTGAAATCTCTATGAGGACAGAAATTTTCTATTTTATCTGTTGCTCTTTTACAGTGTCCAGCACTGTAGACACTCAGTAAATATTTGCTAGAAGAATATATAACTAAATAAATATATACATACATACATACATATACATACATACATTCTCCACTCTAATGTGTTTTCATATTAATTAAATGTAGTCATAAAATGTATCCCTTTGGTAATGTATATTTTATTCTTTACTTCTTTGGGTATTTTTGTTGTACTTTAGCAAGGTTTGGAATATGTAAAATGATGGCACTTCTTTTATTTCCTTTGAATATTATTCCTTGCTCAGAACATGTTATCTTCCTGCTTGGCCAACCCAAAATATATTGTGGCTTTATGTTTTAGCAAAATATCTAAAAGAACCATAAATTATAGTGTCATTAGCTGAAGGACACCTTAAACCTTGTCTATACCCATTACCTCTTTGGAGCCTGAGCCTCCTTTGCGGATCCTCCAGCAAGTGGTCCTGGAGACAGTGCTTGGACATCACCAGGCTCAAGGAACTAAGTACCTTTTAAGGCAACCCATCTAATTTTTTTAAAAAATTTTAATTTTATTTATTTATTTTTGGCTGCATTGGGTCTTCGTTGCTGTGTGTGGGCTTTCTGTAGTTGTGGCAAGCGGGGGCTACTCCTCATTGTGGTACATGTGCTTCTCATTGCAGTGGCTTCTTTTGTTGTGGAGCATGGGCTCTAGGTGCACGGGCTTCAGTAGTTGTGGCATACGGCCTCAGTAGTTGTGGCTCGTGGGCTGTAGAGCACAGGCTCAGTAGTTGTGGCTCACGGGCTTAGTTGCTCCATGGCATGTGGGATCTTCCTGGACCAGAGCTCAAACCCATATCCCCTGATTGGCAGGTGTACTCTTAACCACTGCGCCACCAGGGAAGTCCAACCCATCTAATTTTTAATCTGTTTTAATAGCCTGACATTTATGTTTAGGGTTTTAGGCATTAATATATTCCAAGTTTCTCCTATTAAATTTTCACTGTTTATGCCCTTATATTAATTTGATTTTTTTTCAGTTTGACCTAATTTTGTTATTTCTTTTTATTTAAAAACTCAGTTAAGGCAGTATTTTTCCTGAATTAGTAATTTTTTTGGGGGGGGGGTTGTTCAGACTTTTAGCTTGTTAGTAAACTTAATGAGGAGAGTCAGAGTATTTGAAAATTTCCTGCAAAATAGTTCCATCTATATTTGTTGCCATTTCTCATTGTGCCAGATCAGTCAGTCACTGTATTCAGATCATAATCAGTGTAATATTTCAAGTAAAATTCTGAACTAAATGTATTTTCTTCTTGAATCCTCTGGAAAACACATTAATTTTATTGAGAAAATCGAGTAAAATATAATTTATGGCTGCAACTTCTTAAGATATTTCTCTAATATGTTTCATTATTTAATTTCCCAAATCATGCCTACTAATTTTGAATAATGTAGGGA
>NW_006786963.1:2599584-2602232 GCF_000442215.2 Lipotes vexillifer
GAAACCATTTTCTGAAATTAAAAAAAAAAGATCGAAAGAAACGGAAAAGAAGAGAAAATCAGAGTATTTTAAAAGAAGAGAAAATCAGAGTATTTTAAATAAAGTGTACTATGTATATTCTGAATGCCATCACACTTTCAATGCCCAGGACTTTGCTAACTCACAATTATCTGTTGAGTAAATACTTATTCAAAACTTGCTATGTGTTCTACTGCTAATCCCGTTTTCTCAGCTGTATACTCAACCTTTTCTTCTTAGCTTATAAACTTGTGCAAGCATCTTCCATCACATATACCAAAAAGTAAGCAAACAACAACAAAAAGAAAGAAAATCCTTTTTTAAAAGATTTGCTGTTACCATTTTCTTCTCTCTCATTTCTATTCAAACCTTCAGGAAGGAATTTTTAATTCTTCACTTAGTAGTATTTTGTGTGTGGGGGGGGATAGGTGAGAAAAGCTGTCAGAAGCCTCCAAATTAAAAACATTTTTTTTTGGAAATAAGAAAGTATGTAATGTATGTGTGTGTATTCTCATTTAAAAAGTATTATGGGGCTTCCCTGGTGGCGCAGTGGTTGAGAGTCCGCCTGCCAATGCAGGGGACACGGGTTCATGCCCCAGTCCGGGAAGATCCCACATGCTGCGGAGCCACTGGGCCCATGAGCCATGTCCGCTGAACCTGCGCGTCTGGAGCCTGTGCTTCGCAACGGGAGAGGCCATGACGGTGAGAGGTCCGCGTACCGCAAAAAAAAAAAAGTATTATGGAAAATCTTAAGTTTACACAAAAGAAGACAGTATGATATAATAAATCCCTAGCTTCAATATCAATAAGTGGTCAATAAACCACATCCACACTCAATTATTTTAAAGCAAATCTAAGATATCATAAAATTTCATTCATAAAAATGTCAGTATTTCAGGGCTTCCCTGGTGGCGCAGTGGTTGAGAGTCCGCCTGCCGATGCAGGGGACACGGGTTCGTGCCCCGATCCGGGGAGATCCCACATGCCGCGGAGTGGCTGGGCCCGTGAGCTATGGCCGCTGAGCCTGTGCATCTGGAGCCTGTGCTCCGCAGTGGGAGAGGCCACAACAGTGAGAGGCCCACATACTGCAAAAAAAAAAAAAAAAGTCAGTATTTCAGATACAGCTTTTAAAGTCCTTTCTTGGTCCGAAAGAGTTTTCTAGAGAAATCCTCTCTGTAGGCTTTCTTTAAATTAACACTCTGATTCATCTGTAGCCTATTTTATGACTTTGTCTAATCAGAATATCTTGGGAGGGTGCCGGGAGTTCAGAAAGGGACAGAGGCACAGATAGCCCACGTTGAGGTGGCATTCACCCACAGTCATGCATGAAGGTGGGGCACCAGCTCACATTTTGCAGAACTCTAATGCAATAGCACAACCAGAATATTGACATTGATTGGTTCAAGATGGCAGATTAGAAGTACATGCGCTCACTCCCTATTGCGAGAGCACCGGAATCACAACTAACTGCTGAACAGTAATTGACAGGATTACACTGGAATTCACCAGAAAGGATAGCCCACATCCAAAGACAAAGGAGAAGCCAAAATGAGAAGGTAGGAGGGGCGCAATCACAATAAAATCAAATCCCATAACTGCTGGGTGGGTGACTCACAAAGTGGAGAACCATTATACTACAGAAGTCCACCCACTGGAGTGAAGGTTCTGAGCCCCACGTCAGGCTTCCCAACCTGGGGGTCTGGCAATGGCAGGAGGAATTCCTAGAGAATCAGACTTTGAAGGCTAGTGGGATTTGATTGCAGGACTTTGAAAGGACTGGAGGAGACAGAGACTCCACTCTTAGAGGGCACACACAAAGTAGTGTGCTCATCAGGACCTTGGGGAAGGAGCAGTGACCCCACAGGAGACTGAACCAGACTTACCTGCTAGTGTTGGAGGGTCTCCAGCAGAGGTGGGGGGTGGCTATGACTCACCGTGGGGACAAGGACACTGGCAGCAGAAGTTCTGGGAAGTACTCCTTAGCATGAGTCCTCCCAGAGTCCGCCATTAGCCCCACCAAAGAGCTGGGTAGGCTCCAGTGCTGGGTCACCTCAGACCAAACAACCAACAGGGAGGGAACAGCCCTACCCATCAGAAGACAAGCAGATTAAAGTTTTACTGAGTTCTGCCCACCAGAGCAACACCCAGCTGTAACTACCACCAGTCGCTCCCATCAGGAAACTTGCACAAGTCTCTTAGATAGCCTCATCCACCAGAGGGCAGAGAGCAGAAGCAAGAAGAACTAAAAATCTGCAGCCTGTGGAAGGAAAACCACATTCACAGAAAGATAGACAAAATGAAAAGGCAGAGGACTTTGCACCAGATGAAGGAACAAGATAAAACCCCAGAAGAACAACTAAATGAAGTGGAGATAGGCAACCTTCCAGAAAAAGAATCCAGAATGATGATACAGAAGATGATCCAGGACCTTGGAAAAAGAATGGAGGCAAAGATCCAGAAGCTGTAAGACATGTTTAACAAAGACCTAGAAGAATAAAAGAACGAACACCTAGAAGAATTAAAGAACCAACGAACAAAGATGAACAATACAATAAATGAAATGAAAGATACACTAGAAGGAATAAATAGCAGAATAACTGAGGCAGAAGAACAGATAAGTGACCTGGAAG
>NW_006786964.1:0-1826 GCF_000442215.2 Lipotes vexillifer
GTTGTTCAGGGCCAGAACCAAGCGGTCCAGGGGCTGCTGTCTGGCTTTCTCTGGATACGAAGGGCTCAAAGTCCCAGGTCCAAAAGTTGGAAAGCTCTGCCCTGGAAGGCTCTTGTATGTGGGCACCAGGAAACATGCGCCAGAATGTTTATTGTAGCACTATGTATGATATCTGCCCAAATGGAAACAACCCAAATTACCCATTGACAGTAGAATGGATACATAGGTTGAGATACAGTTGATTCTTGTTATTTGTAGATTCCATACTTGCAAAGTCCCCTATTTGCTGAAATTCATTTTTAACCACAAATCAGTACCAGAGTGCTTTCCTCCTCATTCGAGAGGGCTGTGAAAAATTTGAGTTGTTGGAATATGTTCCCAACTGTGGTCAAACAAGGTGACGCTCTGCCTTCTGGTTTCAGTCTCATACTGCAAACAAGTGTCCTTTTCATGACTTACTTAGTGCCACATATTTTGCATTTTTGTGCTTCTTCGTTGGTGATTTCATAATTAAAGATGGCCTCCAAGCTTAGTGCTGAAGTACTGTCTAGTGTTCTTGAGTGCAAAATGACTATGACGTGCACTCAAGAAAATATGTGTGTTACATAAACCTTGTTCAGGCGTGATTTATAATGCTGTTGGCTGTGAGGTCAATGTTAATGAATCAATAATATTTGTATTAAATGGAGTGCCTTTAAACAGAAACACACATGAAACATGATTACGCAGCGATCAGTCGATGAACATGTTGTGACCAGCGGATGGTAGGAACTTGAAATTATATTTCCCTCAGGAGCAATGTTTCAGGATTGCCTAATTCAGTGCTCATGGCAACTTAATAGACTGCAAATAACTATCATGATAATGAGAGTCTACTGGATATTCACTTGGTGGAACAGTGTACAGCAATGTAAATGAACAATTGCCTGCCACATGCGCCAACAGGGATGAATCTCAGTTACACAGTATCACCCGGGAGAAGTCAGAAACAACACAAATGATTCCACTTACATAAAGACCAAAGGATGCAGCAAAACCAAAATTGTCAGGAATATGAACCTATGTAGAAAATAACTAAAGAAAAGGAAGGGAATGATGAAGACAAAGGATAGAGGTTACTTCTGAGGAGGGTGAAGGGAAAGGAATTGGAGCTTACATGCAAGGAACTTCTAAGGTTATGGTGATGTTTGAAAAAACACTGCTATAAAAGTTTACTGAGGGAATGAATGACTCCCAAATCTGTATCTCTCTCTAGCTTTGACCCCTCACTGGTGTTCCAGAACCAAATTTCTAAGTGCATTCTGGCTAATTCCACCTGCATGTCCTATAAGAAACACAACCTTAATGTATCCAAAATCCCATCATTTCCCTCCCAATCTTTCTTTACTTCCTGTGTCCTCATGCTCCCCATCACAAAGTCACTCAAAACGGAAATGTTAGTCATCTTTGACTTCTGCTTCCTTGTGGTGGCCACAGAAACATGCCCTTCCGATCCACTGCAGGGAACATAGTAGATTGGCAAGTGCCAGCTGCCACTTCTCTGGCACCACCATTGTTTGTGCCAAGATCCCACATCCTCTGGGTAGTTCCCAGCCAGTGACTGAGCATGGCAGGGGCATACTGCTTCAGGACAGGGACTCCTCTAAATGGCAGCTGTAGGTTGGGGACTCCACATGAGCCTGAACAAACTAAACTAAACTGAACTAAAGTTTAGTGTTAGAACGAAACTGCATCTGAGATTCTTCTTATCTGACCCTCCTTTCCCCCACATCTCTCTTACAGATGTCAGACCTGCATCGCACCCTGAAGAAGAAGACTCATTCCTG
>NW_006786965.1:0-431 GCF_000442215.2 Lipotes vexillifer
AGGGTTAGGGTTAGGGTTCGGGTTAGGGAACGGGGACTGTTTAGGGTATTGGTTAGGGTACGACAACTCTTAATGTTAGTGTACGTGTTCGCGGACGGGTTAGTGTGAGCGTACGGGTTAGGTGTAGGACATGGTTTAATGTAACGCTAAACGTAAGTTTTAGGCTTAGGTTTAGGGTTAGGGTTAGGGTTAGGTAACGGGGATGGTTTAAGGTATGACAACGGTTTTGGGTTAGCGTACGTGTTAGGGCATGGGTTAGTGTTAGCCTACGGGTTCAGATTAGGGCACGGGCTAGGATAAAGCTTTGGGCAAGTGTAAGGGTTAAGGTTACGTTTAGGGTTAGTGAACGGGGATGGCTTAGGGTAGAAATTAGGTTACGACAACGGTTTAGGGTTAGCGTACGTGTTAGGGCACAGGTTAGTGTTAGCGTA
>NW_006786966.1:0-217 GCF_000442215.2 Lipotes vexillifer
ACTAGGCTTAGGGAAACAGAAAACAAAAAGACAGAGCCACCCCAAAGTTTGGGGCTGCCCTCTGCACAGGAACCTCGTGCACTGTACAAGATAATACCCACGAAAGGAAAAAATGGGTCGTCTAGTTGCGGCACTTACGTACCATGGAATATCCGTCAGCAATGAATTCAAGTTCATCTGGCCCGTAGCATCTTAGTGATTGGATTTACGTACGATG
>NW_006786967.1:0-942 GCF_000442215.2 Lipotes vexillifer
GAACCTGTGTCCCCTGCATCGGCAGGTGGACTCTCAACCACTGCACCACCAGGGAAGCCCCAGAAGTAAAATTTGAAAAAGATAATATTATGTTCTAGATGAGGTGAAGAATGTGTATTATCAGTTAATGAAGCAAAATAGATCATATGGAGGATAAATATTTTTTTGAAGTGGATTTATTTAGAGAGAAACACTCCACAGAGTGTGGGCCATCTCAGAAGGTGAGAGCAGCCTTGGGAGAAACACACTCCACAGACAGAGTGTGGGCCATCTCAGAAGGTGAGAAAGGCCGAGGATAAATTCTTTTAACCTGAAACTAATCACACGTCAAGAAACTGGAGAACACAAAAGACAAAAGACAATCTTAAAAAAAATAATTATCAAGGAAACTGATCACCCACCATGAAACGGTGTACTGATGGCATAATTTGAAAAAACAGTAACAAAAGCCATATTCGATGGAATAAATATTCAAAGTTCTGAAAGGAAAACTCTTCCTCTGGAACTTATTACTCTGTCGCATTATAATTTATAAAAGTTTACCAACAAGGGAACTGATAAATTATTTTTATTGTATGCATACAATGCAAAATTATAAATAATTAAAAAATTAAAGAACATCTAATATATCAATTTTTCTTAAAGTAAGAATGTTAAAAGAAGAAGCCAAAGGCAATATGATTTACATGACACCATATATAACCAAAAATATTATTATTATACATAATCTTCATTATCTACAGCTGTGCTGAATGCATAAACATTTTTATAAGATAGATATATGCCAAGTTCTTGATGGTGGCTATCTTTCTCATTGTTGGTGAGAGTGTAAAATGGCACAACCCTTACGGAAAACAATATGAGGTTTCCTCAGAAAATTAAAAATATAACCACCATGTGATCCAGCAGTCCCACTTCTGGGTTTGTATCCAAAAGAATTCA
>NW_006786968.1:0-3264 GCF_000442215.2 Lipotes vexillifer
GGGGGTGTGTGTGTGTGTGTGTGTGTGTGTGTGTGTGTGTGTGTGTGTGTGTGAAGACAGAGAGAGAGGGGATAACTCTGGTCAGAGTGTGGGCTAAAGCTTGGGGGAGGAGCTAAACAGGGGCAGGAGGGCTCTTCCCAGCACCCAGTCAGGTGCTTGAATTTTCTTCCCAGTTCACAGACTTGAATTTTCTTCCCAGTTCACAGATGAGAAAGCAAAGGAAGCCTCAGGGAACTTCAAGGTCATATAGACAGTGAAGGTTAGAACTCTAGTCTGTCTAAGCTCCATTTCCCCATTTTATGTTGGGTGTGTGAGTGTATATGTGCGTGGGGGCTTAATTCCTTTTTCCATTTTAATGAGAAAATGCCACGGTGTGGGGCAAGGTGGAGGGAGGTGGGAGGGAGGACGGGCTCTGGCAATTTCCTCTTCTAGGAGTAAAGCCTCCATACTTTGGAGCTGTCTCTCTTTGGGAAATTCACCAGGATGGGCCTTTATACAAACATGAGGCAAGTCCCCGCCCATTGTCCTTGGGGAGGGGGTGGGGTCACCCCAATCTCTACGCAGATGGAGCAGAGTGCATTGAGTTCTCTTTAATGATGTGAATCTTTTTAACCACCCTTCACCCTTGAGGAATGGGGGAGAAATAATCTTCCTGGAGCGAGGTTCCAACTGGACCTGAGGTGCCTCCTTGGGAGGTTTTTGAAGATTGAATAATGGAGATGAGGAAGGTACTGCCGACCCTTGTGACTGATTTGTTTGAGCCATCCAGTCATTCATTAATTCACCCAAGCTCTGCTAGGCTTTGGGAATTTACTGGTGAGTTACCCCCCAGCTGAACTTTGGGAGAGTTAAAAGGGCAGCAAAGCAGCCCAAAATAGGATAACTAAGATTGTAACTGACTGCTAGACCTGTGAAGCCCACCTGGAGTCTTGATGTCAGGGTGGTGGGAGAATGGGGTCTTTGGGTCGTGTCAATATTTGGATAGTTCAAAATCAGGATGATCCAGTGGGTGGTAAAATAAATTTACAGTTAGAGTCTGGAATCAGGGAAATGCAGCTTAGAGACGTATTTGGTTAGTAGAGGTTATTTTTTAATTTGAATTTAAATGCCTTTAGGTGGGGATTGGACTCCCAACTTCCTGGGTTCTCACCATTCCTTACTGGCCCCATCGGATTTATGGATTTACATTACAGGCCGTCTGCCCAGCCCTGTGGCTAACAGAGTTTTCCACCCTAGCAGTGGATGTCTCCAAGTTTTGAGAGTCTATTAATTCAAGTATAAACGAACCAAAGGCAGATGTGCAGAATCTGGTAATGGTTTTAAGCTTTGAACTTCTCTCTGATTCTCACTGGGATGAGATGATAATGGTGATCTTTACTGGTGATCTTTATTGATGACAGTAATAATTGGTGATAAATAATGGTGAATAAGTTGACATTCATTTCCATTCGTTCCACATGTTTATTGAGAACTGCTGTGTGTCAGCACTTTTCTAGGTCTCAGGAGTACGGCAGTGAAGAAAACAGACAAAAATGGGACTTGAATTCCAGCGTGGGTGGAGGGAGACAGTAGAGAAGATACATGATTGAAACGCATGGTGTATTAGACGGTGATAAGTACTATGGAGACAAAGTGGGAAAGAAGCTAAGAAGTTTTGGGGGAGGAAGGCTTAGATAGGGCGGCCATCGTGGGCTTCACTGAGAAAATGAATCTTTAGTAAAGACCTGAATTAAGTGAGGGAGCTGCCATCGGGGGCAAAAACATAGGCAGAGAAAGCAGCAAGTGCAAAAGTCCTGAGGGGGGACCAGGCCTGGGGTTTTAGAGTAGCCCTGTCAGCATACCACGCACTGTTCTAAGCTATTTCACTTCTATGAGGGAGGTAACGTTATTGTTCCCATTTACAGATGGGCAAACTATGGCCAGAGAATCTAACAAACTTGCTGTGGGTTAGATAAGAGGTGGAACCAGGCTTCTAACCCAAGCTGCCTAACTCCAGATCTTGTGCTTTTAAATACTAAGCAGTGTTAAAGAGATCAGACCCAGGTACTGAAGATTTACACCTCCAGCTATAAGCAGCCTTCCAAGCCCTGGAGGAAAACCCTGGGTGTGGTGGGAGGGGAGGGAGTGACTCAGACCTTGGCTGGCTTCCCGCTGAGTCACTGCCGAAAGGAGTCGAGTGGCACTCAGGCCTCACCTCCTCACACTGGTAAGTTCCTGTCTTCTGGGGGAGATGCCTGGCAGCAGACCTGAACCACACATCGTTGGTAGACAAGTTCGTCTGACTTTCCTAACAGCTCTGTTGTGGAACTGTGGGTGGGCTCCATTTCCTGGTGTGACACCACAGCCAACAAGAGGGAACACTCCTGGAAGTTGACTTTCTGCCCAACCTAGCTCTGTATCCTCCAACGTGTCCAGGATGGACACATTCTGTCCCTCGGCAGGCTGGCTGTTTTTCATCTCAGGCGAACTCTTCAAGAACAGCTGTGTGCTTGCCATGCCACTACAGAGAACGAGATGCAAAGGGCAGCCACACACATTGCCCTGGGGCTCACCCTCTTGACATAGTCATTCAGGAAGACAGCAAGGAAGAAATGTGTAAGTACTACAGCAAGTATGTCAAGTTTGTTAAGATTTCAAAACAGGAGTTGACGAATAGCAGTAGCTAGCATGGACTGAGCACTAACTATGTGCCTGGCAGTTTCGAAGTGCTAACCATGGTATATCTCATTTTCATAGTTCTCACAACACCTAGTTAGGGAAGTGCTTCCCATTGTACAGAAAAGACAACAGAGGCTCAGAGATGTCACACATAGGAAAGGGCAGGAAGGACAGTGGGAATAAAATCCTGGAGTCAGGAAAGTACAAGCCTGGGCTTCCCTGGCAGTCCAGTGGTTAAGACTCGGTGCTTCTGGGCTTCCCTGGTGGTGCAGTGGTTAAGAACCCTCCTGCCAATGCAGGGGATGCGGGTTCGATCCCTGGTCTGGGAGGATCCCACATGCTGCGGAGCAACTAAGCCTGTGCGTCACAACTACTGAACCTGAGCTCTAGAGCCCATGAGCCACAACTACTGAGCCCGTCAGCCACAGATACTGAGCCCAAGCGCCTAGAGCCCGTGCTCCACAGCAAGAGAAACCACCACCATGAGAAGCCTGCTTACCACAATGGAGAGTAGCCCCCGCTCACTGCAACTAGAGAAAGCCCACGCAGAGCAATGAAGACCCAACACAGCCAAAGATAAATTAAAAAAAAAAAAAAAAAAACCCC
>NW_006786969.1:0-245 GCF_000442215.2 Lipotes vexillifer
AAGACAGCCTCTTCAATAAGTGGTGCTTGGAAAACTGGACAGCTACATGTAAAAGAATGAAATGAGAACACTCCCTAACACCATATACAACAATAAACTCAAAATGGATTAAAGACCTGAATGGAAGGCCAGACACTATAAAACTCTTAGAGGAAAACATAGGCAGAACTCTCTATGTCATTAATCACAGCAAGATCCTTTTTGACCCACCTCCTACAGAAATGGAAATAAACACAAAAATAAAC
>NW_006786971.1:0-1917 GCF_000442215.2 Lipotes vexillifer
GGCAAATGGGACAAGTTAATATTACCTGTTTACTAGCGTTTGTCACTGCCAAAGTGAACTTGGACAGCTACTCTGCAATGGAGGTAAGAAAGAGTATGTCTGGAATACAGGATATCAATTAGGGTTTCTCTGTATTATAATCACCATGATTAAGATCAATAGAAAACTACAACTATTCAATCCAAGCAACACCAGTAATGTGCCAGACTTTCAGAAATGAAGGTTTGGGTCCCAACCAGATAAGAAAACACAACCAGATGAGGTTTTTGCTGAAGTAAAGGGAATACAGAATGCCTAGCAGAAAAGAAGGTAGTTATGAACACTAGCTATGATCATGTGACTGGTGGCAGAAATAAGGATTTGCCATGAGTATTTCATCCTTATTTTGTTATGAATATCTTTGCATGTGTATATATACATATGTTAAGCAAATATTTTTTTTTCTATCCTCTCATATTGCCTTATAAGGTAACCTGAGATAAGTTGATTTTGTATTACAGAATTTGAATATTGTTTATTTTATATCATAGTATTTGTTAAGAGTAAACATTACTCAAGGACATTAAATCTTTTTCTGAGGAAGAAGTTAGGTTGTTTTCCATTGTAGCAGCATGGTTGTGTCATGCTGGATGGAATTATCATCTTATGAGTGTCTTTATTTGTCGATTAATATGGTTTAAGGCAATGAGTTAGTGTCAATTTGTCAAGGGGTGGACTTGTGATAGCTAAATTTATGTGTCAACTTGCCTTGTTAAGGGAAGTCTATATAGCTGGTAAAACATCCTTTCTTGGTATGTTTGTGAGGATTTTTCTGGAAGGGATTAGAATTTGAGTCAGTAGCCTGAGTAAAGAAATCCTTGCTCAACATGTGAGCAGGCATCATTCAATTCAAATAGAGAGACTTAATAGAAAAAAAAGGTGAAGAAAGGGCGAATCCCTATCTCTCTTCCTGACCTGGATGTCCATTTATTCCCACCCTATGAAATGAGTGTTCCTCTTTCTCAGCATTTTGGACTCTGGGACTACACCAGTTATCCCTTTTTCTCAGGTCTTCAGAGCCTAAATTATTCCACTGGATTTATTGGTTCTCCAGAAATCTGAACAGTCTGCACAATCTGCTGATGGCAAATTGTGGGACTCCTCACCTGCATAATTCCTGAGCCAATTCTTATTTTAAATCTTCTCTTACATCTGTGTATGTATGTATATATGTATATGTGTCTCTATTTATCTATCCCTCTATTTCCCATTGCATCTGGATTTTTTTGAGAACCCTATTCAATATAGATTTTGATAAGGAGAGGAGTTCTAGAGCCAAAAAAATTAAGTATGAGTTTTCAGAGTTATTTTCTTAGCTCCTGGGAAGGGCTCTCAAGTATGAGTAGATTTAAAGATACTACTGACTCTATTTCCAGTTATAAACACAGCACTGATAGTCCAGGGTGTGAACTCTTTATAGAGATATGCAAAATACTTACATTGGATAACTCTAATAAACAAGGAATTATGTACTTTTATATATGATAATTTCTAGTATATTTTGTAAACTAAGGAATATAATGATATTTGTTGGTTCCTTCTAGTGTTTCTGAGCAAAGTGTTGCACAAAAAGGATGAGCTCAGTTTGAATTCTCAGCTCATGTATTGCATGAATGTCCTAAGAAATTTTAGAATCACCAAGAAAGAGTCTTATCATTTGGCAGAGCTGAAATTGCTTAAAGTCAGATTGCTATTTGTTGAATATCAAGGCAGGTTGATATCCCAGGCTCATAGGGTGTCTACTGTTTAGGTGAGGATATTAAATGGAAAAAATGGGATCCTGTATACTAGATGGAGAAGTATGGGAAGACACTGATGAGGCTGGAGGCATTGAGTCTCTACATTATAATGAGTGCTTTTGCCCATGCAAGTGATCTC
>NW_006786972.1:0-244 GCF_000442215.2 Lipotes vexillifer
GATATTGGCCTGTAGTTTTCTTCTTTTGTGACATCTTTGTCTGGTTTTGGTATCAGGGTGATGTTGGCCTCGTAGAAGGAGTTTGGGTGTGTTCCTCCCTGTGCTATATTTTGGAATAGTTTGAGAAGGATGGGTGTTAGCCCTTCTCTATTTGTTTGATAGAAATCGCCTGTGAAGCCATCTGGTCCTTGGCTTTTGTTTGTTGGAAGATTTCTAATCACAGTTTCAATTTCAGTGCTTGTGA
>NW_006786973.1:0-1217 GCF_000442215.2 Lipotes vexillifer
CCGCGGAGCGGCTGGGCCCGTGAGCCGTGGCCGCTGAGCCTGCGTGTCCGGAGCCTGTGCTCCCAACGGGAGAGGCCACAGCAGTGAGAGGCCCGCGTACCGCAAAAAAAAAAAAGTCAGGTCACATAGAAACTTTCAAAACCACACTAAGCACAAAATATTAATGACCCTTAATACTTACTTTTGTAATCCTTGTAACTGGTTTTTAATGGTGCCATGGATCATTTTAATGAAATTTATATTCCAGTTGAAGAGAGAACTGAGAAATCTTCTTCCCTATAAATTAAAAAAATAGAATATAATGTTAAAATTGCAACCAAATAAAAAGTTCCCAGGAACCAAAAAACAAACATTCTTTGAAAGTGTAGTAACACTAAAGTTTGCTACACTCAACAAGGAAGCATCCATACTTCTAAGTTAGAATCTACACACTGAAGCTGCACTTGAGCACAGTGCTTTGGGTGGCAGCCCTGTGTGGGGATGGCGGCGGGAGGCTCGGAGGGACCAAGCTGGGCAGCAGCAGAAGGTGGGAGGCTCCCCGTGAAGGGCGGAGCAGCAGGCACCTCTGGGCTACTCCTGTCCGACCACAGGGTGACCCAGATAGCTACCCCACAGCCCAGCAGGCAAGTTAAATGATGCATCAGCACTTCACTCTGGCTCTGTCCTGATGTCTCCACAACCTAAAATCAAAGAATGCTTGAAATCTAGCATCTTGGGGTGGGAATGGAACTGAACATCACTTCATTTCATCTTTTATAAAAGAAAAAACCAAGAGCTTATGAAGTTAAGAGGCTGAGTATTTGCCAAGGTAGAATCTTCAAATACATATAGTCCCCATATATTATATGTAGTTATAAATGTCATACATATATCATATAATATTAATTTTTATGCATACTACTAGATTACACATGTGAACCTAAAAAGCAAGATTATATTTACTCTCTACAGGGGGAATAAAATACATCTGCCCAGAGTTTGCCTGTGAAGGGCACCATCACCTTCTCACTGCTACCAGCACACCAGTGTCTGGAGTCCTACAGACGCACAGCACACTTTGATACAAAAGGCAGGGTAACCATGCTTGCAACAGGTAAGTTTTTTAAAAAGTATTTACTGGGACTTCCCTGGCAGTCCAGTGGTTAGGACTCTGCGCTCCCAATGCAGGGGGCCCAGGTTCAATCCCTGGTCGGGGAACTAGATCCCACATGCATGCC
>NW_006786974.1:0-643 GCF_000442215.2 Lipotes vexillifer
GCTCCATTTTATGATGTCTGAGTGACAGAGAGGTGATAAATGAAAGTGAGAGAGAGTGACAGATGGGGGCGCACATAGCGGGGATGGAACACTTGCATACACAGAGGATTGACGGTTCGGTGGTCCTCTTTGAGACAGGGTCACTCCAGGTCTTCCCAACCCCAGAGGGGCGTCCGGAGCACCATCCATCTCACCTACAAGCACCGTCTGTCTGCCTTCCTGACTGCAGACGGAGGAGGAGGGACAGTCCCCGTGGCAACCGACGGAGAGGCGCTTTTCAGCTTGAGAAGAACCTTTGTAACAGTGGAGCAGTCCAGTAAAGAAAATGGGCTGTTAGTAAGGTAGTGACCTCCCTGTCACTGAAGTTGTTCCGTTACAGGCTGGCCACTCACCTGTCAGGGCTGCTATGGTGGGTATTCTTGAGTAAGAAGTGGGGTGAGTCAGGCTGGGGTGATCGAGATGGACCGACCTTTAAGATAACAACTCCCATCACTAATCCAAGTCAAGCACGTTACATAGTGCCTGACAGATAGTAGGTGCTCAAAACCAGAACTGTTATTTGGAGGGAGGTTGGACTAAATGACCTCAAGGCCCAATCCCACAGCCTTTGAGATAGAGAAAGATGAAAGGCCAATTAGTGGCA
>NW_006786976.1:0-203 GCF_000442215.2 Lipotes vexillifer
GTAGGTCGCTGGAGGGCCTCTGTTTTTTGCTCAGACAGGACGGGGTTAAAGGAGCCGCTGACTTGGGGGCTCTTGCGCACTCAGGCCGCGGGGAGGGAGGGGCACGGAGTGCGGGGCGGGCCTGCGGCGGCAGAAGTCGATGACGCTGCACCAGCCTGAGGCCCGCCGTGTGTTCTCCCTGAGAAGTTGTCCCTGGATCCCGG
>NW_006786978.1:0-5090 GCF_000442215.2 Lipotes vexillifer
CAGGCTCAGTAGTTGTGGCGCACGGGCTTAGTTGCTCTGTGGCATGTGGGATCTTCCTGGACCCCGGAAGGGCTCAAACCCGTGTCCCCTGCATTGGCAGGCAGATTCTTAACCACTGCGCCACCAGGAAAGTCCCTCCCCTAAGTAAGTGCTTTTTCAATATCGTATGACACCAAGGCGAGGCAAGAGCATTCCCACCGCAGCCAGGAGCTCTGGACTGTTTAGAAGCCTCTCCCTTTCTGCCCTTATCTCCCCACTGCATAAATTATTGCAAACTTTTGGATTATCTTAATCAAGTTAGTTGTAGGCATAGATCCTGGCTTAAACAAAAGACCACATAACTTGCCTCTTTTCTATGTTTCTGAGGAGTGGGGAAGGAAGATTAACTTAAAGATTTTTTTCATATTTGAGGGCAAGTGACTCAGAATCCACTTATTCAAGTGTGGCTTCAGAGCCAGGCTGAGGGTCAGCTCTGCCAGTGACCCTGTGAAGGACACTTCATCTCTCAGAGGTTTGGTTTACTCGTGTGTAAAGTGAACTTTATCTTGTTGCAAGAATTAAATGAGCAGGAGCATAAAGCTTCTTGTACGGTCCCTCAGAAAGCCCCAGAGGCCTGTCCCAGACGGTGATGCCCTGCCCCCGATCTACCCCCCTCATTGGCTGCCCTCACTCCTCAGCTGATGGTTACCTTCACTGGTGCAGAGGGCACAACTGCTTCCTTAATTAAAACATTGTCATGTCCAAGCTAAACAGCACCCAGGTAGGCCCGCTCCATCCTCCAGCAATCAGTCAGCTACAAAACCCACCAACAGCAGGCCTAGAGGTCCACATGGGGTGCAGAGCCTGCTCTGTGGTTCTTCTGAAGACCACAACTCATAGACGTGGCACGCTCAGTTGGCGACAACATAACTGGATACAATGGAACACAAACGTAGTTTAAAATATGAAAATGTTCACAAACTATGGTTTGGGTATCACTTTACAATAATAAAATTTCATTTATTCAATAGGAAACTTCAAAGCACTAGCCACAGCTTATTCTATATGTGAAAGACCACCCTGCAGGCCCCAGCATAACTAGGCCCCCATAACTAGGCTCTCTAAGAGCTATAGACTTGGGCTGAGGCCCACCTGGGGTCCTGGCTGGCCAGCCTCAGGCAAAACCAATGACCCTCCAGTCCTCCCTCTTATCCTCCTCTGAAAAATGAAGAGGGGAGCAAACCAACAAGGCTGTTCTGAAAACAAAATCAGGACTATGGGAAAATTCCTGGTGAACTGAAAATGCCTACACAATCAAGCCATTCATATATATTTTTTTTTAATTATAGAGTCAAGTTATTACTTAAATATTAATTCTAAAAGTAAAAGGCCAATGGAACAGTTTGTAAATCAAGGAGAAACTTGCCGTACTTCTACAACCTTAACTATAGTTGCTGTATATTGTTTTAATATTTTACACTTGTGATGAGTATACCTATTGCTTTACAATTTGCTTTTTCAAGCCTTTAAATTTTTCATTACTTAAGTATGAGTTACTGTCACCATCACACATGGTCCCTTCCAATTCTGAGTCACTAAGGCTAGTCACAACACCAAGGGTCAGGCTTTCTATAACCTAGGTAACATTCAACTCAAGCACAGAATCACCAACCCAGATGGGAGCAAGGCCTCTGTGTGGCAGGGCTGCCCTCAAAACCCAGGAAGGAAAAGATCGCCCTCAAGCCTTCACCCCAACAAAGGGGACAGAATCAGAGAGAAGCCTGGAGGTGGAAAGAAGAGACAAGACAGGCCCTGTAACGGGCGGGATGGGAGGGTGTTCCATGCAGGGTCAGAAGCCTCATCCATGTCGACAACCTCAACAGCACCCCTGTGACCCTGAGTCACCAAGGAGAGGTCCGAGTATACTGAATGCACTTAGGCTGAGAAAAGAATAACACATCTTAGAAGGATTTTCAATAGAATTGGATAATATAACATCAGTTTGAGCCCTTTAAACGTATATTTCTCTTAATTAGCAAATTCACTCAAGTAGACCCTGCACTTTGAGCGATACCGAAGTTACTGTGCTGGCACCATGAATCAGGCACAGGTGCTGAGCTCTCGGGGTCTGTGGTCCGCTCCCTCACACTGCCCTCCCCAAGTCGTATGAGGAGGGGGCTGTCAATATCCTGGTTTTGGAGATGTTGAAATATTTGGCCAAGGAAGACCACGGTTACCTAGTAGTAGAGCTGGCACTCAAACCCAGGGCTGTGTGGCTCTGAAACCATGTTACTTCCTATACCTTACTGCAAATACTACCTTTTTTCTGCAGGAACTGGCGGTGAAAGTTACACACTAACTGCATGGATTTGTAAGCATAAGCCATATGAAAAGAGAGGCAGAACCCAGGCAGCTGCTGTATTACCAACTAAAAACGTAAATTCAGGCAAAGGAACTGAGTTAAGACTGACGCCAGTCCTACTGTGGAAGCCCCTCTCATCAGAGTTTAGCACTGCTTCCTAAGAACTTCCACACTAATCCTTGAGCCTCCAGGGACATAAGTGACTTTTGTTCAAATAAGCCACTTGAATCACCCCTCCCCCATCTGCATCTCTGACTTCTCACCTGACCTCTCACTTCTGTGCAGAGCTTCAACCTGCTGTGTCTACTACCCCAAAACAGCTCCCTATTGAACTCCACCCTCCAGAAGGAGGTCCAAACCCGAGCTTGGCCTGCAAGGCAGGTCACACAACCTGAAGTCTGCCCACCCAGCCTTCCCCGCCTCCACCCTCAGCAGCCCCTTCACACCATCAAGTTCTTTACAACACCGTGCCTCTGTCTGGGCCTCTCCTTCCAGTCACTGCCACCTGGAGAGCGCTTGGAGAGTGGCAAAATCACTCCGAAGTCACCTCCCTGAAGGCCAGCTTCTGTGCAGTGTCCTGAGGGCGGTCAGATCCACCCTCTCCTCTGTCTGCCCCTACTTTGTACACACTCCCATCTGCTACTGTCACAAAGATGGGATCGCTTCTAAGCTCACCTCCTGACAGTCACCTGAATCTCGGGATCCCAGAACTGTGAGGAGAGACAAGCGTCAGGGGCACTGCACACACAGTGGCCAGGAAGGCTCCCTTCGACCCACCTTGCCCAGCTCCCACCATCGGCGTACACTCCTTCCAAACACTCAGCCCGGGAGTGAACTTTAAATAAAAAGCAGGTACTTCCACATAGCAGCCTAATGGAGTTCCCCAGCTCATTACTGACAACTCTGCTGCTCTATCAATATATAAATCACAGACAGGCCTCTGGAAGAAAAGAGCCAACAGATGCAAGTTTCCTGGTCAGAGAAGGGCCCGTGAATACTAGCAGACCTCAAGGCAGGTTGTGTAGTTAACTGGATGCCATCCCTGCACGGGGGCAGCAGCCTGGAGTCTACACTTCATCGTGGGCCTTGCCCTCTAACAGCCTCATCTCCTCACCAATGCCTCTCTGGCGAGCAACTCACCTAGGGAACCTGACACATGACATCAGGCTTTATGTTCGATGTCAGTGAGGCTGTGCATGTCTGCCTCATCCTCTCCAGTATTCTAAAGAAATGCACTGTGAAATGAGCAAATACCCTTTTCCATGCCTGGAGAGTGAATGATGTCGGCCAGTCTCCTTACAGGTATCAGACATAACATAATAGAAAGACTGGAGGACACACACATATACCACAATTGAGTGGTACCTACTGTATACCATCCTATTACCTCCATGTCTGACTACTCAGAATATCTTTATTATGATGATTCTTTTCATCAGTAATAAACCATTTAACATCTGTGAGGCTTTAAAGTTTAGTATTTTTTTTGCTTACACAAGCCCTTTATATAGCTGATACACTGTATTCTGTTAATAAACCGAAAAAAAACAGTCCCTAAAATATTCAGAATCTGGCCAGAAGGCCACAAGAAGTCACTGTTGGATAGTCATGGTCATTGGCACAATCCACACACAACTCTCAAACCCACCCAGTGGCTCTGGGCCCAGGGAGGGGCGTCTCAGGCTGCAGGAAAAGTCTCATCTGTGAGGACATATTCGACAGAACAAGTCAAATGTTTGGAATTTTCACTTAACATTTATTTCACAAGTTTCTCAAGTACCACTCAACTGGAAAGTAATCATCTCAATGTACTCTTTAATCAATAAACATTAAACAACTCTGCTCAAAACGCTCAAGTCCCACAAATGTTCCCCTATGAAAAGTATGGCACAAAAAAATAACAAAAACAAAATAAGTAACCTTTTGACAGTCAGGCAGAAAGGTGTTTAGTGATCCAAATTCAGACAAAAAAACAGCCCTTTCAGCAGATGCACAAGTATTTCCTCTGCAAGTGACAGGTTCTGGGATATCTACACTGCCAAACATAAGCAACCACCAAGGAAGCAAAACCTAATGGAAAAACCCCAAGCTGGCAACCAGGAGCCCTGACTCTGGTCCCAGGACAGGCCGCTGGCTGTGTAATGCTACTAAAGTGGTGGACAGGTCTGGTACCCCTTTCTCCATCAGAAGAAGGAATATCCATCACCACCCACACTGTTCAGAAATATTCTGGGGACAAAAAATGAGAGGTGAAAATGCTTTGGAATGTGTCTTCCATAAATACAAGTCATCATTATTATTAGCTCAAAGATGACCAGGAAAATAGGATTACAGAATATCAGAGGTGAGAGGGAGCTTAGAGATGGGATGATCCAGGAATTCCTAATCTGGGGTCCAGGCCTCTGATGCTGTCCACAAGTGTGCTTTCTGGGAAGAAGTCCATAGTTGTTATCAGATTCTCAAAAGGTTAAGAACCTCCAAGGCTCTCCTTTTACAAACATGAAAACTGAGACCATAAGATATGTGATTGTCCTAGGCCTCAGGGTTAGTCAGGAAAAGGCTGGACAGAGCCCAGGGTTCCTAGTCTCCATCTATGCTCCTCCCCCTCTACTACCCCACATTCCAGGGAGGAAAAAAGTCACATAAAGCTCATATAACTAACTAAATAAATTTTTTTAAAAAGGGACTTCCCTGGTGGCGCAGTGGTTAAGAATCCACCTGCCAATGTAGGGGACACGGGCTCGAGCCC
>NW_006786979.1:0-253 GCF_000442215.2 Lipotes vexillifer
TCAGCAGGTATCAGCATGTGAACTCACAAGATTTCCAGTGTACTCTGGGCTCCATCTGTAGATGATGTATTAAAAGGTATCAAGACAGATTAAAACGTAAATCGCGGGCTTCCCTGGTGACGTAGTGGTTGAGAATATGCCTGCCGATGCAGGGGACACGGGTTCGTGCCCTGGTCCAGGAAGATACCACAGGCCGCGGAGCAGCTAGGCCCGTGAGCCATGGCCGCTGAGCCTGCGCGTCCGGAGCCTGTGC
>NW_006786980.1:0-2567 GCF_000442215.2 Lipotes vexillifer
ACGAACCCGTGTCCCCTGCATCGGCAGGTGGACTCCCAACCACTGCACCACCAAGGAAGCCCTAAGCTGTTGCTATTAATAAAATCAGATGTGTAATGTTGTTACTGTTGTTAATTTAGTTCACATGAGCCAGACTTGGAGCACCTGATCAAGTCAGGCAAAAGTGGCCCCAAACATCAAGATGCTTTGCTTTCAAACAAGGGGAAAAGGTTCCAGAGTAAGGAGCCAACTGTTGCCATGGGAAAACCTGTCTAGCTGGCCGGCCCACCTGCCCCCAGGACTTCTCAACTCTGAGGATGTATCTTCAACAACAGCATGAATGATTCAGTTTAATGATTTCCGTATTTGGAAAGATCAACCATGAGATGCCATTCTCTTTCTCATACCTAGAATGAGAAGAATCTCAAAATAATATGAGGGGAACTTCCCTGGTGGTTCAGTGGTTAAGACTGCACTTCCACTGCAGGGGGCACAGGTTCAATCCCTGGTCGGGGAACCAAGATCCCACACGCCGCGCAGCATGGTCAAAAAATTAAAAAATAAATATTATGATGTATCTTGCTGAAGCGCACACATCAAGTGTTAACAGAGCAGGGATGAAAACCCTTAGTACCACCCTGGACTCCGACATGACCTCAGATCCATTTTCATATTTATGATCATTCTCCCCTATAAAATATGACCCACTACTGCTAACAGGACAATAGTAAGAAAGATTATGTTAATAATGCTTATACAGACATATGAATCTTGGTTTACTAATCCCCATACTTCATCAGACTTGGTTAATAAAATAAAGGAAGGGCTACCCTTTATCTTTCCACTCTGATCCTCTTTGAGATGTTTTCTGAAACTCACCCACCCACAGGAGACGTTTTAAAGCTGTTTAAGTGAAAACGGAATCTAGCATTCTATTTTTTTAAAACATAGTCATATCAACACCGCCAAACACAAACTAAATGCCTTCCAATGTTTGAATTCAAAGCATTAAATTACAGAGAATTTCACGGTTTACTTCTTGGTCGAGGGTGGTATCTCAAAATACAGACCACTTAGTTTTTAAAAGCTTCTTGGCAAGACAAATATCTGAGCCAAAAGGCATGCAAAACTTGGAGAAGAAAAAAGAGCCCTAAATTTTGTTTCCAAAATCCACTAAATGAAAACACAGATTCTATTAAGGAAAGAGAGAGACACTCCCCTCCCCATCTCACTCTCAGCAAGGAGGATGTGTGAAGGATCCCAGCCCCCAGAGGGCAATATTTGACTCACGGCAGACAGCATGGTTTCCCACATTTGTCACTAGACGAGTCCAAATAGATGCAGAAACACAGAGCCACTCGTTCAGTGAAGTTTCTAGGCTACTTATGAAATCCAGAAATCTTCCCTACATATGCAAATTTTCTTTTTGTTTCTCATGTTCATAGCCTAGAAATATGCCCCTAAATGGGCCTGTGGTCGAATTTATTGAAACTCTTTGGTGCTGCGATTCCCGCAAATATTTAAAAATGTAATGAAATCGACAAATTTAAATACATGTTTCAACTCATGGTTACCAAGGGGGAAAGGGGGGGGGGAGGGATAAATTGGAAGACTGGGATTGACAGATACACACTACTGTGTATAAAATAGATAACTAATAAGGACCTACCATATAGCACAGGGAACTCTACTCAGTACTCTGTAATGACCTATATGGGAAAAGAAGCTAAAAAAAGACTGGATAGGTGTATATGTACAACTGCTTTATTTTGCTGTACAGCAGAAACTAACACAACATTATAAATCAACTGGACTCCAATAAAAATTAATTTTAAAAAATACATGTTTACTAAATTAGTGTTAGTATGTTCAGAGTAAAAATAAACTCGCCCTTAGTACCATTCACGATTCCAAGTCATCGCACTAAAGAGAGATAGGGGGGGTCTAGTAAAGGCAACTAGACCCTAGCAGGGAGCTCTGCGTGTTCACCCCTCGTCACCCGAAAGGCTTTTGAACGTGAACAGTGACACACCGGCAGGATGAGCCGGGCTGAGCTAGCAATTCACTATGATACACAATCCTCCCCCGTCCTCTCCAGTCTCAGGAGAGAGATTGCTCAACATATCAACAGGAACAGAGTCGTGCAAAAACTGAAACACTACGCAAACCATACATTTGCCCAGGTCCCGTTCACATCAACCTAGTGATACAAAGGCTACTCTCTGCGTCACTCCTGGGGTGTTGCCCAGCCCACAGCCTTCACAGAGAACTTCTGGTGCCCACCTACCCACAGGGAGAAACAGGCCTTCTGGTTTGCATCATATAACCCTGCCTCACTGGCGTGGCCCTGACCACAGCGGGTCCCATCAGCATCTCTCTCCAGGAGTCCTGAATCAGGAGAGAGGTGAGTCAGTCAGCCACTCTGGTCCTTAGTCCCAGCCCGTACATGGACCCCCAGGAGCTGTGGTGCAGCCATGTCTGTCCATCATACGCCAAGCAGCCAAAACCCAACTGGAGAGACAGAAGCAGAGGCAAAAGGCCATGCAGGGATGCGGGGATATGGGGCTGGGGAGAGGGGGAGGGAAAGA
>NW_006786980.1:2606-11945 GCF_000442215.2 Lipotes vexillifer
GGGAAAGAGAGCTAAGGACCCAATATCACTCCACTTCCTACTTCCAGCCCCTCAGACTCTGCTGTATTTCTTCCTGTTCCATTTTCTCTTATGTTAGTTGGAGGGAGTTCTGTATCTTAGTCTATCTCAGCTTTTCTTCCTCTTTGAGATACCTAATCCTTTCCCACCTTCTCCCACTATGTGATGCACACCACCTTGAAACAACCGATTTCTTTCCAACCGCTTCCTTCTCTTAGTTCTCGGTTAGCAATCTTTGAATATGTTTCCATGGGTGTCTATGGATGCAGTAAATGAGGCAAGTTTGAAATAATCAATCTTTGTTTTCACTTCTCTCTTGCACTGGGGGCATTTAAGGCCCCTTGACTTAAAAGCATTTCCCTTTAAAATCGACTTAAGTTTAATCAGAACCAGAAACATACAACCAACAGACGACAGCCACAATCCCAGCAGCACTTCGCTTTCTGGTTCATCTGTGTCTGCTGTGCTTGTTTCCGGCCTTTCAAAAAGAAAAGGGGAAGACTTTCTATCTGACTTTCCATATTTTTTAATGACTTAGCACATTGCCCTGCCAAAAAGCCCAAGGCTCCAAAACCCTAACAAGGCCTTAGAATAATAGTTTCTCCCCAGAACAAACTTCCCCTCAAGAACACCTGAGTCAGCTGCCTCAGTCACACCTTCCCTAACAAGCTGTCCAGCAGCAAATGCCTCAAACCCAGAACGGAGGCTGTGTTCCCAAGCCAGTGACCAGAGAATTCCAAGGATAATTCAAGCACAGAGACAGCTCCAACCTTTGACACAGCGTGGATTACTTTTTAAAATATATTAACACTAGAGTTGTAAAATTTTGAATCTTACCTTTTCTTTAGACGTGTGAGCTCATGATTTTTCTGAGTGAGATTTCATGCTATTGTTGTAAATGCACATGAAGGTCATGAAAGTCTTCTTTTTTCTTTCTTTTCTTTTTTTTAATAAAGAAGAGTGAGGCATCCCCAGGTCAGCGCGCTGTGATGAATTTTCTCATGGGCCTTTTGCCCGGAGAGATCTCTCTCTATCTCTCAGCCAGGTGAAAACCTTCTGCCAGGTGACCTTCGGTACGCACCAAACTCTAATTGGAAACTGCCTTCTAGTGTTTAAGGGCTATTAGGCAGATGACTCTAACCTGTTCTTCTCTTACTCCCCTAAAAGAAAAAATAAGGACATAGGCTTCAAATTCAATGAAAGTGTTTTACAAAAGCTATAACCGGAGAGAGTCCTAGAGCACAGGATGGACTGAGCTGCGCGGTGGCGTCTCTTGGCCAAGGTGTTTAGAGCTTGCGGGACAGTGTGGGCTAATCCAAACTAGGACCTGTTGGAGGTACTTCCAGGCATATGGTTTTACTATTAACAACTTCCGAGAATACATTCACTTTTTTTTTTTTTTTGCCTTCCCTCTGTTTGTGGAAATAGTCCCAAATAGAAGTCACTGCCAAGGGGCACTTTTAGACGTTATTTCAAACTCCTGTTAATTAATGAATTTTCCCCATTGCTCAGAAGCCTTTCTGTAAATTGGATTTGGAGGATTCCCGTCGTAAGTGTCTCTGTTTTCAGAACCTCACTCTCTCACTTCCTCTGCTACCGGGACTCCAGCAATTCTTGGCCGGTGCAGGGAACCTCAGTGTGCGGATGCTGACGCCCTTCCATGGTCCCTGGGCCCCTCCTGTCATCACTCTGCCCCCTGTAAGCGCTCGGCTTCCGTCGTGCACCGTGGCCACCGCTCCGCGGCCTGGCCTTCCCTCCCAGGGCCCTCTCACACCCTGCCCGCCCTAGTACCTTGGCAAAGCTCCCGCTCGGGCGGAATCCACGCCTGCACCTGCCCAGCTGACGGTGGCTGGGACACGCAGGGCTCTGTTGAAATTCACCACCATGACCTTCGAGGGGACCCTTCCGGCTGGCAGGCAATCCTGCATCCTTTCCCGAGCCGTGGGCTCTCCATTCCCAGCCCGTTGTTTCATGTCTTCTTTTTCATCAAACGTCCGACCGCTCCTTCCCTATTTTCTCTCTCGCTGATCACCTCGCTTCCTTTTCCACTGAGAAAATTGGTCAGTAAAGGATTTCCACCGGTTTCTCTCATCACACTGACCCTCCCCCAACACCTGTGCTGCCGAGGCTGCCTTTTTTCTTACCATCCTTAGGGTTAGGGTTACGATCGATTGTGACAACGTTTTTTTGGGGGGAGGGGGGCACTAAAGCCCAACCTCTCTCCCACCTGCAGGAAAAGATCACCTTTCCCCCCCTCTCAGCATTCCCAGAGCTCCCATCTCTGTGAGATCTTTCCCACCAGCAAACACACCAAATGTCACTCATTGCATCAGTTAAGATAATGTCAGTTAGTCCTCAGTCACTGCTTACAGTGTCTCCGCTTGAGATCTAACAACTATCTCAAACTTAATGTGTATAAATCCAAGACCCCAATGTCCCATTCTCCACCCCAAGCCCTCCTCCCACAGCTTTTCCCACCTCAGCTGATGGATCCCCATCCTTCTAGCTGCTGAGCTGAACGTGTTTTGAATAATTCTTAATCCCTTTCTCTCACAGCCCTTATCCAATCTGTCCACCAACCCATTCAGCCTATGGAAATGTCAGTATATCCGAATCCCATCACTTCTCGCCAGTTCCATGGCTCTAAGCCGCTTACATCCACCATAGTTTCTCACCTGGCCGATCGCTACAGTCTCCTGACACGTCTTTTGGCTCTTCTCAACGTAACAGCCCAAGTGATTGCAGTAGAACATTAGGCATTAGACGTTAGAACATTAGACATCAGACAGACGGTGTCAGGCCTCTGCTGCCAACCCTCCGCTGGCTTCCTTTCTGCTCTTTTCTGTCATTCAATCACACTCAAGCCATCTCAGGCCAGGAACACTTTCCCCCGGCGGCCACGTGGCTCCCTCCCTCCCTCCCTCCCCTCTTACGTGGCTTCATTCGGCCTTATGCAATTCTGACTCCTTCCAGCCCTCCCCCACCCCAGTCCTTCGCTGTTCTCTTCTCTGTGGCACTGTCACCATCCAACACTACTTGTATATGGACTTGTGTTTGTGTGGGTACCCTCTGTTTCCACAACAGACAGTTGCAATATGCAAGCTGCCTGAAGACAGGGATGCCTGCCACTCCATCCCCTGCACCTAGGCTGGTGCCTGACTCCACTAAGACCCTCCAGAACTGTTTGCTGTGCATTAAGAGTTACCTGAGGCCACTGCCCTAGTTTGCAGCACATCCAGGTCTTAAGTGGTGCCCTTTTTGTTGCCTTTAAAGCAAGAGTAGATAAAAGTCTTATAAGCTCACCTTTGGGCTGGTGGGACTGCTGACTGATAGAAATTAGGAGCTAAGAGAGGAAAGTAATGTTGATCACACATGGCCTGTGTTACTCTGCTCAGACTGCCATGACAAAATACCATAAACCGAGTGGCTTAAACAACAGAAATTTATTTTCTCAGTTCATGATCGAGGTTCTGGCTGACTCGATTTCAGGTGAGGGCTCTCTCCACTTGCAGGTGGCTGCCTTCTCCCCTGCATCCTCACAAGGCCTGTCCCGGGTGTGGCACATGGGAGAAAGAGAGAGCACGAGCTTATAAGGACCCCAATCCTATTGCATCAGGAAGGTCAAGTGACCTCACTTGACCTTAACTACCTCCCTAGTCTCCAATTACTGCAGACTGGGGTTAGCGCTCCAACACGTGAACCTGGGGGGATAAACATTTCAATCTATGAATTGAATTGTCTTGCCTCAGCCTAGGACAGAGTAAACCAAGTTCTGTTTTTCTTCATGAGTCATGGCATATGTGGGATTCAATTTTTTTTGGTTCTCTGTCCTTGTTGTTTAACTATTTCATATATAGTAGTGTGTATCTGTTAATCCCAAATTTCCTAGGATACCCTTTTGTTTGTCCTCGCATACAATATCTTTTTAATGGATGTAATTATGCTTTTTCTTCCTGGCAGGACTATTACAGGTCTATTTAATACTCCAGTCTGTCAGAACGTCTCCTTCACAAAAACAAAATAAAAACAGAACCTGGTAATTGAGTTTCAAGGTTCTATTCATGATCTGCTTCCTTAGTAATAACTAAACAAACAGTCCAAGATGTACAAATGGCTTTTCTCACTCCATGAATCCATCAACTAGCATTTGCTATGCTTGGCTACAGATGCAGCCCCCAAACCACAAAAGAAATATGTAACACTGTCCCCGGGTGCAAGGAGCTTGTGATCTTAGAGAGGAGAAAAAATTTACACAGAACACAGCTGTGAAACTGATACAAGACATGATAGAATGAAGTGACAAAGAAGGTGTCACCCACAGTACGTGCTGTGGGACCTCAGAAGTTCTCTGGGCAACTTGGACTAAGTGAAGCCTGTTGGTGGCACTTCTATGTATAAAAATAGTGTTGGTTTTTTTAATATCAGTGAATTGTGATCAAATATGCCATGCAAATTTCAAAAACAAGTGAAAAACTATCCTGACCAGAAGAGAAACATCCTACCATACCACTTCCTGCTAACCAGTGAGGAAAAGGTAACCCCCCTTCTGAGACATCTTATTTAAGGGAAAGGAGAAAAGGGCTGGATTCTGGTAAGAATGAAGGTCTTTGATTGTATACTCACTCCTTTTTAAATCAGGACACAACTCTCTGTCACCAGAGGGAATGTACGTTAGGCAAACTCTTATCCCGCCGAATAGATGTATAGGAGGGCAGAATTTTTCCTTAAATACTGCTTTCACACGTGAGAATGGGCAATGGACTTCTTAAGGTCTTTTGGGGGAAAAAAAACTTTTTCCCATACCTAACTTACTGGAATGAATACAAAACCTTTGACAAATTTCATAGCATAATGTTTACTGTGTAACCTGTATGAACATGTGAAATAAAACATGCCTAAAATTATCTAGTCACGTAAAAGAACCCAAGACTTCTTTTTTTTTTTTTTTTTTTTTTTTTTTTTGCTGTATGCGGGCCTCTCACTGCTGTGGCCTCTCCCGTTGCGGAGCACAGACTCCGGACGCGCAGGCTCAGCGGCCATGGCTCACGGGCCCAGCCGCTCCGCGGCATGTGGGATCTTCCCAGACCGGGGCACGAACCCGTGTCCCCTGCATCGGCAGGCGGACTCTCAACCACTGCGCCACCAGGGAAGCCCCCAAGACTTCTTTTAATTCAATTCTATATCTATTGAGTGTTCATGACACAAAAGAAGTGATGCAAAATTTTAGATTTCATGATATTGAAAAGTATCATGTCTATGAAGTGATATATTCTAAAACCGAGAGTTTTCCCTCCATAGAAGTCCAACAGCTGTGTTTCTAAAGATCTTGATGACAGCGGGGCTGCTGACACTCTGTCACCTGGTCGTACGAGTGGAACTTTGTCACTTTTCAAGGCACAGTCCTTCCTTAGGACTTCAGTTCTTGTGTCCTGAGCAGGGTACCATCTGCAGTGGCCGTGAGTTCCCTGCAATTCATCTCTGAAAATATCTTGATTCAGCAATAGCTGTAGAACCTATGCAGACGGTAGTGATGTTTTTAGCACCTTTAATAAAAAAGTGGAATCTTAATGGGCTATGAGAACTTGTACCAGGACCTGCTTTTATCACCTAAAAACTGAGTCTTACAAAAGCTTTGACCCTCTTGTCCCTGCCATTTCTGTCAACTTCATACTAGAGATTGTAGTGGCAGATATAGAACAGATATTATTTCCCGTATCTGGTGCCTTATAGGAGGAGCCACTGGTTTTCCCCTGGACCATTGTCCCCTATAGATGAGGCAGGGAGTAAATAGGGAATGAAAAACCAAATGTAGATACAGTTTGGTCCCGCACAGAAAAGTGTTCCCGGCTCACCTTCGCTCTTATATTCAGCTGCCTTCAAAGAGCTTCTTCCCTTCCCTTCACTTCCTGTTTAATTTTATACTCTTCTTTTATGTGAATCTGCATTCCAGCTAAATTAGTTTATTCTCTCTCTGTATTGCCTTTTTATATATTTTTTTCATCCTACTCCACCCTGAAAATTCAGCCCCTCAACACTTCTGAAGTTTACTTTGAGACTCACTTTAAATCCTGTGAACTCCTTCTAAGGTCATATCAGACAGATACTAACAGCAATTACCAAAATAGCAATTACTGGCCCTAAAACTGGCATAGCAACCAATTACTTGTATCAACAGTAGACAGTAGATCATGACATGTCTTTTCTAGTTCTGGCATCCACCATTTTTAAACTCTGTATTTTTTTAAATCAAATGTCTCTTATCTACTATTTGCACCTGAACAAAACTGTAAATTTCTGGGAGACAGCTGACCATGTCACAATCATGTATTTAATTCCCTAAAGCAAATGGTCCTCAAATTGTGGACCCTGGGCCAGCACCATCAGCATTACCTTGGAATTTGTCAGAAATGTAAATTCTTCCGTGACACCCATGACCTACTGAGTCAGAAATTCTAGAATTGGGGCCCAGCAAACTGGGCTTTAACGAGCTTTCAAGTTATTCTTTCTGATGCTAAAGTTTAAGAACCAGAGCCCTGGAGCATCTAACACCGTGCCCTGAACGTACTGTTATTTATTCGACCCACATTCGTTCAATAAATATTTATAGAGTGTCTATCACATGCCAGGCATGATGCTAGGGATACAGTGCAGGAGTAGAAATGTCCCCAGCCTCCTGAATTTGTAGGTAAGTTAGGGAGATTGGAGCTAATTAAGTAATCTCACAAATAAATATACAATGGCAGCTGTCACCAGTTGTAGAAAGGAAAGGCACGTGATGCTATGAAGGCTTATCATGGAGAATTGATCTTGTCTGAGGTGTGCTTCTAAAAAAGTGTCACTCAAGCTAAAAAGGAAGGATGAGCGTGTGTCGGAGGGACTAAGACGCATTCCAGGCTGAGGGCACAGCAGGTGCAAAGGCCCCGTGCCCAGGGAGAATGCGATCCCCGGGGCTGAAGCACAGGGATCAGGGGGCAACAATGAAGGGCAGGCCTTCCATCCCAAATTAAAAATGGGTCTTTTTTCTGAAATGGTGGGTAGCAGTATAATAAAGATTTAGAAAGGAGGACTAGGGCGGGATGATGGTGGGGACATGACTGGAGTTGTGTTGAGAGGATGGAAAATATATGATGGGAGCACACAGAGTCCATTCAAAGCACTGCTGCAGCCAAAGGCCAGGAGGGTGCAGGCTCAGACCACAGAGCTAGCAAAGGGGGACATGGATTTGAGAAATATTTTGGAGTAAAACCTGACAGAATGTGATGATGGATTGGATATTAGAGCTAAAACTAAGCATTTAAAAAAATGTTGGAGAGGGTGTGGAGAAAAGGGAACCCTCATGCACTGTTGGTGGGAAAGTAAATTAGTGTAGCCACTATGGAGAATGGTATGGAGGCTTCTCAAACAACTAAAAATAGAACCACCATATGATCCAGCAATTCCACTCCTGGGCATATATCCAAAAACAGAAAAAAAAAAAAAGAACATTAATTCAAAAAGGTACATGCACCCCAATGTTCATAGCAGCACAATTGCCAACGTATGGAAGCAACCTAAGTGTCCACCAACAGATGAATGAATAAAGAAGATGAGATATATATCTATATATTTACACACACACACACACACACACACACACACACACACACACACACAATGGAATACTACTCAGCCATGAAAAATGAATGAAATTTTGCCATTTGCAACAACATGGATGGACTTGGAGGGTGTTATGCTAAGTGAAATAAGTCAGACAGAGAAAGACAAATACTGTATGAGATCACCTATATGTGGAATCTAAAAAAATACAATAAACTAGTGAATATAACAAAAAAATAAGCCAACTCACAGATATAGAGAACAAACTAGTCGTTACCAGTTGGGGGGACGGAATATAAGGGTGGGGCAGTGGGAGGCACAAACTGTTGGGTGTAAAATGGGCTCAAGGATGTACTTTACAGCACAGGGAATATAGCCAGTATTTTGTACAACTGTAAATGGCATGTAATCTTTAAAAAATATTTTTAAAAATTTGAAAAGTTTTTTTAAAAAAGAAAAGTAAGTGTTAAGTTTTAGTCCAAGGTTTCTGGCTAGTATAACAGATAAGTGATGATGCCATTCCCTAAAATTAAAAAAAAAAAAAATCAGATAAGTTGACAAATAAGAGAGAAGATGAATGAATTGTGAGCAGCTCCTGAAACACTAGAGAATATGGATCCACAGATGTAAGGATTTTACGTGGGAAAGGAAACCCCCTTCACTGGGACAGGAGAGAAGAGAGGTTGAATCTTGATGATTTGGTTGGTCCGTTTTAGCAGGAGTTGGTATAGTTCCCATCCTAATGGATTCCGTCTCCTGGGAAATAAGCCAGGTCATCTGCTTATAAAGAGTGGGCTGCACAGTAGGTGGTGTCATGGAGAAGATGATGTAAGAGGTTTGACAAGAGTAGAGCAGATCTGAAGAGCTGTTGCAGAGGCTGAGGGGTGAGTTCGATCAGAGGAATTCTTGGATGGCCAGGAAATATTGAGGCTCCTGCTGTGAATTTATCACAGCATCCATCTGACCTATTGTGCAAATTTCTGCAGCAGAGCTCCGCTGTTTGACTGGGGTCGTGGAAAAAATACATCGTTAGGCTCATCCAAGTTTGACTTTTTGTCACTCAAACGTGATGAAAAGATGGAGTGAGAGAACTTAGATTATTAGCGAAAGTGTATAGGTGAGTGAATGAATGGTGGAAGAATTCTACTCCATAAATATTTTACACTTAGTTCCTTGAAAATTCGTGTATGAAAATAACCATAGCGAGACCGTGTTCCAAATGATTGTATATCATCATAACCTTACATTCCATCTTCTAACCTTGCTTGTAGGCAGCCCTCATCTAACTATTAGGATTTGGGCTGTCACCTCCCCTCTTCCTGTGCTCCATCTGATGAGCCAAAATTGCAGTGAGCTTGACTTTCACATCCGGGGCTGACCCTGGGGAAAGGTTCCAGTTATCTCATGACTGGTGACCTGATTGGGAATGAAAGGGCTTGAGTTATACTGGTGGCATTGACAAAAGCCACTGTGTCCCTTCCAATGCTGCCTGCATCCCAGCAAGGGTTGAAGCCAGCCTCGGTCAGTCTGCCTCACCTAGGTGATGTGTATCTTCACCCTGAGTGGGATAAAAACAGGAATACGGCCCTGGAAATTTTTTTTTTAAGTGGGAGGGGTAGGGATGGGAAACTCAACAGGCCAGGGATCATCTGAAAATTCATCAGGAAGGTACATGAAAGTACACAAATACAAGTTCTTTGTATACTCATTTCTTCTACTCTTTCC
>NW_006786980.1:12080-37320 GCF_000442215.2 Lipotes vexillifer
TTCCCTTTGCTGATTCCTGCATTGTGAATACTCAAGTGGAAGGCTTATTTTTGAGAGAGAGAGAGAGAGAGAGAGAGAGAAATAGTCCAGGAATAGAGACGCAAGAATATAGAGACGCAGACGTAGAGAGCGAACGTGTGGACCCAAAGAGGGGAAGGGGAGCATGGGATGAATTGGGAGATTAGGTTTGACATAGATACAATACCATGTGTAAAATAGATAGCTAGTGGGAACCTGCTGTATAGCACAGGGAGTTCAGCTTGGTGCTCGGTGATGACCTAGATGCGTGGGATGCAGGGGCTGGGAGGGAGGTCCACGAGGGCGGGGCTATATGTATACATATAGCTGCTTCACTTCATTGTACAGCAGAAACTAACACAACACTGTAAAGAAATCATACTCCAATAAAAAAAAGAAAAGAAAAGAAAAATCATCCAACTAATGAGGCACTTCCGAGTAAATACAGGGGTTTGGGGGCATTTGGCTTTCACTGTACAGCTTCTGGTCTCTGCAACAGGCAACACACACTGGGCCCTCATTTGAGTGACAGATCATGCAGTGATCTGGACATATCCTGACTCCTTCTCAAGTCAAAAACAGCACAAAGCAGTCATCCAGAGGAAAACTTCATTCTCCTTTCCCGTGGGACCCCTCCAGCCACAGTGGCTATGGCATCCGCCCTTCCTGCATCCTCTTTTGAGGAATATACAAGGGCGGTGGGTGTAACCTCTTTTCTGGAATCTTGGACCTCGGGTACTACTACCGCCCTCATCTCAGCTTCCTGTCCCTTGCTCCACCCCCGACACCCCACATCTATTCCCTAACACTTGAGACCTAACAATTAGCTATCATTTTGTTCTCCTGTAGATTTCCTAAAGCATGCCCTTAATTGAAACAAAACCCAGACAAAAATTTCCACAAAAGGGAATCCCATCACAGCTTCAAATAAATCAAAATATACGAACCCAAAAAGCACTGCAGGTATTACAGGATAATCACTTTTAAAATTCCTGATGGAACTTCGTGTAAACAAATGAGGACAGAAATGTTGGGAGTTCCAGAAAGTAACAGCAGCAATTTACCTGCTTGAGGAGGAAATTTTGCTACTTTGATGACATTTTAGGACATCTGTTCTCAAACTTTTTGTTCTCACTCTTACACTTGATATTTATGGAGGACCTCAAAGATCCTTGTTTTTTGCAGGTTTATATCAATATTTATCATATTAGAAATTAAAACTGAGTCTCACAATTTCTTGTTTTCAATCTGTTACAATGTGTTTTTTTGTTTTTTTTGTTTTTTTTTTTAACATCCTACAGCTTGGCTTGGGTTGTTATTCTTTTAAAATTTATTTATTTATTTGTTTATGGCTGTGTTGGGTCTTCGTTTCTGTGCGAGGGCTTTCTCTAGTTGTGGCGAGCAGGGGCCACTCTTCATCGCGGTGCGCGGGCCTCTCACTGTCGCGGCCTCTCTTGTTGCGGAGCACAGGCTCCAGACGCACAGGCTCAGTAGTTGTGGCTCACGGGCCTAGTTGCTCCGCGGCATGTGGGATCTTCCCAGACCAGGGCTTGAACCCGTGTCCCCTGCATTAGCAGGCAGATTCTCAACCACTGCGCCACCAGGGAAGCCCCACAATGTGTTGTTTTGATTGCAGTATATGAAGAAAATTTGGCCTCGTGAGGAAATGTAATTGGCAAAGAGAGGAATATTTTAATAGCCTTTCAGATCATTGTAAAGAGTTTTCTTTGATCCTACCCCCAAACTGGACAATGGTAGTTTCTTTCTTTCTTTTTTTTAAATATCTTTATTGAAGAATAATTGCTCTACAATGTTGTGTTAGTTTCTGCTGTACAACAAAGTGAATCAGCTATACATACACATATATCCCCATATCCCCTCCCTCTTGTGTCTCCCTCCCTCCCACCCTCCCTATCCCACCCCTCTAGGTGGTCACAAAGCACCGAGCTGATCTCCCCGTGCCATGCGGCTGCTTCCCACTAGCTATCTATTTTACATTTGGTAGTGTATATATGTCCATGCCACTCTCATTTCGTCCCAGCTTACACTTCCCCCACTGTGTCAAGTCTGTTCTCTACATCTGTGTATTTATTCCTGCCCTGCCACTAGGTTCATCAGTACCATTTTTTTTAGATTCCATATATGTATGTTAGCATACATTTTCCTGTTGTTTTTCTCTTTCTGACTTACTTCACTCTGTATGACAGTCTCTAGGTCCATCCCCCTCTCTACAAATGACTCAATTTCGTTCCTTTTTATGGCTAATATTCCACTGTATATATGTGCCACATTTTCTTTACCCATTCATCTGTCGATGGACATCTTTTTTCTTTTTTTTAACAGTTTCCCAGAGTGGCCTTTATTTATATTTTAACATCTTTATTGGACTATAATTACTTTGCAATGTTGTGTTAGTTTCTGCTGTATAACAAAGTGAATCAGCTATATGTATACATACATCCCCATATCCCCTCCCTCTTGCTTCTCCCTCTCACCCTCCCTATCCCACCCCTCTAGGTGGTCACAAAGCACCGAGCTGATCTCCCTGTGCAATGCGGCTACTTCCCACTAGATATCTATTTTACGTTTGGTAGTGAATATATGTCCATGCCACTCTCTCACTTTGTCTCAGCTCACCCTTCCCCCTCCCCATGTCCTCAAGTCTAGACAATGGTAGTTTCTTAAAGGTTAGCTGCAATACAGGATCTGAAAACATTATCACAAACTTATCACACTCTGTACACTCGAAAGAATGAGAGTGAAAATGGCAAATAACATCTTAGTATTATTATACAAATAGTTTTGACCTTGTGGAAGCCCTGAAAGCATCTAAGGAACCCCCAGTGTTCCCGGCACCATACTTTGAGAACGATTGCTTTAGCATCTCCCCGGGGAGGTTGCATGACTCTGAGTGGAACAGATGGATTCAATTATAGTATAATGTGTTAGGTGTCATCACCTCCATCTCTAAATGACAAGTTTTCACTGACTGGGAACTACCATAGAATTGTGAAGCATTAAAGTTGAAAAAAACACTGAGATCACCCCATCCAGACCACTGTTTTTAAGAAGAAACTGAGTGTGGAAGGAAGTCAGAGCTGATTTACCTGATAACCCTGAAGCCACCCTCTAATTTGGGAAAGTCAGAGTCACAATCCAGTGTGGATTGTGGAAAGAATACTGGAACCCTTAATGTATGGAATATTTTTATTGCCTCAGTTATTTTCATCCCACACCCCAACAAGGAAACAACACACCCTGGTGTTACTATAATTCTTTAAATCCTAGCAGAACAAATATCTTTTTTTTTAAATTCATATCATTTTCTAGCCATACACTTTGGTGTATGGCTCACCTTAAAAGAAGCCAGCTTAGGGCATATACCCTGAGAAAACCATAATTCAAAAAGATACATGTTCCACAATGTTCATTGCAGCACTATTTACAATAGCCAGGACATGGAAGCAACCTAAATATCCCTCAAAAGGTGAATGGATAAAGAAGATGTGGCACATACATACAATGGAATATTAGCCATAAAACGGAACAAAACTGAGTTATTTGTAGTGAGGCAGATGGACCTAGAATCTGTCATACAGAGTGAAGTAAATCAGAAAGAGAAAAACAAATACCGTATGCTAACATGTATATATGGAATTTTAAAAAGCGGTACTGATGAACCTAGTGGCAGGGCAGGAATAAACACGCAGACATAGAGAACAGACTTGAGGACACAGTGGGGGAAGGGTAAGCTGGGATGAAGTGAGAGAGTGGCATGGACATATACACACTACCAAATGTAAAATAGCTAGCTAGTGGGAAGCAGCCGCATAGCACAGGGAGATCAGCTCGGTGCTTTGTGACCACCTAGAGGGGTGGGATAGGGAGGGTGGGAGGGAGCTGCAAGAGGGAGGGGATATGGGGATGTATGTATATGTATAGCTGATTCACTTTGTTGTACAGCAGAAACTAACACAACATTATAAACATTTATACTCCAATAAAGATGTGAAAAAGAAAAAAAAGAAACCAGCGTAAAGTTCTGAATGGCAGGAACACTAAAGGAAAAATGAGAAAAAGTTAAGAGGAACAGCCTTTTATAATCATTATAGTCTCTGAAAATAGTGTCCTTGGACTTGCACAGTGCACAGCCTATGCAATCATATGTGACTTCCCTGGCCAAGTTTCCAACAGTGACGAAATGTTCCTAAAATAGCAAGATGCAAAATTATTGCCTCCAGATGATCACAGCCATGTGAGAACATCATGTCCCTGTATGGTTTGCCCAGAACAGACATGTTCCCAGTCTTAGTACACTCTTAGTGCATTAACCCAGCCTCAGATAAAATCACGTGTTTTCGGGAATGACCACATCACCCTGTGGGTTCCTAGTGAGTATACCTTGAACTAAAACTAATCACGTTGTTTTCATAGCCATCCCGTCCTCCCATTTTTCTCCCCTCCCTCACTCTCTCCACTACCTGAGAGCCCAAGAGCTTTCAAACCAGGTTTTACAAAACCTCCTCAGGGGCCATGGAGAGAGGTGAGGAGAAGTATGGGGTCCCCAGCTCCCCCACTCCCACCTCAGCCAGAACACATTTTATGTCCTATCTGAGAACTCTGGTAAGATTTTGTGTAACAGAGTCCTTGAACAAGCCCCAGGCGCCTCCCTCAGGGGGTATCAATTCATTAACTGGCGCTCTCTGGGATTGAGTTTTCAAATCAGTTCCCAATCTGCACATTCCATAGAGTGGTTCTCCCACCTTGAGCCCGAATTGAAATTCAAATTTGTGAAATCAGGTCTGGTAAAATGGACAGACCTCGGATGAGTTCATCTGCAGGAATTCATTGTCTGAGGACTTTTGTTTGGGGGCTGAAGGAGGAAGGAATGTTGCGTGCAGATGTCTGGGGGTGACGTGGTGGGGGATGCTGAAATGGTATCTCTCCCCCAGCCCAGTCCTGTGGGCTGGCAGCAAGGTCTGGGGGCAGGGGGACCCCAAGCAGAAGTTGAGGAAGGACTCCGCCCCAGGGGACAGAGCAGCTGTGAGTCAGGAGAGGCATCCTCCTTCCTTGGGAATCTTAAGAAACAGCATCTTGGGCACAAATGTCGAATTCTCAGGAAGACACCCTTGTTCAGAAGACACCCAGGGAAACCAGAGGGGAGGGGGAAACACAAGGGCACCTCCTTTACATACCTGCCAGATGAGTGAACGAACATGTCTGAAACACCCCCTGGGGACTTGGGAAGAGAGTGGTGTACAAGTCCTTCCGGAGCACGAAGCAGATAAACACTGAGACTGGGGTGACTGAAACCATGTGATGCCTCTGTGCCCGCCCCCAGACAGACAAGCCTGGGGAGGTGCAGAAATATGTATTTTGTCATCAGTACGCTTTTCACCCCAAATGATATTGAGAAGCACTTTAATAGCTTACTGAACTCCAAACATCCTAGTTTTTGCTACTTTCTCAAAGATTCCTGACTGCTGTTTTGGCAAGTTTCCTGGAAGCGAAACACCTTTATATAATTGTCATTACTCCAGCAGGTTTAAATTCCTGCTTTTCAGTTGCAACGCTCTTTCCAATCTGAAGAAACATCCCTGTCATAGAGCAACCTGTGAAAGAAGTGGAGGAACTGAGTGGAACCCTAGAAAAGGTTGGTGCTGAAAGTTATGACAGAAAAGATGGAAGCCAATGTTTTCCCAAACTCACCCCATTACCTGGGGCACAATTATGAAACAACAGATTTCAGAACTCTTCCATGGAGTAGGGGCAGGGCCAGAGCCCCTTCATCCAGCAAACCCTCCCGGTGAAGCGTAGGGTAAGGTAAGTTTTGGAAACAATGATTTAGGGCAGCCTCACTTTTTACAGATGATGAAACCAAGACAGACACTGTTGAAGGAATTCACCCAGGTCCCAGCTTTGTTCACCACTTTTACATTCTCCCCCATCTAACTGATGGCCACAAGAGGTTCATTTTGGGGCCTCTCTACACGTTTATCAAAATCTTTAACAGGACCTCAGGACTGGTTCCAAACTCATGCTTTCCAGAATGAGCACCTGAAGCCCCCGGACCCCACAGCAAGGCTCCATGGGACCACGGCTTACCACACGCCTTCTTTTCTCCACCAGAAAAGCCTTATTCTCACCTGTTTCATACATTCAGTCCTGTGAAAACGTTCCGCGAGAAACTTCCGCAAGCAAGGTTTTGTGACTTAAAAGAAGATTTTGAGAGCGACTGGCCTGAAATATCTGCAAATCTGATCATGCTTGAAAAGTTCACCTGTCTCAAAAAAAAAAAAAGAAAGAAATGCTTCAGAGCCTCTTATTTCAATGTTCATTGGATGGTCATTAATCCTCGCTGCTAGGAACATCTATTTGTATTTATCTAAAGGCTGTATCTATTTTATTAAGTAGAGATGGCCAATCACTAGACACCATTTATCTCAAAAGTTCATGCTTATTAAGGACTATTAGCATGGATTTGGTGGAGAAAATTGATACGTATTTTCTAACGTGAAGGATACCAAAATCGACAACCATCCTTGGAAAATAATAGGATATATAGACACCCGTGAGCTGGGGTCTCTCAGGGAGAAAAGATCATGACCCCTTCTGTCACACAGTGACTCTAGACCAGAACACTGCTCTCTGGGGAAGCTCTGGGAAGCCTTTGCAGCTCAGCTGTGACCACCACAAAGGGTTTCATGCCAAACTCTGATCAGTGTACAAAATTTATTTTTGTCCTGAGTTTATATACTGATAAGGCTAGAGGTCTGTGGAGCCAGATATATTAATACTTGGTGTCCACAAGAGGAAGAAGTGTAGCTTAACACGAATCTGGCACCAAAGGAAATATCAGTGCTTATCTAAGTATGAAGTTTGCCTTGTAAATGTATAAGAAAGTCCGGTCAGGGTAGTACACAACCTTACCAAGACTGGAAGGATTGGCTGGTAAGCGGGCAACAGCTCAATGTCTTTGTCATTCGTGCTGTCATCATTGGTGACCAGTGTGGTGCTCCTTTGAGTTTTTTAATTCCTTTCCAGCGTGCCTCCAAAAACACACTGGAAAGCAGCGCTTGTAACAAAATGGAAAGAGCTACTGCAGTGACATAACAGAAAGATTTAGGGCAAAGAGCTCCTGTGCTTCCCAACAGGACGCCAGGATGGGCCTCTGGAATTTTCTCTCTATGAGAAATGTACAATGATGATGGGTGTCATATGCCCTCCATTCTGGAGAGGTTAAAGCCACAAAGCATTTATTGGTCAGAGAAGGAAAGTAAGACTCGAGTAAGTCCTGCTGGATCCGTATCTGTCGCCTTTCCCCTGCCTGACATCATGGAGAATTCTAAGTGCCAGCAGTGACTCTCCACAATGAAAGCTTATCTTTCCCCCAGAGCTCAGGTCACAATGTCTTCTTCAGCCAGTTCTATCCACTAATCCACGAGAGAACAGCTGCTTCTCAACTCAGTTGTTAAAAATGCTTACTGAACGATTACTATTTTCCTAGCACCTATAGAAAGGCAATAGAGGTATAAGACACCATCCCTTTTCCCAGGAAATATACAATGTTTGAGAAAGAGATAGGACATAATACTCACGTCAGGACAAAAATACTCATGTCGAGGGTGTGAGACATACATACAGTGAGAGTTACGGGGGTCTCAGGAAGGAAGACTTTGCTTATCACAAACATTAATGAAGACAATTTTCATGGAGATAGAATTAGAATAATTTAAAGAAATGATCATTTTGAGGTTCAAATAAATTGCCATTTACTGAGTGCTTATCATACCCCAGGAACCACAGGATAAGCTTTAACAAAATACCAAAACTGGAAAAGAGCTCAGAGAAAACAGAGAGAGATGTTATATGATGGTTTGGGGATTGCAGGTGATTTTATTTCTTCCGAATTTTTTTTGGTTATTAGTATTATATGTGCTGTAAGGAAAGAATAAAAAAGGATTTCTAAAATGTAGGCAGATAGGAAGCAATGGGAAATGTTTTATAATTAGAGAAGGGACTGTGGGCAAAAATATGACAGAATATGGCCTGTGCTACAGACAGTGAAGTGTTCGTTCTGGGAAAATAAACCAAAAAAGTAAGACCAGAGTCATAGTACCAAGAACCTTGGCTGTCTCACAGAGTTTATATTTAATCATATCTACATTGGGAACTCATTAAAATTCCTAAGAAAGAAGGTATAGCTGAAAGATAATGTTTAGAAAGATTGCTCTGGTAACGTACAGGAAAGATTTTGAGTGGAGAGAGACTGAGAGAAAAACAAACAAACAAAAGCAAAAAACCGCAAAGCTGTGATTGCAGTCTGAGGTATGTGAGCAAATCAGGGTTTGGATGAGAACCTCATGGAAGAGACAGAATGTGAACTCAGATCTATCTGCCCAAAGCCCACGATTCTGCTCTTCACACACCTGTCACGTGTGACTGGAACCAGAAAGGACCCTGGAGACCATCAACCCCACAACTTCAAATTCCTCCACCAGCGTCCCGAAGGACCTAGGGCACAGCAAGCTGCAAACCAAAATTTTCTTTGAAATAGAAGATTTTACATTTCAAGCAACCCTTACTTTCTTCTATTGTGCATCGCATTTGTTTTGATATGAAATTAATATTTAAAATGTTTGCCACATAGTTCATCTATATTAAAAGTAATAAAGAAATTGTATTATTCTAAGAAAAGAAAATAAAATGTTTGCCACGTAAAAGTAATGATAGGTATATTCTATTCCAGCTGTCTAAATGAGCAGCAACCAGGATCTTTTTAAATCCCCACAGAGAAGAGTCATTATCTTGTAGATTGTAGGCTTCTACATTAATGAGAAAGTTATGTCATATAATTAGTTTAAATATAATCTTTTTAAAATTGCTGACCATTGGGTCTACTCTTATGGGGGATCAGGGTGCAGAGATGGGGAAAGCAAAACAATGTCTGGAACGACTCATAGCTTTCACAGAGAATATCTTCCCACAGGTCTGTTCTGCTCTGTCCCCTACAAGTTCCAGTGATATAGGGGTGGGGGCATGGCAAAAAAAAAAAAAAAAAAAGTGGATCAACAGGGTTGATCAAACACATAGGCTAAAGAAAGGATCAATAGGATTTGCCAACAGAATGATACAAAATGAGGGTTTTTTGTCAAGGAGAAGGCAATGGAGAAATTGATGACTCGGTGACTCCCAGTCTGGGTGATGGGAGACGAGTCAAATCATGAGCAGAAATAACAAAGCCCAGAGGTGAAGTTTGCTGCAGAGAAAACAATGAGTTCAACATCGTTCCTGCTGCACTTTCACTGACAGAACAGTCAGGGGAAGGTATCCCAAGAAATATATTTGGAGTCATCACTAAAAAGATGAAACTTTAAGAAAGAATTTCCAGGGAGCACGCAGAGCCAGGCAGAGAGGTCCCCAAGCTGGATGTTGACATGGTGGCCCTGAGTCAGCAGAGCAGGTGCTCTGATTGTGGAAAACTCCAGGGCTCGGGAGTCGTTTTAGAGAAGCAAGTCATAAGGGGTATAAAATCTGGCACCAAAGCAAATGTGATTAAAGATAGGGGAAATACCATGATTTTGGTAAAGAAAAAAAAAAATCACTGCTAACTTGAAGGAAAATGGTTTCAGTGGTGTGATGGGAATAGACATGTGATGAAAGGGAATTTTAGAGGATGCGGGTGAGTAGCTGAAGAGATGAATAGAAGCTGTGAACGGTTCTAGAAAAGTCCACGAAGTAATAACCCTCTGTGTTCTGTTATCATTGTCATCTTTCTAAATGGAACGTACATAGCAGTCACAAAGCAGCAGCAATAAATAAGCGGTATTAGCAGTGGCCATACTACTGCACTGACATGGTTCCAGCATTGGGTTTAAAAAAAAAAAAAAAGTAAATCTGCAGAGGTTAAACTGGAACTCTTGATATCCTTGTTTTTCTGAGGGAAGCCCACAATTGTCTCTGAACTAAAAACAATACTCATCTGTGTCAGTGCTTTCTGTTTCAACAGCAAAAGGAAGAAAAGAGGGGGTTGGGTAGGATTTGAACCAGACTATTTACTAAGGTTCTTTCCAACCTACAGAGTGATTCCATGAGTTTATCCATATCTGAGTCAAAATGAAAACAAAAACAAAGCCCATGGTGATCATGTTTATTGATGATACGTTCCTATGCAAGGTACTGCAGAGAAACAGAAAACACCAGAGTTGATATGAAATGTTTCATAATCCAATACTTAACAGTTAGGTATTCAGGCTATGGGAGTTGCCTATGTGGTGAAACGTCTCTTGGTAAGCCTCAGAATCTAGCTGCATCTATCATATAATATGCATATTTAGCATACCATCCTGCATACTTATGTGTCCACAAGTATATATTTATACTCATGATCACTTACAAATGCATTGAGCTCTAGCCACCTTAACAGACTAACACTGCTCAATTTAAACCAAAATATCTTCCTTGAATTATAAAAGAACCTTTTCTTTCTAACACGCCTCTTTTCATAGATGAAGTAAGTTAAACTGTTCACTGCAACAAAAATTGCCTTTTCTGTTTTAGTGGTGGTTGTTTGTGTTGAAATGTAAACATTAGTCAAACTTTGTTGAACAGAAAAGTCCAACCTAGGAACATAATTCAAATAAAAAGCAAAGTTATGGCCAAGCTCAGTGAAGACAGTAACATGCACGGAACCCAGAAAGAGGATAGATCAACAGGGAAGCTCTGGGGAATGTAGCTTCGTGTTGGGTTAGCAAAAAGTAGGCCTATTACAATATCTCCAACTTAAGGAAAATTGCCATTATTTTGCTTTTTTGTTTAGCTTTTAATTAGAAGTTGAGCCTTCTTTCTTAAAAATATATGTCTTTTCATGGGTGTTAGGAAGAAAATACACAACACACACACACACACACACACACACACGCAGGCTCGTGATGCTTAAGAGGAAAATTTGATAAAGAATTCTATTAGAACACTCGGAAATATAAAGATCTCCTTGTCATTAAAGTATCCAAGAGGAGAACTTAGACCTGCACTGAAATAATAAAATGACTGTGTAATTGTATTTATAAAATAAACTGTCTCGATTTATATTACAGAAAAATACCATCATTTAATTATTTACATAACATTTTGGAGGTTTTTAACAGCTCTTTAAAAATCCTGTAGAACATCCAGGTCAAGCTGGTAAAATGCTACAAATACTATATTTAAAATAATTTCCACTATATTTTTTTTCTGAAAGCACCACTCTGTTTGTAGAATTCAAACAGCTTCAACTGCTTGAGATGGTGAAATACCTTTGTGCTTTTCAAAAAATCACATTTCATAAAGGACATTTATTCTATAGAATTAAAGTTTACTGAATAATAAATATAACTTTAAGTGATGCAAGCTGTCAAAACCCTTGAATGTCAAAGTTAAAGCAGATAGCCTTTCATGATTTTTGCTGCTTCGGAATAAGAAAGGAAGCAGAAAGAGAATGATTAAGGAAAGGCAACCTCACCTTCAGACTTCTTCCTCTTTGTATTTTCATCATAAATAACAATTTAAATACCCTTTGAGGTTAATATTTTCTGGTTCAAAGGGAAAGTACAGAAAAAATTAATATATTCATGCATAATAGGAGGCAACAGAGACTGGAGTATCTTATTTGTAGCAAATTTTATTTTCAAATGACCATAAAAGGTATCCAGTTATTCTTCAGATTAATTTGAGATCATGCAAGATGTAAACATGACGTTCAAAGGAAAAAGAACCATTCCTGACCATTCTAATAGATGAGGAAAAAGTACACAGACATACACACCAGGAACTTTCTACATATGGCTAATACCTGGATATTTATTCTTGCCTGCCTTTCGTCATTTCAGCACAGATAAATGTAGTGCAAAGAAGAAAAAGTTTATAATCCAAGGGAAGAAAAACTCGTTAATGTGATGCATGATATGAGAGAGTTTACTATATTAATATTCGCAAAGGAATGTTGGAAGTGGGGAGTGATGTTAGGTAAAAATATCTATTTTGCAACAGAGTTAAAAAGAAATTTAGTTGTGATTATATTGCTACCTACATCATATTCAAAGGCTTTCCCTTGAGTACCATGCCCAGTTCCAAACTTTTTTTTTTTTTTTTGCTATGGAAACAGATAAAATGAAATGGAAATCTTTCCAGAGGGCATTCAAAATAATATATTAACTTAGAATTATGATGTATTTTGAAAATATGGTAGATGGTAATATTATTCTGAAAAAAAATGTTATATGGGCAGAATAGGTATCATAAAAATATTTTAAAATCAGTGGTGCACTGTAAAGAAAGTAACTTCCTATTTTTGACATGGACTGTAAAGCAAAGGACTGTGGCTTTACATCAGAAGAGTTTTATTTATTTGAATATTCAGAATTGGTTCCTGATTACTAAATGTATAAAATAGATCCAAAAGTCCAATCCAGAGTGTATCTATATAGTTATATAGCTGTATGGTTTCAAAGAAAATACAATGCCATTTCTGCAGTTTGGACAAAGTCCTAGTGTCCTCATTTAACCCTGGTGTCTAGAGGCCATAAAATGTAAAAGGTTTTGGATCCCCTGGAGAGTACACGTACACAAACTCCCTACGAGTAAAGCTAGCTTTGTTTATAACATAGTTGAAAATTAAACATCAAAACTCCATACAAAATTAGTTCTTTACATTATTTTCATAACGATATTATCCCTAGGATTCTCCGTAAGAGCCTAGAATAACATGACTCCAAATTTCCATTCCAGAATTTCCCACTTCTTTTTTTTTTAGTTTTATTGAAGTGTAGTTGATTTACAGTGTTGTGTTAATTTCTGCTGTACAGCAAAGTGATTCAGTTATACATATATACGTATATCTTTTTTCATCAGAATTTCCCACTTCTAACACTTCTCCCTGGCAGGCACACTGCAACAGAAAATGAGATGCTATTTCTACGTGGCTTATAAGTGCTGCGCGGCCAAAGAAATGTTATTGTAAAATAATGTGCGGTGGATTCTACAAGGTTTTGTTAAATAAAGCTATCTACTTTATAGGTGATGAAACATCACCAAGGTTTTAAAAGTGTTTGCTTTGGGTCTTTTGCTATGGAGTCACGTCCTTATTTGAGGTATAAAAACCCCACTCTGCAAGTCAGCCTTAATGTGGCAACTCACCAAAGCCGACAGATGCTGACTCCCAGTGAAGCGTTTTGTGCCCAAGATCAATTTGCAAGAAGTAGACTAACCCAAGCCTTTGGAAGGTAGAGCTACAAAAATATAGTGCCCTGCCCCCAACCAAGGAGTCCGCGTCTTCCTCTTCCACGCCGGACAATAAGGGTGCAGTTTTGCAGACTCAGAGACCACTGTCCATCACAGAAAAGCACCACGGACCTTCGGATTCAGCATCATAATGCTTTTTTCTCTTCCCACTCACATAATTAACGCTCCTTTCCTTTCCTCTTTAAAAATGTGCCTGTTTCAAATTTGTATTATTTTTTTCAGATGCCTAATTTCAGTCATGTTCTTTCCCTCTGTGGTCTCTTCCCACATTTCACTTTCCAGAGAAATATTTAAAGGTCTGTAAAACCAGGTGAAGTTCCAAAATATTTCTAAACGAAACTGCCACAGGTGACAGCACAGGGAAAGAAGGCAAAGCTACAGGACAAGGATTGGAATAAACTGGCTGGAAATGTATTGGAAAATCTATTTAAGTTACAATAGCCGTGGATGAGGTTTCAATGAGGCATAAACATTCAAGTTACTGACAAAACCAACATGTTTCATGATCACTCAAAATAGTCTACTTGTCATGGTGCATTGTCTTTTTTTTTTCTTTTATTAGTAAGTTGCTCTCTCTTTTAAATTTTTTTTTTCTTTTTTTAGTATTCAGGAAGCGAAAGCATTTAAGAAAACATTCAAAATTCTGAGAATACATGTAAGTGAAATATTTACACTATCATTCATAAAAGTTACATCATTTACATAGGGTTCATTTGTATATAATAAAAATTTCATCATAATGAAAACTTTTCTGGAAAGTTATATGTTAATTTGTTTAACATATGCTTTGGATATACAGCTAAATATGAATAGTTAAAAAAATTCTGTCTTCAAATATCCCTTTAACAATTAAAAAAACCTCATTCCTAAACATTTGTTTTTCTTTCCACTTGCTCTTTTGTTTGTGATATCATATGTCGTTTGAACTATGCAAAGATTGGATCTTGTCATAGTTCAGAATATATTTGTATACTTTCAATAAATTTGCTCATTGCATAGCAAACATGTAAACTTACAGAGGATCTATAAATTATACCCTAATCATCTAAAAAAGTTGCTGAAATTTTACATATTGAGGTTTATTTTTGTTGTAATTTGGGTTTTCTTTGTTTTTCTAAAAAATATTTTTAGTCCATGTGTCAAGTGAATACAGCTAATAAAAAGTCATGAGAAGTCAAAAACCAAGTAAATAATTTTATCCTAGATTACCAGAATTTAACCTCATTATATCATTTGGGCTTTTTCCTAAGTATAACAAGTTGGAAATGTATTGTGCTGCCTTTTAAGACAGTGTTCCAAACTAATTTCAAAAGTGTGTGTTTAACATAAAGTTAACTATGTTTCCATCAAATAAAATGTTTATTAATGAAAGCTATTTATCATACAAGAAACAGCAAAGATAAGTCATCATACAGAGATGTACACTAGAAGTGACAGATGTAAAAGTGCATGCAGAGATTTCTGTTTAAAAAGGAAGTAATAAACAATAATACTAAAATCACTGGATTTTGATCCCTATACTCTTAAATGAGTGATAGCTTTTCTTTGAATTTACAATTGGAAAATGCCATTAACAGATAGGACTAATACACATTAGCAAGCAGGTGAAATGAATGTTTTTGGATTTTATTTTACAACTACTGTGCTTGACAAATGTGTGGGAATTTTTTATTCAATAATTTTCTTCAAATATGGGGTGGGCATATTACTGCCTGGTTGCTCTGATTTATACACGATTTCTCTAATTTTGTTTAAAACCATATAATTTTAAGCCTCCATTTGTGTTAGACATCATAAAGAACAGAAGTTTTGTTAACATTCAGTAAATGACATTTAAGTCTCCCGGTCTCTCTCTCTCTCTCTCTCTCTCTCTCTCTCTCTCTCTCTCTCTGTCTCTCTTTTTTTGGCTCAATAGATTTTTAAATGTATGATTATCATAACCTAATATTGTCTTTGTCTTCACTGCAGTGGATTTCCGATCAAACTTTTCCCCTTCTTTTAATACTTTAGGGAATTTTCAAACGTCGGGATGTTTGGCTGTAATGCCCCAAGATTTGTTCTCCCTGAAAAAAATCATAGTGACAATTTATTAACTACAGAGCAACTTGGCTTTTAGGGGTCTGCAATTTCTATTTAGATTTACAAATATCCATTTGTGCTCAATAGACCTAACATTAAACTTAATCATATTTAAGGTTTCTTTTCATGCAATTACTTTATCTGCTAATTATCTTTTTTTTAATTCTAAAAATCAGGCTGAGTCAAATCAGTGGGGCATTACTTTTATTGTAGGAAAATATATTTAAAGGTAATTCTAAGTTGAATTACACTACATACGCAATGGTAATTTAAAATGAATCCGAAGTTTGGAAATCTAAAAGCTATTTGTATGTTTGCATATCTAAAATTTTTCATATTACCGTTTTAATAGCTTTTACAAATAGACAATCGAAAACACACTAGTACAGTTAAGCCTTAAGTAAAACTAATGGGAAATAAAACTCCTTAGATTCAAAATCGTTTATTCACACAAATTTAATAGGATATATCACAATTGTTTGGTCCATAAATATTTAGGGGAAATAGTTTCTATACAATGCATTTATCAATAAACAAAGAAACATGGACAATTTTGCTAGACCACTTACTGTACTATAAACACGAAGCTCAATATATAAGATTATTGAATTTATCAACTATATTGGAAAGAGTGCACAACTGCTTTCTATGACATGTTTGTCCCCTCTAACAGGATACACCATAAAAAGAGTTTCAGAAATAAGAGGTAAAACAGTACAAAACTAGTGAGGTGTCAAAAGGGCTTAAAACAGTTAATTTAACAAACAACACATATATCCTGATTTTTCACAAACTTACTTCCAAGTTATCTCATAAGGCACATAGGAGAACTGAGTTATAATTAGTCTACTTAATAAAGTAGATCTATAGTACCATATATTGTTCTGTCAAAGAACAAAATTTATAAGTATCAATATTTTACCTGTAAAAGTGTATTAATAAGATCTCAGCCTTACCAAGGTTGTTTGGTCTGGTTAGTGGTAAATGCCCAAAATGTAATAGAAATATGAAAAGTCAAGATTTAAGCTCCATATAAGATGATAACCACACTTGCTAAATATATAATGGCAATCACACCTTCTTCTGTTACAGTGTTATCTTCCATCATCTTTTTTTAAAAAATAAGCTACTTTCTGTGCTAATTTTCTAAAGACCCTGAGCAAAAGTTACAATAATGCACTTTAATGTGGGCAGTGAACTGTCAATATGTAACCACACATTTATACAGCCAGAAGGACACCTTTAAAATCTATTAAATAGCCACTTCGACCACCAGAGGAGATTTAAGGGGTCCAAAAAGTGGAGAACATGTGCAAAGTTATTCTTAACAATCCACTAAAGCAAGACATATATCTTGACTTCTTTTTTATTTTTATTTTTTTTAGGAAATCCACAATCTAATTGGTATTTAACTACAACAGAAGCATATAGATGAACATTCACCACTGCCCAGACCATTAAGATTTTAGCTTAAATTAAAAGAAAAAAAATGCTACTGTAAACTAGGAAATATATTCAGATCAGCATCCACAAGGCTTCTGAGTTTATCTACTTTAAAACTAAGAACCTCAAATCTCTAATGTCAGAAATTTTTTTTTTCTGACAAATACATCAACCTGTGCCAAAGTAAAATGAAGCAAAACAAAAGCAAAGAATTCTCATTGCTAGCATGTTACTAAGTTGTTGTTTTTTTAAACACTATTTGTATAGAATGCCAGATACAATATCATGGTACAGCTGAAGCCAATTAAGAGCTATTGATTAAATTATACTGATTTTTTTAACTTCTTAAAAAATTATATTTTGCTTATTTCCATTTTCCCTGGGAAAAAAATAATTTAGAAAGAATGGTTTTATAACTATCATTTTTAGCTTGAGGAGGTTAAAAGTATAGAATTTCAAATTCTGTTTGGAATTTTCATGGATACACAGGAGGTTTAAGTATTTTTCAAATGTTGAAAAGCAATAACTAACTAATAAGAAAGTTTTGTTGGTATGTACATCCTAAGAGGAAAAAAGAGTCACATTCCTGGTTAGATTTCCCACCTAATTAATCTTTAATATTTAGATTTGCTATCCTTAATGCTCTTGTTTAATCATATTCCTCAACTGTAAAAAAAAGGAATAATCAAAACAGGTTTTTTCCATTTTAAAAAAGACAAATGAAGTTTTCAAAATTCCATAAGTACACATACAATTGCAAGATTAAAAAAATAATTTTAATTAATTATCTGATTCTTTATTAACCTAATTATATAACCGGGAATATGATTATTTGCCCATCATAATACCACTCTTTTTTTTTTCTTCGAGATTCTGGAAATAAGTAACATACAATTTTAAGAGGCACTTATTAGAATGATTCCCAAACTCCCCTTACCGACTGAAAGATCTAATTAATTTTTTTTAATCCAAATACACTTTGTAGACAAAAAAAAAAAATACACTTTGTAAAGGAGACAATACTGTAAACTCATTTGCCAAGTGGCCGCAGAGGCTACACACCAAGCTGTTGTTTTTATTTCCCAAGTATCTTGTGGGTTAGGGGGAAAAAAAAAAGTCTTGTAAATAATAAAATAATCATTGGAATAATAATAAAAAGAAGAGGAAGAATTTAAAAAAAAAAAACCAATGTTAGAAAAGGTTCGTTAAGGTAGTTTGCGAGGGGCTTCCGGATTCGCGGCTGTCCATGTTAGAGGTCACGGCTGTCACTACAGTGATAGTGGGATTGGTCAGGTCTGTTAAAGTGGTCGCAGTGCCGGGTGGACTGAGCGCGCCGCTGTCTGCTGAGGGCGGGGCCGGAAGCGACGTGCCATCAGCTTTATCAACACCCCCATTCTCCTGCCGCAAAAGGTTCCTTCTGAATTTGGCTCGTGCGTTTTGGAACCAAACCTGCAAACCAATCCCAATGGATTTCTTTACCGATGTTTATTTTTATACTTCTTTTTTTCTCTCTCTCTCTTTCCTTTTTTCTTTTTTTTTTTTTTTTTTTGTTTTTTTTTTTTTTTATTTTTTTTTTTTTTTTTTTTTTGCTTTCTTTTAAAACAGAGTAATTCCAGTACGACTACGGACACCCTCTGAGCAGCACGTGTGCCCCCGCCCCAGCACTAACAACTGCCGCTTGGGGGCTACGGATGCTTAAGTGGAGATACCGTGGGGAAATGAAGGCACAGAGATGAGAGGGGGAAACACACCCTGATTCCTCAACTACTGTCTTTTTGAGAATGAGGGCAGGCGAGGTCGGGGAATGGTTCACAAAGTAAGAATCACTCACATGAAATGAACATCTTCGAAACAGATTTCAGCCTATTCTTGAGTCTGACACATGGCAAGTATTACTTGCATAGGAAAAACCCAGAGGGCCACAGACTCCAAGCAACCGGAAACTGGCGGGTGGAATTTTAAATGCCTGCTATTTGTCACTGAAAAGTGTAAGAGCATCACAGGTGACCCACAGCAACCCACTATCATGTCTCTAGTTACATATTCTTACCATGATGAGTTTAGGAAAGCAGTTGGACAGCAGATCTCACTCCCGGTATTTAGTTGTGAAATATGGTTGGTTAAAATGGGAAAATACTTTCTCCAAGTGGTTGCCGAGACACTAACCATACTTGTGGCTTTTCAGGAGTTGACAAAAAGGGTCGTCTTGAATTTGGAAGCTCACAACAGGTAGTGAGGCTGCCAAGAGGGTGCTGAAGTAAGACAGCACCAGCAGGTCCCCCCGCCAAGTCTGTGCACTGACCCTAACGTGAACGTTGTCTCCAAAGCCACAGCTTGCGCAGATAACGTCACCCGCGTTTGCAGAGCAGCTAGGCAAGCTGAGCTGGCTTTGGTGCACCCGTCTGTCCATCTGCAGGGAGAATGTGGCTGCATCTTAGAAGACCCTGCGTCTCTCTTTGGGCAGTCTCCGGAAAGCCCCTGCAAAATCTCAGTACACTCTCTAGGGAGTTACCTAGAGTAACTGAGGGAGTTACCTGACAGGGTACCTCTCAGTACCCTCTAGGGAGCTAACTAAGGTAGACTAATGAGAAGCAGTACAGGAAATAGCCGTATCACTCCAAACAGGGAAGAGAACTATTTTTACTGCAAGGGGAAGACGTATACACAGCCAACGATGGAGGTTTCTTACCTGCAAAACTCTTTTGGTCAGGCCTGTTTTCTGAGCAAGCTGCTTGAGGTCCTTGGCGTCCGGGTTGTGGTTGATGGCAAAGTAGGATTTCATGGTCCGGAGCTGGTGATGCTTGAAGGAGGTGCGCATGCGCTTGGTCTTCTGCGAGGGCGGGTAAGGCTGCTGATCTCGGTCCAGATGGTCGGCCTCATTCTCGTTACAACCTGTTGCAGTCACAGTGGACAAACAGGGGCTCAGTGGAAAGTCCTGCATTAGCTGAGAAGATGGCAGGTGGCATGATAATGTCACAACACGACAACAACGGTGGAAAAAGCTGTCGACCCAATTATGAGTGGGAGCCAGACAAAAGAAAGAGGTTAATTGCCCACGACCTCCAAACTAGTCTGTTCATGTGGACACACCCGAAGTTTAGGTAGTAGAAAAAGATTAGATAAATCCCCTCTTCAGCTTAATGGTTGCTAGAAAACCTTGAAAAGATGAATAAGCTATAAGTGTGGGAGGGAGAGAAATATTCTCCAAGAGGGAAAAGAAAAAAAACCCTTTTCTACTATATTTATGTGTATCAGAACACATAACTTTTTCCAGAAAAAGTTAAAAAGTGGCTGGACAAGAGAGAGAAGTTAGAAAATACAAATTTGCAGGATTCTTATGTAACCGTAGGAATATTATTTTTGAGTACTTTTAGCTATAACTGCTTAGCGTAGGGCTAACCAGGATGAAAATAGTTTTCCCTTGGAGTTATTTTAGTAAATATTTCTGAAAAAGAACGAGCGCAAACTTTTCTTCCCTCGGTTCATGCCTGTAGCGCACCCCACAGCTCCCAGTTCAGAGGCTCTGACGTCCCTCTTGGATCGTGGCCCCGTCTGCTCTGGCACGTGGTACGGAGGGGGGTTTAGCTGTGTCCCTAGCTGGCAGGGCAGAAGGAGGGCAGCATCACAACCCCCCTTGCACAGCTCCCTCAACACTGGGGGCAAAACAACCCAGCCTTTGAAACAAGCCTCAAAGTCCTTATCCCCAGGATGTAAAGATGTGCATTTAAGAGGTCATTTCCAATAACCTACTGGCTCTGCATAAGAAATATGATTACAAAATGAAAACATTTTGCTAAATATTTACTGATTCAGCCAACTTCTTAACTTAAAGGGCATGGCAGGGGTTTTTTTCCCCTTTAAACCTTACTTCAGATGTTTATCTCATATATATTCACACTGATCATCGTGCACATTAGTGCATTATAATAGAATATCTAAAGTCAACCTGGTCATTTCCCTGGGGGAGATGGTGGGGGGGAGAAACCTGAATCTTGAAGGAAGTGAGACATCTGTTACTATTACCTCTTTCATTCTGCTTGAGAAAGTAGTATTTGCCTGCTATGCTCTGGTTACAATTACTTTTTAAAAAACACTTTTAGTAAATCAGTATATATACAGAAACCCAGTAGGTTTATAGTCATCAACAAGAGTCAGCTGCATCACAAAATCCACTTAAGAAATTCTCCCTAATGTAACAAGACTAGGCATGGACTAATGTCTCCTTTGTTCATATTTCCATGAGATCCATAAAGAGGCACACTTGGCAAAAGAGCAATTGAGTTCATGGAGAGAAAGACTATCATGTTTACCATCGGGTCCTCTAAGTCATGCACAGGGCCAGGAGCTCAACCAGCATTCGAGTAAGATTTTGAATCTTTGTTCATCCGTAAAATCACGAGTGACTATAAATGCAAAGTCAAATCAACTTGAAATGGAATGCAAGTTAGATATATACAGCCAAGTGTTGAACAGAGGCTCCTTAAACTCCCCCAGAAAGGGTAACCTGTACCCAGAAATAAGAGAGAGAATATGCTTTACATTTTATCCTATTGCATCCCCGGGGAGAGATGTCAAGTTCAAATACTCTACAGAATTGCACTTTTGTATCCTCAGATGGATGAAACAGAATCTCATGACCTGCTATAAAACTATACTTATCTCCAGTAAACTGAGCTATATTTCACAACCACATTATAAATGAAGCCACACCAAAACAGTCAAAGAGGCACACCTTAGTCATTGGAGGCTTCTTCAAGTAAGATTTCAATTCTGTCATAGGTGAGTGATGTGTAACCCTTCCTGAATAGCACATTAAATGGAATATTACACTTGAGGTAGAAGACTTAACTTGGTACTTAAGTAATGCCCTTAACCACCCACCCCCACCCAAGTTATTATTTCTCAGAAATGGGTTTGATTCCTAACCTAACTATATACTCATTAGTCTTTAAAATGAAGTTTATGAAAAAAATTATAGACAGGTTTGATAAAATTGCTTCTCTGAATATGCATTCTATATCCATTATTGCTGATTAAGAACTCAGCAGAGAATTATAGTGTATTAAACACAATTATGGGACTTGTTTTCACGTAGAATACAACTCACTGTGCAAAAAGATTGTTAGCTCTTTATTAAACTGGTATTAATATAAGCAGATAAACTGTGTGATCAGTTATATTATGTAAACTAATAGAGCAATCTATGTCATCTACAGAGTAACGCAGTGCATTGGCCTGAATTACTTGGGTTTCACTATGAATGCCTTACGTAAACTTGCAAGTGATTGCGTTTCCCCAGGGCCTACTTGTAAAGCTACAGGGGTTTTCTTCCCCCCCCCCCCGAATTATGAGATGAGATGATAAATCTCTTAAAACTGTCTTAATCATACACCTGTAAGTACACATCTGGCACTATAAAGTTAATAAGAAGATCTAAATATTTTATTCTCCAGTCACTTATGGAATGGTCCCCTATCCTGAAGTGAGTTTCTATTCTGCAGGTGTGTAACCTTCTGAGAACTGATCCCTGGGAGACCACTAGGGGTCAGTGCCAGGCAAATTTAACGACTGCAGGCAGCTTTTGAAGTTTGGAAGCCAATGCAGACCCTAAGGACAGAGATTTCACGAAGTGGCAAAAATTTAGTCTCTCAATTAATGTTAAATTACCCAAACAAGAGCTGCCTGCCCTAGACTAAATTCTCTTCTCACCCTGGAGGGCTGCATTTCAATCCAGCATCCCAGATAAACTTTCCAGGTCTCTATCTAAAATATCTGCCTGATATCTGCACAAAGAGCTACCAACTACGTCAGGAAGAGTCTCGTGAAAAGGCGTTTGCCTTATGTCGAGCACTCACTGATCTTCGCCAAAGCTCCCCGTCTCTGGAAGTCTGAATCATAAACATATTCTGTGTACATGTGTTTGAAAATATATCAATGTATACATTAGATGTGTTCAGTATCAACATTAGTCTTTTCTGAGATTAATTTACACTTAAGCAGAGATGGCTCCAAAAAATAATGAGCTAAAACTGCGGGTCCATTTTACTGTCTGCCCTTTAACGTGTTTTTAATGCACTGAAGTGTTTCTTTGGCTAGTCTTATAATAACAAACTGGCATTGGATTCATAAACTTTTTTTTAATGGCAGATTGATTTCTGGTCAGGCATCTTTAACCCAATTTCTCTAGATTAGTTTCACCTGATCTTAACTATATGCTATTTGCTCTATCTGGGAAAAGTCCAGAAGGGCGGAGGTGGATGTTAATTAAGAGGCACGGGCTCTGCAGTGCTGTGATCTACAAACTCCCTGGGGTCAGGGAGGCCCCTCCCTTACTTTTCCCTCCTTAATGAACGAGAGCATCAACTTTCTCCATAACCTTGTAGCGGCACTAATTTGCAAACTAAAGGCCTAAGTGGAAAGAGATTTTCGTTCTTTCTAAGAAATAAACGTGTACTCTCTAGTTCTCCTCGGAGCAGAACAATTTTCTTGGCCCTAAAGCTCTGTGGATCTTTCTCACATAAAGTAAGATCAAGGCGAAATCCAACGTAGCTAATTAGGTGAAACAAACAAGCGAAAGCCCAGGCTTTTGCCACCTTTGGCTAGAAATCTCCCCACACTTCCCGACCTTCTCTGGGCTGAGGGCTTCCCTGTCTCCAAAAGCCTGGCTAGTTTCCCTCTCTCCCTCTCTCTCTCTCTCTCTCTCTCTCTCTCTCTCTCTCTCTCTCTCTCTCTCTCTCCCTCACTCTAATTAGGGCATTAGGGCCTTGGTCTGTGGCTGCAGATTCCGATGTCATCTTCTATTAACAGAGAACAATTAGTGCCCTGCCCAGCCTGCCCCGGGGACCACGCATCAAAGGAGCCCAAGTAAGCGCGCTGGGCACCGTGGCCCCAAACCAGAGCCCCAGCCTCGGGCACAGCAAGGGCAGTGAGCAGCCCGACCTCCGGCAGGGGGTTGGCAAAACCTGGGGGTGCGCCCGCTGCGTGACACCAACCCAGCCGGTCAGGTTCTCAGCCGGCAGCCGGCCCTCCGCCTCTGCCCAGTGACCCGGGCTTGAACCCCCTGGGACCAGTACAGTCACGCTGGGTCCTGGCTCCTTGGGACACCACCCGCTGCGCCTTTTCTGTGAAAACCTCCCTAGAACCAGGAGGAAGCCGAGGAGAGAGCTGGGCAGAGCCCACTCAGCCTGCGGGGACCCTGAAAGCTGTGGGCCCGAGCAGGACTCTGGATTCCTCTAGCACACACTGGCTGTGTGACCCTGGGCAAGTCACTTATCTGATGGGACAGTGTCCCTTTACCATTGAGCCACAGTGGCTCACACACCACACCAGGCACGTGGGAACTGGAAGAGAAAAACAGGCAAGATCTGTGCTCTGGGGCGCCCACCCTTTGGCTGGTATCTGGGTGCTCATGGTAACAGACAGGGGTTGCCACCATGAGGTCCCTAAGGTCCCTCCCAATAGAATGGACGCCCCTGGCCTGAGTCTCCTGCCTGCTGAGGTTTCCATCTGGGGCCAGGCCAGGGGACAGGGCGTCAGAGCAGCTAAACCAACCTTTAGGTTGCCCCAAAGTTATCCTAGGGCTTTCTGGAACCTTTTTCCAGTGGTTGAGACTCACCGGAAGAGCTTCCATCCCTCTTGGAGTTAGACTGTGGTCCTCAGGGCCTGTCACCATCCTCACCTGGGGGATGGCAGGTGAGGGCAGGCTACCAACAATGAGAAACTGGTGAGTGAGAGAGATTGATGAATGATAACATGTGCACCTCCCAAAGCAAGGAGGAAAGCGTGCTCTCTGGCCTGTTGCCTGCATTTTGTTTTGAATTAAGGGAGAAAGCTGGAGGAGGACAGAAGAGCAGCCTGTGACACCAGGCCTCCTCAGAGGGCCTGACCTGGAGGTTCTTCCAGTCTTCAGGGCGGTGTGGGTGTCTGGATGGTTTATCCCACAGGGAAGGAGCTGGCTGGACGGGTCCCCTGACCCAGGGAAGGAGCAGGCCAGCTCGGCTGTGGAGAGTGACTCCCGCCCCTACAGCTGCTTTTCACCAAGATCAGGGATTTGGTTTTTCAACACTCTTGCCAACTGTTTCCCTGATTAACTCTGGGCTGGTGACCACAGCCTCTGCCCTTTCTAGACAGACTGGGGTTGGGCTCTGAAGAATTCTTTTTTTTTTTTCTTTTTTAGTATTTAGGGAAACCTCCTCCAGGATCTATAATTTGGCCTCCGCTCAGGAATTGCCCTGGGGCTGTTTTGCTCCAACTGGGAGCCAGAAACTAATGGGCTCATTAACTAATGGGCAACAAGGATTTGGCTCGGCCTGTTTGGGGGAAGTCATTGCAGCCTTATGAATGTGTTTTCTGCCCCAAACTACAGAAAGGTCTCTCTCACCTGTTTTCCCTCTCCCTTCCCCCTCTTCTCTCCCTCTTT
>NW_006786980.1:37395-39921 GCF_000442215.2 Lipotes vexillifer
CCTCTCCCTTCTTTCTGAGTGAAAGGGAGCTGTAGTGAGAAAAGGGTCGTGCTAAGGAAAGCACCGTCTTGCAGCCAGGTCTTGGACGGGAAGGAGCTGGATGGAATTCTCCTCTGAGCAGAGGAGGTTAGGGCTACAGGGGCACTGGGGAGGTGCTGGGCGCCCACCTGAGTTGTAACTGACGATGTCCACCCCCAGCGCGGGGCTCTTCCGCTTCCGGGGCCGCCCCTTCTGCACGGTGCCAGCGCCATTGAAGTAAGGCAGGGCCAAGCCGCCGCTCTTGGCCGCCAGCTCGGTGTAGCTCAGCTGAGGTGGATACTCCCCTTGCAAGAGGGTCTCGAAGTGGGCGCGACAGTACACCAGGCTGTCCTTCATGCCAAAATGATCGCCCGTGGTCAGGGTCTTGTTGCAGGTGGAGCAGGTGAAACAGCTCAGGTGGTAGACGGAGTCTCGGGCGCGCATGACCATCTCGGAGGCGGAAATGCCAAGGTGGCAGCGGGCACATCTCTGCACAGAGAACCTTCTGGAAGGAAACAGTCGAGTCAGGGCACTGGTGGAGGCAAAGGCAGGGCCACCTACCACTGTGACACCTGGGGCATGGTCAGCAGTGGCCCAAGACTGAGACCTGGGAGGGGTCAGGGAGGGAAGGACCCACGCCCACTTGGACATTAATTTTATTTGCTCATTGACCTGCTCTGGTGAACAAGACAAAGAACCCTTGCATTAAATTCAGAAGAATCGGGTAACTGATCCTCCGTTTTCTTCTCTGTAAAGTGAAAATTTTAAAAAGCAAAAACAAAAACAAACCCTGCACTGGCTAACTCACAACACTATGTCAAGAATATTACATTGCGATGTCAAGTGAAAACGGTTCCTCGATTACAAAACATACAAACAAAGGGTGTTACTATTTATGGAAGCGTGAGCGTGCCTGAAAGCATTCAGACACGGCCCTGGAAGAAAAAGGACAGTTTTGCCGAGGGAAGCTCATTCTTTTTTAACCACTTTTCTCGCTTCAGCCGACAGCGGAGTCGAGTCCCTGCACAACGCTCGCGTCCCCAGTCCAAAAGCAGAACTGGGAAGAATCAATAAACAAGCTGCCGGCGACTTGACTCTCCGGCGTCTCTCGAGGCTGGCGGGCAGGTTCCAACCAGCGGGAAAGGCATCTCGGAACTGAGAGGCCTGGGTTTCGGCAACAGCGATCACTCCTTTTCATGGACCTTTACGTGAGTTCCCGCCCCCCCCATCCCGCGAAAACCTGCCACCAGTTGCGGCTGCCCCGGCCACCAGTTGAGTTCCAAGGCACTGGCCTTGTTCAGTTCGTAGTAAACGGAAAAAAAAAAAAACCCGCTTTCTTCTCGGTGGACCGAGAAACGTTCATTTACCTTTCCGAGATTTGCCCAATCCCCTCGGCCGAGCTGCCAAGCGCCCCCTGAGCGGGATAGTCGCTGATCAAGCTCTGGACCTTGGGTGCCCCCGTCCGCGCGCATCCTCCCCGCGCGTCTGGCGGGGATGGGGATGCTGCAGCTTGAAGGCGCACGCGGTGGGCTTCCCTGGTCTGGGGACTGGTAAGAGTACCCCCAAGGGACCAAAGGCTGGGGACAGGGAGGGGACTCCGGGGCTCGGGCAGATGACCCTTCCAGGTGTGCCAGGGCGTAAGGGATAGGGGTGGGAATACCTGTAGTAGTCCTCCTTGCAGTAAATGCTACCGTCCTTGGCGAAGCAGGTGAGCTCGGACTCGAGGGCCAGCTTACATTCACAGCATTTCAGGCACCTCAGGTGCCACTGCTTGTCCACGGCCAGCAGGTAGTACCTGTCGGCGATCTTGCCTCCGCAGCCGGCGCACAGGGCGGGCTTCTCAGGGCTCAACGGAGGCATCCCCTGCAAGGAAGCGCGCGCGGCGTCAGGAGGGCGCGCGGGGCCGCCCCACGCGGGTACCCTTCGCGGCGCCAGCCCTCGGCCTCGGCGAGCGCCGCAAGGTCAGGGGCCCCTGCGCAAAGGCAAACGTCGGAGGAACATTTGCAGTTTTTCCCTCTGCGACTCGCACGCTTTCTACTGCGTCCGCCTGAACGCGGCGTCCGCGTCCTTCCCGGACTTAACCTAAAAACACGCGCCGGCCACCTAGAGCCTTTTTCGAAAGGGCTAGGAGCGCACGGACTATAGTTTGGTGGATGTTTCCAAACTCGAATAATTAAAAGTTAAAAATTGTGGGTTCCGATGCGCACGAAATAAGACAACGGAAATTGTTATTGGAGAATGGAAAGGCGATCTGAACAAGCACATATTGTTTTTTCAACAAATACTATTACATTGCTATTTCTCTAAATCCTTATCAGTAACGTTGAAATTAAAAGGAAGGGAGAGGTTTTTATACTGGTGCTCATAATTTGGTCGACATTGTCTTGATCGGGATGTATGTGGCAGATCTTGCTGTTCAATCTTCAGGGTTATTGGTCCTTCCCCTAGTAAGGGTGTACCGTGCCTGTTCCCGGGGAGGGTCCGTTATCCCCTCTGCACGAGCCCTCT
>NW_006786980.1:40019-41244 GCF_000442215.2 Lipotes vexillifer
TTCCCTGGCATCAACATACCCAGGAGATCTTTGTCCTGAAAATCTTTTTAATGCCCAAATTAAGCTTCCCGCCTGCGTCCCCACGACACAGCAAGAATGGGGACACCTCGCCTTAACAAGTGCAGCCCCGCTGTGAAATTCGGGTTTGGATTACTGCTTTTTGTTTTTAAACAGGGTAGCCACAAAAGAGGAAAAAATAGAAGTTAACCGCTGTACATTTCCCTCAGGACTAGCAGAAATGGGTTGGACTTCCCCCATGAAACTCTGGCGGGCCTGGAAAAGTAAAGTTTCGCCCTTTATTCAGACAAGGGCCTGCACTGAATTCATTTTGCGAATGTAGAAACATCCACCAACGCGGCTACTTGGTGGACCCAAAATACCGCTGACCCACCCAGGGCAGTCTACCGACTTAGTTTGAGCCACAATCCCCGGTGTGATGCCTGAGGATCTACACAGCTATGCTCGGCTGAAATCATTTCCGGAGACTTTCGTAGTTTCCCCCCTCCGGCTCATAAGTGGGAAAGGCGAGCACATAGATTATTCATTGGTTTTCTTTATTAAGCTGGCATGACTGTTATCCTACGTATGAAATCGACAGAGGTGGTCGATCACAGCGTTTAAGGGTTGGAAAGTTCTCGCTCTTGGGCTAGGTGCCCCGCTCCTCCGGATTTTCTATTAGAGTCCCCCGCACACCATACCCGCCCGGCCCGAGAGCTGAGCGCAGTCCTGTCTCACTCAAAGGGCCCAGATGAGCTGCCAGAGACCCCGAAACTCGCGGGGTTTGAAGGTTCCACGTTCCGAGCCTCCGGAGAGCTGGAAGGAGCCCAGTCGCGTTCTAGTCCGCTCCAAATGTCCGGTCACCAGACCCAGGGACTAGAGTCACCAGGCTTCAGCTCGGCCCGGACGCTCGGCCGCGCGCCCGCAGCCCGCGGCCCGCACCAGCTCGCCCTCCGGCCGCCAATCCTCGCCGGGGAGGGGGCCGGGAATCTGAGGTCCGGAGGAGAGGACGTCCCCAACCTCTCGCGCCCGGTTCTCCCTGCTTTCCCGAGACCAGCTGCGGCAGAGGGGAGCGAGCTCGGGGTGTCAGGAGCGTAGACAATTTAAATCGGAAAAGAGCCCTTTCTTACCCTGCAGCCAGGAGGACCAGAGATAAGCCACCCGCCAACCAGGAGCGGACGCCCCCACGAGCCGCCATCCTCGGTCGGCCGCCGGGGAGGCTCGGCTC
>NW_006786980.1:41254-68641 GCF_000442215.2 Lipotes vexillifer
GCTGCCCCGCGCGCGCACGGGCGCCGGGCTCCCGCCGCCGCCGGCCCTTCCTTACCGCGTCGCGGCCGTTGAGCTGGGCGCCTTTGGCCAGGCGGGCCTCGGTCTTGGATCTGCGCTCCATCTCCTCCATGATGCCTTGGATGTGGCCTCCGGAGATCCCGTGGAAGAGCATGGCTGGGGGGCGGAAAGGACACGAGTTGTCTTCTGCTCGGCACCCCACTATTTCCATATACACACGCCCGGGGCTCTCAGCTCATCCGAGGGAAGTAGAAGCTGGGACCGCAGAGGCGGCGCGATGGGGGGCTGCGGAGACGCTCGGGGACAGAGGGCGAGGGGGCGAGAGGCAAGAAGAAAGAAAGAGGCAGACGGAGTGGAAATTGGTCTGCTCGGAAAGGAAAAAAAAGAAGGGGGGAGAAAAAGCCCCAGCGGCTCCCTGAAGGAGATGTGCGGAAAACAAACAAACACGGGCGGAGGGGAAAGGAGGCAAAGGCAAGAGAATCTTACTGCTCTGAGAGATCGAGTTACTAATGGGAAACAACTGCAGCGGGGGGAGGAAAACAAAATCTGGTGAAGAAAGAAAATAGTTTTGAACACAAAGAAAGAAAAAGAAGTGCTATTTTCAGCGGTCCCTGGCTGCTTGCAAGTTCCCAGTGCCTGTAGGTTGGGTTGGGGACTGCTCCTGCCGCCGGAGCTGTGTCCAATTTGTTAAGAGACTAAAGCCAGCCCATTTTTGATAATTTAGTAGGAGGAGTTCTCTCCCCGGAGCTGCCACGGATTTTTATTCAGACAACAAAGACCTGTCATACTCCTCTCAACCCCCTGGTGATGGGCAAGTGGGGACAAACATGGGGGGGGGGTAGGGGGAGGCAGTAGGAGGGGGCATTTACTTCCCCCCAACACACACACACACACACACACACACCCTTCCAAGAGTTCCCAGCAATCACGTTTTAAAGGGAAAAAGGAGCCCTTATTGTCCCCGCCCTGGCACAGAAGGCAGAGAGCTGGCCTGTTTGGTCCAAGTTCAAGATCAGACCCTGGCTCAAGAAATGCAGAATGTCAGCTCCCACCTTTACGTTTCCTCCTTGTGGACTTTCTGGTCCCCAGCTTATGGGAACCCCAAATAAGTAAATATTGAAGAGACATTCCTGTCCTCCCCACCCCCTCTTCCTCAATTCACTTTTTTAAAGTAAGTTGCTTCACCTCCCCAAGGGCTCCCGACCCCAGCAGGGACTGAAGCAACCCCCAAAGCGAAAAGGAGCTAGAAGAGCCTATGTTTCTGGAGTTTACTTCTGGCAAAAAAAGATTCTTCTTTGACAAATCAGTGTAGGGGAAAGGCTGTGGGCTTGGAGATGTGATGTGCAACTGAACCGTGACCACAGGGGGATGTAGTCTCTCACCCAGTTCAGGTTTGGAGGGAAACCGATGGCGAGTCCCGTGTCCCGTATGAAACTTGTCAATGTGGGCAGCAACTCAGGAACTCGCGCGAACTTGGCGCCGCCCTCCGGGACCGGGCGCGCCTCCCACTGCCCCGGCTGGACTGGGGGCTTGTACATCTGGACGCGCCACACATTTAGGAGGATGTGAAGGGGGCTTCTCGCCGTGGAGGAAGGGAAGGTGAGAGCTGACAAGCAGAATGGCAGCCCCGCGCCTCACAACAGGCAGGATTGTTCTGTCTCCCTCTGTTCCCGTGAGCGGCGGCCCCTCCTCGGCCCTATTAAGTGTCCACAATACTCTGATATTGTCGATTCATTCAAACCACCAGAAGCCCCCTAGGGGCCCGAAGCGGGGAGCGGGGGCGGCAGGAACCGACCCAGCTCTGAGCCGAGAGGAGGAAGCCCCGGCTGCGCTCTGCTCTGCGCCTTCCTCCCTCTGGCCGCCTGTTTCCCACTGCGTCCCGTCGGCTTTCCCGGGACCGCCCGTTTCTCCCCGGCACGTCCCGGACACCTGGAGGAGTCCCCTGGTGGCGCACTCGCTTCCCTCGGGAGGAGCCCGACATGGAACGGTGGCCAAATCTAGAAAGATAGAGGGAGGGAGGGAGGGAGGGAGGAAAGAAGGAAGGAAGGAAGGAAGGAAGGAAGGAAGGAAGGGAGAAAGGAAGAGCATGGGGCAGGAAGGAAATGAGAGAGGGAGTAGAAAGGAAAGGAAGGAAGAGAAGAATGGTGCAGATCCTGATTTCCTGCCCCAAAGCATCGCCTTCTGAAGCTGCTGGAGTCACCTCTACCACGAAACCCAAGACTCCACTCCTTCCCCCTTACTCTTTTCTCTGGGTCAAAAATAATGTTATTTGCAGACTGGACGCTGTTACGGTTCTCCGGGTGCCAGAATACAGCTCATAAAACACAATTTCACACAGAAATGAAGCCAATCAAGTGAACTAAGCTGGAGACCTCCCCTCACTTTGGCAGCCCTACTGGACAGCAGGGCTGCTATTTACTGTAAGTAATGTAATTAGCCCCTTTGGATGGAAATCAATGAGCTTTTCAAACCCACGTGCACAAACGCTGGGGCTGGGGGCAGCAGCTCTTTCAGAGACAGCAGGTCCTCTCACAAAGGGGCAGACTGCCTTCCCACAAGGCGGTGACTGGGACCGTGTGGGGGGAGGAAGAGGAGGGGTCTTTGAGAAGAACATCAGTCAATTAACCCAAGGAGGCTCCAAGGAAAAAGTAAATATTGGACCTCAATCCAGGGACCTGCTTTGTCTACTTTCTAGGCTAACTCCCCCGGCCGCCGCCCCCCCATGTGGATGTTCAGAAGTGGGTTTGGCTATTGTTGGATTTCGGTCCTGCTCAGCAAAAACAACAAAGAACCCAAGAACACCACTACCTCCTTGCAAGGGCTGAAACTTTGGAGACTTCATTAAGTGAGAGCTTAACAAACAACTCCAAGAAAAAGCCAGAACTTTGTGAAGTCTCCAGGGAAGCCAGGCACAGAAGTCCTGTGAGCCCACCAATCCTTCGGTCCTTCCTTCATCCGCTACACACAGATTTGTTCATTGTGAATTGGGTACAGGCAGGGCAGAGGACCTTCTGCCATCAGCTTCCAGGTTGGAGCCCAGCTATCCCTGCTTTTTCTTATAAAACTCGGGTTGCAAGTTCCTGCGCCGGGTGGGACTTGCTACTTTCCATAAAGATGAGAGCTGCTGGGATTCTTCCTTCTCAGCCAGTGCAGGAAGATTGCAGAGAGCTAGGGGTGGGGCAGGGGGGGCTGCTGGAGTTCGGGAGGTCCTCCTTAGTTCTGGGGAGATCTGAAATCGCTCCCCGTCGGTCCAGCCCTGCCTCCTCTCACAGTTCCTGAAAAAGGAAGCCCATGGGAGCGGAGGATATTTTCTCCAAGAATTGGGCGCGTGACCTGGGACGTCCTAACCTTTTTGTCTTGCAGCCTCGGGGAGATGGCCTAAGAGTGTCCCCCAGCCCACCACTCTCAAAGCACTTTAAGGAGAGAGTCTTGGTGGCTCTGCCTTCTTTCCTCTCTCCAGAAGAGCTGCTGGGGCCCGGGGCCCGCCGAATGACCCTCGAGTGATTCGCACTCGCCAGTTCCTGGGGCTGAGTCCCCGCATCTCTCAATGGGACAGGTGCAGGGACCCCTACCCCCGCGGCCCGGAGGGGCATCTCGAGTCTCCCCTCTAAACTCAAAGCTCTATTTGGAGCAGGGCGGCAGAACCTTGGCCAGGGACTGCCCTCCGTCACGACGGAGCCCACTTCGTCCGCTCTTGCCTTTCTGCTCCACCAGCCACCCAGCCGCTTACAGAGGCCACTTTGAGGAAAGCGGGCAGCTGGGATCGGGGGCAGAGGAGTCGGGATTGAGGGTCAGGGCCTCGGAATCTCCGCTAGGGCGGCAGCCTGGTCCCGGGTTCCCACTCCCTCCGCAGAGGGGTGGAGAGGGAAGCAAAGGGAACGCGCGGCTTGATCAAGCGGCAACGGAGGCTTTAGGGTCCCAAGGGGAAACCCTGCCCCGACTGAGAGAATAAGCGACTCAAGATCTCTTCAGACCTGAATTTTGGAGGCCAAGATCCTGTGCCCCGAGTTTGCCCTTAAAAGGGCAGAGGTCGCCTTTCCGCCTGACCCAATTAAGCTAGTTGAGGCGCCTCCTTGGTCTGAAAGGTGCAGCTCTTGGAGCGGTGTCCGTCTTTGGGCGCCGTCCTGAGCATCCCAGAGTCCGGGGGAGTCGGCGCCGTCCTGGAGCTTGGAGCCGCGCACCCAGCCCTGGGGTCTGCGCTGGGCAGGAGGGGTCTGCGCTGGGCAGGAGGCCAGAGCATAGCCCGGAGGCAAGCCGGCCGTTCTCCGTCCGTGGGCGCAGGGAAACTCTGTGTACACCGAGGGTGGCCGATCCAGACTGGCGCCGCCGCCAGGGCGCCCCTCGGATTCAGTGCTACTAGGAGGGCGGCCTCCCCCCAGCCGGGATGGGAACGGGCTGAGCGGCGCCGGGGTGCGCGAGCTCCAGCGCGAGGAGGAGGAGCCCCGCGGCCGGGCCGCTGCGCACCTCGGCCGGGAGCCCGTTCCGCGCGGCCGGCGCGCCGGGCCCTGCCCTCGGGTGCGCCCTGTGTCCACGCACCCCCCTAGCCCCGCGAGGCCTCCGGCCCGTTGCGCGCTCCCTTCAAACCTCTGCCTCCAACGCCCTTGGGTTCTTCTCCAAGGGATGGCCGGCCGGTGGCGGAGACAGCGCTTCTGAAACCTGAAGCTCTTTTACCTGGGGTTTGCCGCGCAGCGGGCCCGCAGCAGCCGCAGGAATAAAGGCAGCCTCCCCCCGCCCCTCGCCACCCCCGCGTCCGCGGAGATCGCCCGCAGAAACGGCTACGCGGGGGTCAGGTTGAGCCAACAGTGGGGGTGAAACCAGTTTCCAGTTAAGCGCTAATGGGTGAGAAGCGACGTCTTCCTGCCCCCGTCCCCGCCCCATCCCTTCCAGTGAGGAGACGCCCCCAGCAGCTCTGCGAAGGACCCGGAGCGCATCCCTCGCGCCCGGACACCTCGCGGCTTAGTGGCACCGTGACCTCCGCCCCCAGCGCCTCCGCCCTGAGTAACTCAGACCTTCGAGAGAAAGGCAAGCGGAGGGGAACGCGGATTTCAGGAATGCTGTCAGGATACTCGGAACGAGACCATGTATCTTAGAGCCTACGGTTCGCGGTTTAATTTCTAAGACAAACACAAACCCCTCTTGTTCCCACCCGGTGAAGGCGTGCACACGCGCGTGCACACACACGCTCACACACCCACACAATATATGCTCCGGCCTAAGAGAAAGGGCAAGAGAAAGCCTGGTGTGTAACTCACCTGCCTCTAGAGTGGTGCCGTTCAGCATTCTGAGAGCAGCAGTGGATCACTCAGCGATGGTGTCTGCACCGCGGAGAAACGAGCGCATCAGCTACGAGGTGCGGCCCGGGGCCCCGAGCGCCTCCCACCCCCGGGGGGCGCGTGCCATCTGCTCCTCCCGCCGCGGCCTCGGGCACCGAGAGGCCTCGAGGGAAGCCGGGCAGCCTCCGGTAGGTGCCCGGGGCGCTCCCGGGAGCCGGGCGGTCGGGCTCACGCTGAGGGCGGAAAACTGCTCCGGCCAGACAACCCCCATCGGGATCTTACCTTGAGGTCCAGACGTTCCCGCCCAAGAACCCGGTCCTTGGCGAGGGAGGGCGGGAGGCGGCGGCCAGAGGTGCGAGCCAGTCCCCAGATCTCGCCAAGGGGTCCTCTGTTAATCCAAATAAATAAGTCAACCGGTAGCTTGGTGGGTGGATGGTTCTCTCTCTCTCTCTCTCTCTCTCTCTCTCTCCCTCTCTCTCCACCCCCCCCCGTTGGCCTTCTTCACAGCATGATGGTTTAAGGGTAAATAGGCTTTTTACATGGTGGCTGCCATCCGTATGAGCAAGCATTTCAAGAGACCAAGGTTGACACTGCAAGCATCAAAAGACCGACCTAGCCTCAAAAGTCACATAGTGTCTCTTCTACCAAATTCTATTGGTTGAACAAGCCCAGCCCTCATTCATTGTGGGAGGGTACTACACAAAGTGTGAATTTCAGGAGGCATAACTCATTGGGGGGCCATTTTGGAGACTAACTGTCACACTTCTTTGACTTTTCAACAATTATCAGAGACTTGTCAACTATCCATTTTTTTGCTCCCATAACACATCATTTTTCTGTTCTCTTTCTACCCCTCTGACAAGAGTGTCTTGGTGGTATACACAGGCCTCCTCTTCCTCTGGCCCTGTCCTCCAGGCCTGGCTCTAAGTCTCCTCTCTCCTAGATCTCTTCTCTCCCAAAGACATTTCATTCAGATCTATAATTTCAATTAATACCTAAAATGCGTAAGACTAAAATATTAATAACTCCAGCCCAAACTTGTCCTCTGAACGGCATACCCCAACTTCTCAAAACCTCCCCTTGAATATCCCAAAGTTATCCAATTTAGCATGTCTAATCTGAACTCGAAATGGACCACTGCCCTCAACTGGGGCCTCTTCCAGAATTCTCCAGTTTCCTGGAGGATAACTCACTTGGCACTTAGTGGAATTGCCCTAGTTTTCCCAGTTGTGACCGTCCTAAAGGAGCTGATAACCAGTCAGTCCCAGACATATGAGCAAGTCAGAATGGGCTCAGACAACCACAGCTGACTGCAGGGGCAGAAGCGAGCCCAGCAGAGAACAGCCAAGCTGGCCCAGATCAGCTGAACCCCTGCAAACTTGTAAACTAAACAAATGTTTATTTTTGTATGCCACTGAGATTTTGTGGTTTTCTCACTACATAGCACTATTTTGTCAATGGATATCCGATACACTGCAGTTTAAACACTCAACAATTAAAGAATAGTGCAATACCATGCAGCCTTTAAGAACGCTGTGTAGATATACAGTCATCCCTCAGTATCGGTGGCCCCCCCCCCCCGTCGGAATTGACCCAAATCCCTCACCTCTGACCCGCAGCTCCCTCCACCTGTCTTTTATTTTCTATTTATGCTTCCAGACCGGGAAGAGGAGGAGAAAGGGGTGGGCAGAGGACACAGACGCGGATCAGTGCAGGGAGACAAGCTCCGAGGCCGCGTTCAGCCCTTCCAGCCTCTCAGTAATCAGGGAAGGTGTTAATGGAGGACTCGGCCGTTTGGGAACCTCATAAAGCCGAGAGCATCTTGAGCCTTGGGCGCAGCGGGAGGGCTGGAGTCCCGCGGCGCACCCTGGGCTCCCGGGTCTCCATCCGGCCTTGGCCTTCCAGGTGCTGCTACCTCAAAGATGCTGCTGCCAGCTGGTGCCTGCATAGACGGTGAGCGGGCGGTAGCTCCTGCAGGGAGCTGGGCTGAGCCACTGATTGCTCACCCGTCACCTCCCCGCCTTTCCCGCGCGGTCCTCCCTTTCCTCTCTGCGCTCCCGGGCTTGGCGCCAGCAACCCAGCACTTTGGGGTGCGTTCTGCGCTCGAGGGTGGCGTTCTCGGCCGGGTCAGCGCGAGGGCCCGAGGTATCTCTGCAGCCCGGCTCTGGCTAGGAGGCGGGGATGGAGATCCAGCCGGGAGAAAACTAACTCAAACCCTGGGAAACGAGAGTTCGCGGGGACACAGACAGACTCCCACACCTGGACGGGACGAGGGCCCGGTTACCTGGTCTCGGCTTCCCGAGGGGCTGCGTCGCCCCAGCAACCAGGGGCGCAGTCAGGCCGCGGGGAAAAGGAGAGAGAACCGGGAAGCCTGGCCTCTGGACAATTATTTACCCACTCGCCCACCCGGTGCGCCCCTCGCGCTCAGAGATGGGGGCGGGGGGATCTCTGGGAGGCTCCAGCGCGGATGCGGAAGGGGTGTGAGCAGAGAGATTGGCCGCTCCACGGTGCGGGTCCGGGTGAGGCTGCCGCGTTCCCTTCCTGCCCCTCCACCCCTGGGCCACAGCAGGGGCTCCTCCGCAGGGCGCGGGCCGAGCGCGCAGGGGGTTGGGGGATCCCGCACATCAGCGAGCCGCAGGAGACCACTGCCCAGGATGGGGGACCGTGGGACTGTGAAGGGGTAGACCCACCCCTTCGCCCGCCCCGCAAGCTCTGCCCGCAGCTTAGGGCTGGCAAGGGATCCAGCAGGAGCCGCTAATCAAAGCCCTCAGGCTTTCTCTTTCCGTTCCACGTCCAGGAATGTAGCTCAGAGCACCCCGGTAGAGTCCCTCTTTCTACCCAAACCCTTGGTTGCACTAGCCAGTCCCACGAGCCAACTATTCCTACTAGTTTACCTTCTAAGTTCCCCTCACCCCCAACGTTCCCCTTCCCAACCCGTCCTCTTTAGCTCTTTCTGTCCTCAAGAATCCCCCCCTATCTCGGTTCGTTTTCCCAGCCAGGGAGCGGACAAGCCTCCCAGGTTCAGCTCCTCCGCTTGCTGCCTAGGCCGTCGAATGGATGGATGGCTACACCGACCCGAAGACCTTCAGTTGCTCCCGCTCATCTGTGTCCAAAGCAGTGGGTTTAATCCTCTTTGGGGTCACGAACCGTTTTAGGTATTTGATAAAAACATGCATTCTACACACACACACACACACACACACACACACACACACACACAGAGGCAGAGGCGCGCGTGCGCCCACACCAAAGCTCACACTTTAGAATACAAATTTCGGATGGGAAGATGCTATCGCCAGAAATCTTCCAATCCCCCCAGAGCCCATGATTCCGAGTTTTAACTCTCTTTTACACCCACGGTCTCGGGAGGAGGGTGGGGCGTGAGTCTGGAGGTTTTGTGCCAGGAGCCCAACCTGGAAACCGTTTGTAGGGGCGAGGATCAGCCAGTGCGGGGCTTGGGCGCTCTGCAGGGCATCCCGCGGGCCTGGGTGGGCAAGAGACAGTTGCGAGTTCTTCCACGACATTTTCTCAGAGATCGAGCTCTCCAGAGGCGCGCAAGAGGGTGCCAACACACACCCCCCGCGCGCCACACACACACACACACACACACACACACACACTTAAACATCTGACTTTCTTTTTTTTCCTGAGAGAGGGGATACTTCTGGCACCCAGAAGTACCTTTTAATTGTTGCAGGGTAGTGAAAAAGAGCACCGAGTTTTAATCCTCCTTCACGGTCAGACGTCCCGTCCACAACTCAATCCTTTGCTCTAATGTAAACAAAATGGAAAGGCAGGTGTTGACACGCAGTGGGCAGGTGGGGGGAGGAGGGTTCCTTCGGGGAAAGGCGGGGACCGTGAGGTCTCAAAGTGCTCAGGGGAAGGCGACATGCCGATGGCCGTTTGCCAGGTAGTGGGCCCCCTTCCCCAGCCTTGTCTGGAGACCCCGCTGGCCTCCGGCGGTGGATCCGGGCGCGCGGGAAAGACTTGCGGTCGCCTTAGGACACGGCGCCCTGCGGGGAACAAAGACCCGCACCGCGCCCAGGGAGCATCCCCCCTTCTCCAGGCCCCTTCTGGTCCAAAGACACCCATACTGGTGTGGGAGCCCCAGGTTGCACTCGGGGGGGTGGTGGAAATAAAAGCCCTTCCCTTCCTTGCTCTGCAAAATCGATGGGGTCGGTGTGGCTTTTTGAAGAGGGGGGGATGTGCACGTAATCCACCTGCTAGGAGAACGGTCCAGGGCAGGACCTTCTCCGCGAAAGGAAGAACCACCACGGCAGGAACGTATCCCGGCACTCCACCCCGCTAAACACCGCACAAGACCCCCCAGCTTCCCCTTGGGTCTTTCAGTATTAGAAACAATCTAGAAATCAATCTCCCTTGATTTATGGTGCCTGCCTTGCGGCGGCAGGAGTCTCCAAAAACCTTAAAAGTGGAGTAGCAGCGGAGTTGATTTAAACTGGGAAGTCTATTTCTCGGCATCCACGTGTATTTGTACACACACACAGCCAGTAAGAAACCTGACGTTTTACTTTACAAGGTGCGAATACAATAGAACCTGAAGTTCTTGCAGCGAAGCCCATTTATGTGGCCGTATTGTGTGTAATGTGGGAGCACCCGCCGCTGCCGTCCCCGACGTGTGGTTCACGAGCATCTACCCAGAACCGCGGCCGAGAACTTCAGACCTCGGCTCCCCGGCTCCAGAGGCAGGAAAGAGTAAGAGCGTCCCCCTCTCCGCCCACACCCCAGCGGCGGCTCCTCGGCTGTTGTCGCCAGGAAGCCTAGAAGTTCTGCCAGGAAGAGTCACAAAGTCCCACGCAAGGGTCCTCCCGTCTTGGGCCAGTTCGGCGCTGCAGGAACTGCACTGGGAGAAGGAAAGAGCTGCCTCTAGGAGGGAGGCATCCCTTACCTTATTCCCATCTGCCAAGGGGCTTTCTCAAAACACTGCCTTAGGAGGGGGCGGGGACTGGGGGGGAGCCTCAAAGTGAACTTGCAAAAAGCAAATAGAACTCTTCTCTTTGCTTTCCTCCTCCTCGTGTCTCCAGAAAGTTGGACTTCTCCACTCCATTTCCTTCTGGTTTTCCTCTTGGGACTGCTGAAGAAAGCCCCATACAGCTCCCACCCAGAAGATGTCTTTGGTAATCTTCAAGTCTAGTGGGAAACATGGAGCTAGCTGGCTGCTCGTTGACCTAAGAGTGGAAAGGAAAAGTGGCTCCCAGGAGTCCATAAACCTTTCTGGAAAGACTGACTGCCTCCTCTGTCACAATGCTGATCCCTTCTCCTGTTCTCCAAATAGTTCCTGGAGAGGGCAACACCAGGCCACAGACACTGCTCTTTACATCCAAGGAGCGCCCCGGGGCAGTGTTGCTGAGGGAGCCACAGTCAGGAACATCAGAAACACTGGGGCACCAAAACCACCAAGAGTTTTGGGAAACAACTTACTATTTGACATAAAATGAACACATGGCACATTAGAGACTTAATGGGCTTCTTTTCACTCATTTTACAGTTTAGAAGGTGTTTTGTTTTGAATCAAATATGGGAGAAGGCACCAGACCCTTTTTGCTGCTTAAGATTTTTAGAAAGCTTTAGAAAAAACCTTCATTGAGGGCCACAGACAGAGACAAAGGCAGACCTCTGAGATGTTGGAGAACCATTCAGATTCTGCTGGGAGAAAAAGCTGAGGGTCAGCTCTGGGTAAAGCCAGCCTTCCATTTCACTGACCAGCTTTCCCCTGCACGGAAAAGGCTTCCTGGGGGCTGCTATCCTCAGAGGGAAACAGAAAAGGAGGCATGGGGAGGGGACCCAGAACCTGGGTTGGAGACTGAAGCCCAGGGTCTTTGCAGCAGTGAATGAAATAGATGTAAAGCTAATAAAACATCCTAAGACAGATGAGCCTGAAAAGTGCCATCAGAGATGGAGGAGTAAAATGGGGGGGAGAGAAAAAAAGAATGGTTTAATCGAAGCATCTTAAGCAGCCTGACCCCCAAGTCAGAATGATTTAAAGGTTTTATTAGGAGAACAGATGGAAGATGAGAGCATTTCTCACCGCAGAATGGCCCTTCTTGGATACTCATATGCTGCATGATATAGCATTATATCAATCTCCTTATAGCTCAAGATATAAATAAAAGGAAGAATGTATTCAAACTCTTCTGTTTGCCAGCAATCTCCCTTGGGTTGCTAACACTGAGGAGAAAACAGTAGAACTGAGGCTATAAAAAAAAATAATCAAGAGCTACTAATGTGACCCGATTGTTGCTATTTATTTAATGGAACAGTCATTATTTTCTTTCTTCGACATACGTCTAATAATGAAGCAAAAAGACAGGAAAATAATTATCAATGTGCCACTTCAGATACACACAAACAGAGACTTCCCTGGTGGTACAGTGGTTAAGAATCCTCCTGCTAATGCAGGGGACATGCGTTCGAGCCCTGGTCGGGGAAGATCCCACATCCCACATGCCACGGAGCCCATGTGCCACAACTACTGAGCACGCGCGTTGCAACTACCGAAGCCCACGTGCCTAGAGCCCTTGCTCCACAACAAGAGAAGCCACCACAATGAGTAGCCCAGGCACCACAACGAAGAGTAGCCCCCCCTCGTCGCAACTACAGAAAGCCCACGTGCAGCAACGAAGACCCAAAGCAGCCAAACATAAATAAATAAATAAATTTATATTCAGAAAAGAAACACACAAACATTTGCTAGCTTTTTCATTTTATTGATGTTCTTTTAATACATGTTTAAGATTAAGATTAATATATGCTTAAGTTTAAGATTAAACTAGTGCCCAAGTACTAACAGCACAGAAAGCAATTCTGGATTAAGGTTTTATTTATTTTTTTAATAAGGCTCAATTAGATGGAGAACAGAAATGAAATTCTTCTCAAACATAAAAATGTGAATTGAATTGCTTCTTTTTGGATGGATCTTTAACATTGACTTGACCATATGGACACTGCAAAAGTAATAAAACAAGTTACTGTTGAATTATTTAACAATCATCTTGAAAAAGTACACTTTTCATGGTGAAAAAAAGAGACTGCTAGTAACGTTCTATAGATTATTTGATCTACCTCCTATAGACTAAGAGGAGAACGATGGCAACATCTGGCAAATGGTTCTAATTAGGGTCCAAGAATCACTTCCTAAATGCATCCTTCCAACTTCAAGAATTTTACTGTCAAAACCTCACCCTTAAAAAATTCTCCAGTCCTCAATTCAGGCAGAGCTCTTATGGGTTTGATTAGAAACAGCTAATGGCACAGGTAGGAACATCCATAAAAGTGAAGGCTTAATTTTTCAATACTGGCTACTGTTAATACAAGCATTTCATGTCAATTCCTTGATTAGAAAGTAGGTCGCTTAGAGGAAATAACTCCTTCTTGCCCCCCAAACATACAGTCAAAGTGGTCTATAAACAGAGCTTATCTGTTTATAATCTTAACTGTATAACAATTTACTAGTAGTATGCTTTTAAAAAGTTAGAGGGAAGAACCCATTCCCATTTATTTTTTGTTCGAAGTAGAGAATTATTACATAGTTAGTTCATCTTAGTCAGTGAGCACAGAGATATATGGCTGCTGAAATATACATTTTAGGAAACCTACAGCACTAAGTTTGGAGTAGCAAGTTTCATGGTTATTTTAAAGACACAGTAGAAAACAACCACAGAAAGAATGGGGGGGGGGAGAGGAGAAGAAAGCGGGGGGGAGGGGGAGTAGTAGTAATAATAATAATTGTAATAATAATGGAGGAGGAAAGGAAGGGAGGGACACGGAGGGAGGAAATCATTATCATTATAAAAAACCTACCTGTCAATATTAGGCAAGTATCTATTTATTCAGCTAAAAATGAAAAATGAATGCTTCCTGGGATCTAGTTTGCAACATTCTGGATTTCTTTTCCTGCCCTCTTTCTACTTGCCTAGTAAACACAACTTATTTGAAACCTCGTGAAAAGTTTCCTCATAATAAAGAACTCCCATGAATTTCCAAACACAGCGTTTCAAGGAACTGATGCTCACGGTGAAACGTTACAAAATTCCATTAACTTTAAAGGTCCTCTGCTGGTCCTAAGGACTTTATTGTCCATGGCCAGAGCAGCTTGTGAAAAGTGCACACCAGGTCCTATTTAGCATTTTTATTTGACTTGTTTTTCAAATAATAGGTATTTACGAAGTCACGGAAGCACCAAAAACTGCTGCCACCCTGCCGAACTGGTACTCACGTGTCTGCAGGTAGAGCCGCAGCATCTGCCTCTCTGCAAGTGGGCCAGCCGGGTGAGCACCATGTAGCCAGTAGCTGGGTCCACGTAGTTCAGCCGGCCAGCCTGAAGAGTAGTGAAATCAAACAATTCATTCAATCTCAATATTCCTCGTATCTCCTCACCATCATTGCTACTCATAAAATACTGCAACATTTTCTTCAAACAATATTAAACTTCTTCCCAGCCATTTTCGTGGCACTTGCAATTAAGGACTGACTGCATTCCAACACTATACACAATCCAACTTTATGTGACATAAGGAGAAAATATACAGTTTGAGAAAAATGAGAAGTTGACGGAAAAACAAGAACTCCTCTCTACCCAATAACGATGTAGCCACTGCTCAGGTATTTTTCATTCAGTTTCTAGGTAACAAGTTTAATAACAGGTGATTTCATGACTTTAAGAGCTTAAGAGGCTGAAAATGAACTTTCACTCAGAAGTTGCAGTTGCAATTTCAGTACTTAAAATATGTGGATAATGATTTAAACTTACAGAAAAGGTGCTAATCAAAACCAACAGTCCTTAGAGAAAAGTACTACCTTTACTATTATTTAACACTTTTCCTTACCTTCATCGTGTGCTGCTCCACTGCACATTTTGTGCTATTTTCTTTTTTTTTTTTTTTTTGGAGTGTTGTTAGTGCCCTTTTTAAGCAAAATAAAACTATTATTTTTAACATATTAACACTCACTGCTTCACGACTTTGATCAAAAGCAGCTTTTACTACAGCACTTCAGATGTCAAGAAAGCATCCTCTATCTACATTCCAACATAGTCTTAAAAAGCTGTCCCAAGCAGTTGTGCGAAGACAAATAATGCAACCTCTTCTGTGGATTTGGGCCACAAGGGTGATATTATTTAGCCTTGAGATTTTGAAGGGGAACTGTCTCCTGGGCTTTTTCTATAACCCTCTTACCACGCAGTAACTCTGCACCACTATTGCATAGAGCCTTTCCATTAAAATACACGTGACACTTAAATATCTTCTTACGTGTATTTTTGCGTATGTCGCAAACTACTTATTCGGAGTGTCTTTCTTAGTGGCTGAATATTTTGTTCTGGTTCAGCTTTTCATCAACTATGCGTCATGAATAAAGCGTGGAGTAAAAGGACAACTAGAGTTCAAGCCTAGGCTTCCTCTAAGGCATTCCAGCAAAGTGAGCCCAGGGCAGCGGAAATCCAGCAATCAAGTCCCAAGGCCAGCCTAAGGGGCCTCCCGAATCCTTTGGGGCCGCAGAAGCAGATTACATGAAACCAGCAGCACTGAACACTACTTTAGAACGACCGATTGTCAAGACCTTGCTTCTTTATTTACTAAGTCTGTGTTGGAAGACTTGGAAGAAAAGCAAAAGAACGCTGGGAACTCTGTTAGCAGACTTCTTTCCGCTTTTCATTGCTGGGGGTCTTCTGGAACCTGGGAGCCTAACAGATTGCTCCTGGGCCTGGGCTGCTCTCCTGCTTTCCAAGTCAATGGGGAAACGCTGATGGCTGCCCACACAAACTGTAATTTGTCCTCAGTAGGTGAGCCTCAGGCCATGGTGGCAGGAGACAAAGGCAGGGCAAGAGTGTTGACAGTCTGACTGGAGAACAAGATGCCCAGTGATGCAGGTCAGCACACGTGAGAGAGCTACCTGCCTGCAGGTGTGGACGAAGGACCACTGTGAGGGGGCTCTGATTTGTTGAACAACGAAAACAACAAGCTCATTACTGGGTTTGCTTATGGTCTCCTGGACAGCCACTGAACCTGCGATTCTGACACTGATGAAACTGTGTGAATTCCTTGAGTGAGAAAAAGTTTCTTTCCCTTCCCGGGCTGATTGAGCCGGTTGTTCCAGGCCACTGGTGTTTGCTCTATAGAGAATGACACTTTTTGCTTCTATCTACCACATTTATATAGCGAAGTATGGGAACAAATTACACATTATTTTAAAAAGAGCATAAACAAGAACCATCAAAAGCTGCCAGTTATTTCCTAAAGAGTCTTTGTGCAAATGTTTCAACATAGAAGTGGATCTCAGCGCCTACTAACTGCCCATGGAAAAAAAAAAGTCAACTTTAGGCAACCTCCAAGGTTTTCTTCTCTGCTCCCCTGGTTCAGGCAAGACCAAATAACACTAGTCATGTCAAGTGCTGGTCACCCGCAGTGTATTCAAAAGGCTACTTTTGTATCTTTTCTATATCTTTATCACAGAACTCACTTGCTCTTTCAAGACGATACAAATATAAACATGCTACCCTTGAACGTATGTAGTCTGTGTCAGAAAGCATTAAGGGAGGTGATGAGTTTTGATACTGGTGCTAACAAGCAACAGTCAAATCCCCAAACCAGAAGAACACACAGCTCTAGATTGTCTAGTAAAAATGTAAACGCCTATTTATACCTTCTTTTGTAACTCTGCTCCGATAGGTGGAAAGGACGAAAGGATGATAGCAAAAATTAAAATAAATTAAAAATAAGTTCATGTTTTATGTTTTCATTATTGAAATCATTGGATGGCAGTGTTTAACTGATACTGCAGATAAACACACACATATCTCCCTGGGACTTCTCAGCTCCTCTACCTCCTCTATCAATGCCTTACACCACTCCCCCAACCCCAAACACACACGCACACACATGCGCGCACACGCGCGCGCACACACACACACACACACAGGCCAGTGATGACAGGCCCTAGACTGCGACCGGAGTTTAGCTCGGACACTGATCAGAAAGGAGTCGCGCTCATACTCAGGATAGATCCACGTTAACTCTTTGCCCGGAATAGGAAACTGTGGCCAGTTTTCAAGCGAAAAGTTCTGAGCGGTAAGCTTGCACACCGTCAGAGGCCCGAGGCAGGACTGCACCGACCTCCGGCAATCCCTCTCCAGACCGGGGATGCGCAGGCGCACCTATCACCGGGCGGCCGGGAAGGGCGGGGCTGCTAGGGGCGGGGCTGCCGCGGAGGGCGGGGCGGGGTGTCTGGGGAGGAGGGGCCTCACTGCGCAAGCGCGTGGTCCCTGGGGCTGCGGTCCGGGCGGGGCGGGGAGGGGCGGAGGAACCCGGGGGCCCGTGAGGGACGGGGCGGGGCCTCACCGCGCAAGCGGCGGCGTGAAGCTCCGAGATCCTCCGCTCCGCCGCTGTTAACTCTTTGCTCGCCGGACGCCTCGCTGCTTCCTCCGGCCCGCCCTGCGAGTCGGGCCCAGACCCGCCGCGGTCTCCCTGCGAAGCGGAGCAGAGGGTGAAGCTGAGGCGCTGTCGGAACCCTTCTCCGACCCGGGGCGGTTCTGGCGGCGGGGCGGCGGACGGCTGCCTCCGGAGCGCAGCGCCCGCGGACGCCGGTACCCGCCAGGCCGCCATGGCTGCCGCCTGTGGGAGGCGGGGCGCTGGGGCCACGGGGCGGTCCGTACTGCTCCCGCAGAGCCAGGCCGGGCCCAGACCCGCCACCACGGACCCCGCCCTCCGAACCTCGACCCCGGACCCGCCCTCCGGTCCTGGACCCCGACCCCCACCTCCTGACCTCGGCCCTACGGGTTCTGACTCCCTCTCCGACCCAGGGCCCCGGCCTCCGGACTCGGATCCCGCCCTCCGACCTCCGACCCCTTCCTCTGGACCTGGATCCCATCTTCCGACCCCCGACCCGGACCCCGCCCTCAGATCCTTGCCCTCGGACCTGGACCCCGACCCAGCCCCGGCTCTCCGGCTCCGGACCTTGACCCCTGACCCCGGATCCCGCCCTCTGGTCCTGGACCTGGCCCTCCGAGCCCAGACCCCCGACCCCGCCCTCGCCCTCCGGACCCGGACCCCGGCCTTCCGCAGCCCCACCGGCCCTGCCCGGCAGATGAAGTGGACCTTAGGCAGCTGAGGAGGCTCCCGCGCGATGCGGGGACGGGGAAGAACGTGCCTTTTCCACTCTCTGGACTTTCATTCTAGGTGTTCCATTGGTCTTCTGAGGTGACACGTGGACCTTTTTTCTCGTGTCAAACTAGTCTTGGGATCTTTCAGCATAATCGCTACAACTAAGATGCCAGAAAGTGATCAAAATATCCCAGGTTTGTTTATAACCCGCTTGGGCTCGTCCAGAAAAGGCTGAGTATCTACAGGTGATGTGTGCTTGGAGGGCAGCTGGAAGGGGAGCCCTCACGGCCTGGTTCTTTGACCCAGACTAAAATGAGGACCAAAAGGAATAACGGGCAGTGGTTTCATGTTGCAAAGTATTTGCAAAATCCAAACTAAAATTATATTTCCCGTCCGAAAGATGAGAGAAAGTTATTCTGCTACCCTCCACAAAATTAAATTTGAGAAAATTAGCACAAGCCCAGGAGGTCACTTCAGGCGTTAGAATTAAATTAACACCACTCCTGACTCCCACCCTCAGCGTGTGTTTCAGGCTTGAAGAGTAGCCGTTTTGTAAGTGTTCTTCACTTTTTGAGAAAATGAGGGCAGGAATTGATCCCTGAGGACAAGAGTAGATTGTTGAGTGGTGCAGGAGAAGGATGACCCTGAACCATCACCACCCCTTTTTTGGCATCTGCATTTACCTATAATCATATCTGGATTCTCTTGGTAGGTGCTGATTGAAACGACCCTATTGGTCTGTTATAGTGAATCTCATAGTGAATTAATAAATCGGAATCCAGACCAATTTCCTTTGTGTTGGAATAATAAATGAGTTTATTATTCCAAATTAGTTTATTATCTCCTCAAATTAGATCTGAGAAGAGTTCAAAACGTGGAAGCCTGAGGAGGGACCCTCAGTAAAGCTATGGAAAGAGCAACTGTGATTAGAAAAAGGAATTCACCATAAATCAGTTGCGTGTGTTTGCTTTTTGTGTTTTTTTGTCAAACCAAATTATCAAATAAAGGAAATAAGTCTGGAAGTTCCAGTTGATTACATTGTTTTTAAAATTGAGGATGAGGATCTATTAATAGTTCATGACATTAATTCAAAGGGTGGAGACCAAACTTTATAGAAATGAAATAGACTAGACCAGGTTCAAATAGAAAATAATAGTCATCTAGGAAGAGTAAACACTAGTTTGTGCAGCTTTTGCTTTGGTGGATGAGGGGCAGGTGTGAATATAGAGGGGTAGTAGCAAGGGAGATCTTTGTGATAATAGAATAGTTCTGTGTTCTGGTCCTGTCAGAAGTCTACACATGTGTTTAGAGGTAGAACTAGAGTACTTTGTTCCAATGTCACATTCCTGGCTTTGATTTGTGTTACAAGTGTATAAGATGTAACCAGTGGGGGAAACTGGGTGAAGGGAACCTGCTGTACTATCTTTGCAACTTCTTGTGAATCTAATTATTTTAAAATTTAAAAACAGTACTTGGGGGCTTTCCTGGTGGCGCAGTGGTTGAGAGTCTGCCTGCCGATGCAGGGGACACGGGTTCGTGCCCCAGTCCGGGAGGATCCCACATGCTGCGGAGCAGCTGGGCCCGTGAGCCATGGCCGCAGGGCCTGCGCGTCCAGAGCCTGTGCTCCGCAATGGGAGAGGCCACAGCAGTGAGAGGCCCGCGTACCGCAAAAAATAAATAAAAATTAAAAAAAAAAAAACAGTACTTGGAAAAAGAGATGTTAAAAAAAAAATAGCTTTCCGATTACCCGGTAAAGCACATCATGAATTAACCAGAACCTTTCCTTATCTCCTCCATCCCCAGGTTTAAAAATCATCCATTAGTTAGTAAGGCCTTTGGGCATTTAGGCTCAGAAAGCTGTTTTGTGGGACTTCCCTGGTGGTCCAGTGGTTAAGACTTCCCGCTCCCAATGCAGGGGACCTGGGTTCAATCCCTGGTCAGGGGACTAGATCCCTAAAAATTCCGCATGCTGCAACAAAGATCCTGTGTGCCACAACTAAGACCTGGCGCAGCCAAATTAATAAATAAATAGACATAAAAAAAAAAAAGAAAGCTGTTCTGTACCATTCACGTTACATGTGTGTGTATTCTTATATATCTTTAAACATAATCTGAGCTGGAAAATCTGTATATTTAAGAGTTGATAAAGTATTTTAGTACAAATCGTTTCCAAACAAATTTGATAATTAGAGTGTCATTTAGACTTTGAATAGATTATCTGCCCGTTTCAGTTTTCGTCTGATCTTCACACTTGGGAGTCAGTGTCGTGGCACGTCACGTAACTTTCATTCACTGCATCTCTTGTTTGAAAGACCCTCCTTGGATCTTGACCCTTACCTTATTCTAGTGTGTGTTCGTTTCTTCTCAGACTGTCTGCTCTCACAGTAGACAACACACCTGTATGAAAATGGGGGCACAGTGTTCCACCTTAGAATGGTAAATGTAGTTCCCACTTTATTTATGAAGGATTTACACCCAGGTTTGCTTTAGAAAGAGTTCTGTGCCACATCTCTGCATGTTACATGATATGGCATATATTTTATACCCCTTTCTATCATCTGTGATGTTTGTGTTGATACTGAACATGTTTGCTATTTGGAGGAGGAGGAAGGAGATTCAGAGAAATGTTTCCCTAGGCTTCCCTAGGTATTGATTTTTAAATAGGTACATTAGGCCTCTCTCTGTTGTAGGCTGTGGATCACACAGCTTTGCCTGATTACAGTAAAAGGGATGGGCTCCCATCACAGTGAGGCAGGACTTGATCTAGGCTCAGTGCCACGGCCAGAGCTCAGGCTCCTTTCCCAGCTCTGCCTCCTTATTGCTCGTGGCCTTTTCAGGCAGGTGCTTTTCTTGTGGGTGAAGGATGGCTGCAAACAGCTTTCTCATCCTTGGCCAGCTGAAAAGAGAGCCTTGTTATGAAGCTCCTGGATGAGAAGAAGGCTTTTTGCCCCCAGGAGTTCTAACAGCCATCTCTTCATCACGTGTCCGTTCCTGAACCGATCTTCGTGAGTGTAGGTTGTGCCGAAGGCAGTCGGGGCCTGTCTCGGGAACTGCCTTGTGAACCCTCCCAGACTCAGGCCTGAGAACGGCCTGTATTGATGCTGGGGACACACTTAACAAATGTCCACTGCAGTGTGACTTGCAAAGGCAAAATAAATTCCTCCAACCCACCCAGTCCTCTTAGCATTTAGTATTAATTGCTTATTGTTTAAAACATTTTTCATTGTTCCTCTGGTTCCCCTCTAGATGTCCTTCCTTTGATCTTCCACAATTATTTGCTCCATTTTAGCTTTTTATATGTAGTAATTTTGGGGGCACTGTTTTCTTAACAGATTGTAAACAAGATGGTAGGGCAGCAGTCCCCAACCTTTTTGGTACCAGGGACCTGTTTTGTGGAAGACAGTTTTTCCATGGACGGGGTGGGCTGTTGGTGCAGGATGGTTTAGGGATGATTCAAGCGCATTACATTTATGGTGTACTTTATTTCTATTATTATTATATTGTAATATATAATGAAATAATTATACAACTCACCGTCATGCTGACAGGAGGCAGAGCTCAGGCAGTAATTGGAGCGCTGGGGAGCGGCTGTAAATACAGATGAAGCTTCCCTCGCTGGCCCACTTCCTGACAGGCTGTGGACCAGTAGTGGTCTGTGGCCCGGGGGTTGGGGACCCCTGTGGTAGGGAATATGCTGTTTTCATCTTTGTATCTTCACAACCCCACCTGTACTTTTTTACCTATTACTATGACACAGTGAATAAAGGCTTTTCAAATGGGCAAGTCCGTGGTTGTTCATTCTGAAATATATAATCCTTAGCTAGTGGATAAACATTTCATATGAAATTCTAAAATTAACATTCTTTACATAATGATGCAAATTTGAAAGTATTTACTATGGATTAATAATTGCAAATAAATACTTTAAAAACTGGGTGATAAAGATACTAACTCTGAGGTCTTATTAAATTGTATTTATTAAATAGCATTGGGCCATTTTACTGACAATCAGGACATATGTACACATTATCAAATTGTCTGATGTAAGCCCCCAAAACCTGCCTCTGATTAATTTTAAGTGTTATTATCTGTGTTATCTTTTAACGAATTATGAATGTACTGCACTGTTAGTGGGCAAATGGGTGCTGAGGTCACAGAGCACAGACGTCTTGTCCGGGCACTGCCTGTTTTGCGCAGTTGTTTTTGGACACTGGTTTATGTATTTGATGTCTTTCAAATAGCCGGATGGTGAGTTATGACATGTCATGCTCCACGTAGAGCGCATTTCACTCTCAATTCTTATGATTGAGAGCAAATGTTACACACCCCTAAGGTAGCCCATAGGGAATCTTCGTTTCATTTCATCCGACATCCCATAGCACACTTTGTTTTACAGAGCTGGTCTTAGAAAATTCTTCGGGGAATTATAACTGTTTCTGTTTGCCAGCCCAGCGAATCTCGGCTTTTTCACGAGGGGTGCTCGCCCACCAGCGCTGCCTGTCCGGAGCGCTCCTGCACTCGGCTCCTATCTTTCCGTTTTATTTTTGTCTCCCTGGACAGACAAGCTGTGGATGGGCTGCCTGACATGAAGGAATCTCGCCATTTCAGGTCCTCCTCCACACTCGCAATCACTCTCTACTGAGCAGTAGACCAGCTTCTTCCCCCACCGCCAAGGTGAGGCGGCAGGCATAACTTGATGGTTAAATTCGGGGCACTCGGACAGACAGTACTTACCCGACTGCATTGAAAGCAGCAGCCCTCAGCCCTTCTCACTGCACACTGTGCCCTCCCATGATTTAATCTATGCTTACGTTTTTAATCTGCTGCCTACATGCTCACGGCTCCCAGATCTCCGCACAGGATCCACGCTTGTGAGGTCCAAACACCTACTCTTCACCTGCCTGCTGTACAGATACACTTACAAATACCCCCAAACTCAGAATGGACTTCACCATCATTCCCTTCGAAGTCCTACTGCCCCGTTTATTTCCTCTTTTAAAATCACAGCAAATTCAGAGATTTCTTTTCAGAGCATGACCCTTCACTCTTTCCACATCTCCCCGCCCAGGGGATCACCATGTCCTACCCATTTTACTTATCTATGTCTCAAACCTGTCCTCCTTTGCGTCTGTCATTCTTCTCGTTCAGTCTGTTACCATTTCTTTCCCCACGGCTACAGCTAGAACAGAATGGCTCATTGATGTAAATAACAAATAATGAGGACTTATTCTGTATTAGGGCCCTCTCCTAAGTGCTAGAGACGGATTGTTCGTATTTCGCGTGCGGTATTTATTCTGACAAAGATATCCATCAGCTCCTTGAAGTGGTGAAGTCATGCCTGTCGCTATGTCCCCTCCTCTATGAGGTCGCTATGTCCCCTCCTCTATGAGGTTCAGGTCCCTGACTGCGCATCTTGCTTACTGCCTCCTCTGCAGGCTGGGCTGGGCACACCACTTCAGTGCTCCATAATATCCAAAACGTGTCTCTACGTTTGCACTTTCTTATTGTATGGTTTTGTATTTATGAGGGCTTTTTTACTAGCAGCTTGTGAGGTCTTTGAGGGCAAAGGATTGTCTTAATCATCTTTGTATCCCTAGCAGCACAAGTACATAGGAAATGCTAAAAAAGAAAAGCTTGTTGAAATGAATGGATGAATGCATAACGGCAGCAAAACCCCACATCTGAGTCACACAGTAAAGAAATGATACAAATGCACTTTCCCCTAATATTTTATGATTAAGAATCAGTGTTGGGTTTTATTGACACATCGGTTGATCTCAGTCTGTTGTCCTGAGAGACAATATCCTAAGATAACAACAAGGTAACCGTGATTTTATCTGGTAATCTGTTTAGTAAGCTCCCCCCAATCATTGAATTAATGGTAAGTGCAGTGTATGGGCTGCATTTCAAATGAAGTCAGTGTATGTTGACAGTGAAGTGCAGCCTTGTTAACCCTGAACAATCATTCCAATTATAAACTACATGCACACAATCACTGTCACATAAAATATCCAGACTAATTACTTCTAGCCCTTTTGTTATGCAATTATTCGAAATGAAACCTACTCTTACGGATATTCGGTATTAACAGTGTATTTCCCAGAAAGAACATTGCTAAAGAGCTAGCAAGAATGTGATTCCATTTGTACCTTATTACAATAGATGGATCAGTGTTGTGCTTTTACAATTACACGGGCAGCCACTGTTTTGTAGGATTTCCCACATGCCAACACAGCAGCAAAGAGATCTCGGTTCAGGTCGTAAATACAACATACAAATCAGAGCCTTGTTCTCTGCACTCTTGCTGCAGCCTGAGGGAGAAAAGCATGTCCGCTGTTCCATGACTGCAGTGAAAGGCACACTGAGTTTCAGGTCAAATATCCATGACATTGATGTGTCTGACTAGTCTGCCTAGTATGGTCTATGTTAATATCTTCCCCGTGGTGGGCAGGAGGGATGTGCCTCAGTGATCAACATAGCACACAAGCCTTTTAGGTTTCCTACAGGTGTAAAATTGATGCATCTATGGAGTCCTGTGGAATGTCGACCTTCTACATGTAGCTAAACTGTACACTTGCTGTGTGAATGGTCATATTTGTACAATTCTATGAGGATGCTCTCACCACCAATTGCTCTATCTGATGGTATTTCTTTTTTTTTTTTTTTTTGCGGTACGCGGGCCTCTCACTGTTGTGGCCTCTCCCATCGCGGAGCACAGGCTCCGGACGCGCAGGCTCAGCGGCCATGGCTCACGGGCCCAGCCACTCCGCGGCATGTGGGATCCTCCCGGACCGGGGCACGAACCCGTGTCCCCTGCATCGGCAGGCAGACTCTCAACCACTGCGCCACCAGGGAAGCCCTGATGGTATTTCTTGATGACACATTTCAATACCATTGTTAAAGAAGATAGTTTTGGATTTGTCTATGCTTGTGATTTGTTCAGCTTTTCCTTCATGGACTTTGAAGCTCTGTTATCAGGTGCATAAATACACAGGATTGTGATAGCCCCTTGAATTTCCCCCGTTATCATTATATAATGTCCCTTTTTACTTCTGATAGTTTCCCTTGTTCTGAAATGCGCTTTGTCCGATATTAGCATAACCACTCCAGCTTTCTTTCTTTCTTTTTAAATTTAATTTATTTATTTATTTATTTATTTTTGGCTGTGTTGGGTCTTCGTTTCTGTACAAGGGCTTTCTCTAGTTGTGGTGAGCAGGGGCCACTCTTCTTTGCGGTGCGCGGGCCTCTCACTGTCGCGGCCTCTCTTGTTGCGGAGCACAGGCTCCAGACGTGCAGGCTCAGTAGTTGTGGCTCACGGGCCTAGTTGTTCTGCGGTATGTCGGATCCTCCCAGACCAGGGCTCGAACCCGTGTCCCCTGCATTAGCAGGCAGATTCTCAACCACTGCGCCACCAGGGAAGCCCTCCAGCTTTCTTTTGATAAGGGTTGTCATGGTATAGCTTTTCCTACCCCTTTAATTTATTTGTGTTTTTATATTTTAAAATGAATTTCTTTTAGGCATCATATAGTTGGGTCTTTTTTAAAATCCAATTTCACAAGCCCTGTGTTTTCATTGGTATTTAGACCTGTAATGGGCTAATGGTGCACGCCCCCCACCCCCCAAATATATGTCTGTGTTCTGATTTCTGGAACCTATAAATGATACCTTTTCTGGAAAGAAATGGTCTTTTCAGATGTAATTAAGCTAAGGATTTTGAGATGAGGAGGTCCTCCTGGATTATCCGAGGTGGCAGTGTTGAATCCCATGACAAGTGTCCTTATAACTGACATACAGAGGACATGATGATATGACAATGGAGGGAGATACTGGAGAGATGCCGCCAGAAGCCCAGGAAGCTGGGCAAGGCAAGGAAGGGATCCCCACCCCGACCGGAGCCCTCAGAGGGATGGCAGCGCTGCTGGATTTTGGCTTCCAGTCCCCCAAATTGTCAGAGAGTAAATTATTGTCATTTCAAGTCTGATAAAATATACTTGCATCATTCAGCATCCACCTAAAATGGTATTTCCTCCTTCAACCTTTTCATCTACACATAAAATGTGATCTCTTGTTCTTCATGACAGCTTGTTCGTAAAATTGACCTCAATAATCCACCCCCATCCATGTGCTCATATCCACTCGTGTTGGGATATTTGCATCTCCTCCCATCAAGCGTTGAGGTTTCTCTTTCCCACTTAAATTGGAACTTGGTTATACGACTTGCTTTAACTATTGTAACTTTAGCAAACGTGACACAAACCACTGTTTGTAAGGCTAGTGTGCCCCCCCACTTCTTTTAGACAGAGCTGGAATCATGAGACCATGCTGTAAATAAACAAGCCCACGATAGTCTTTGGCAGAGCACTCGAGGAGGAAAACTGAGGCGCCCCTGCTGACTGCAGTACCCACCGCCGGATGTGTGAAGGAGGCCTCCTTAGTCCAGCCCCGGTCAATCTGTCAGATGGATACGGCCTCAGGAGTGATTTCTGGGTAGAACAGAAAAAGAACTCAACCGAGCCTGCCCAATTTGCTGCCTGTGGAGTCATGACAGATAAAATGGTTGTTGGTTTAAGTCAGTAGGTATTGGGGCAACTTGTATCATCAAGGGTTAACTGAAACACTTCCCTAATGCCCCTGTTTCAGTCAAAGCAAGGTAACTGCTTTAATGAGCAATACCAAGGTGTGAATGAATTTCTACAATGAAAGTTTATTTCTTACTTATGCAAAACCCACAGGGTATGTTTCTGGTCAGTCAGCTCTCCTTCAAGTAGTGATCCTGGAATGCAGTCTCCATTTTGCACCACTATTTTTAACTGATAACCTCTAAATTCACCAAAAGGTACCTAACCACCTCAGCCTGGAAGTGAGTTCATCCACTAGCCATATCTCCTTATCTGGATGGAAATGTATCCAACTCGGTCCTTGCCATCTCTGATTTACCCCTCTACCCCTTTCCTCTTCATATCTTCTTAAGACATAAATAATTATGTGTCCCTTCTCCCAACACTGAGCTATAACCTTAAAGAATACAGTCATATCTGCTAGTGTCTGTTGTAATACCCAACCTAAATGCTTGTATACGGTAGAGGTGCCCCAATACACATCTATCATCTTATAGAATTTTCAACGTACTTTCAGAAACTCTATTTCATTTAAATCTCACAACATTTTAAGATAGAAAATATGTAATCATATCCATTTTTTACAAATGATGGAACTGAGGACTGAAGATTCTAAGTGATTTGCCCAAAGTCACCACCCAGGAAATGGCAGAGCTGGAACTGGAACCCTTTAATATGACTCAAGTCTTTTTCATACGGTCAAAAATATTTATTTAAGTAAACTAGTGCTTTGCCTTTTTTCCCCCTTATTTGTCCTATGTCCAATTCAGTCACCATATTTAATTCATTCTTTTCTCATAATGTGTGTCTCTCTTTCTTTAAATTCCTATTGAAATCTTACCTGGTTTGGGTCGTTCTCACTTGATGACTAAGTTACTGCAGTAGATGCCTAAATTATAATTCCTGCCTCTATTCTGTTCCTCCTCTAATTCATTCTTGAGATTGTTGTCAAAATAACAGTACTAACACCCCATTTTAATTGCCATTTTCTGGCTGGAAAATCCTCAATGTCAAAATTTTACATGTAGGATAGAATATGAACTAATTAGCTAGGCATTTTTGGTACTCCAACACTTTGACCCCTGAAGTATCTTTCTAGTCTCACATCCTGTTACTCTCTAGGTCAAACATTCTGTACTAGTCAGACTAATTTACTCACCTCCCCTAAATTATCCATGTTGCAGTCATGCTATTTTGTCTCCACAGCAGTTCCCCAAATATGTTTCATTGTCCATCACTCCCCCATGGGACTCTGAGAAAAATTCTGACCAGTCTAAGTCAACCTTGGAAATCCCATTCTTCCTGCACTGATTGATTTACAAAAGCTCCTACCAATGAGACACGGGGGAAATTCTGCAGGAA
>NW_006786980.1:68651-75264 GCF_000442215.2 Lipotes vexillifer
GGAAAGGTTTTCTTACTCATATAACAAGACTAATGGGACCTTAGTTTCCAGGCATATGGCACAGTAGGTATCCTTAAAAATTTGCCTTACCAAAAAACCTAGGTGGAAAAACAAAACAACTGTATTTTTAAATGCACAGTTAAGCCTGAAAAAGTAGGAAAAATCTAGGTACCAAAACATGAAAACTGAGCTAAACATCAGGGTTGTAATTTGTCTCTGACACTACTGTTGTCCTGGAGAATTTGTCAGTCTTGGGAGTTGAGTCTTAGTGGCTGATGGAGTCATTGGCCTGTGCCGGTTGAATGGTCTGAGACAAGATCCTCGGGTTGAGACACTCTGAGAGCTGTTCCCGTAGTGAGGAAGCACTTGACCTTTGTCAGAGCCCTGCCCTCGGTGAATGGCTGGACTATAAAACAAATCTGCCCGCCAGGAGTGAGAGAAGGCAGGGCTCCTGTCTGACTCTGCCTGGACTCCCCGGAAAATCTGTAAAGAGAGGTCTGCGCACACATGAGTTAGAGGTTAAAGTTTTATTCCCTACTATGTTAGTCTGCTAGGGCGGCCACAACAAAATACAACAGACTGGATAGCTTAACCAACAGAAATCTGTTTTCTCACAGTCTGAAGCCTGGAAATCCAAATCAAGGTCTTGTCAGGTTTGGTTCCTCCTAAGACCTCTCTCCTCGGCTTGCAGCCAACTCTTTTCCTGCTGTGTTTTCACATGGTCTTTCCTCTATGTGCATGCAACCCTGGGGTCTCTTTCTCTTCTTCAAAACACCAGTCCTATTTGGATTAGGGCCCTGCCTTATGGTCTCTTTGAACCCTAATAATTCTTTGAAGGCCCTACTACAATTACAGTCACATTGGGGGTTAGGACTTCCACAGATGAATTTGGTGGGGAGTACAATTCAGTACTATTACTTGAAGCAGGTAGTAGGTAGTAGTTAGTAGTACTACCTCCTTAGTCCTGTAAAATCTAAGTCAGGATGAGAACAAGAATTTGTCCTAAGTTAGTAGAACCCCTGGTTGCTTGACAGAAGCAAAAAGAAACACATTCTCTCTAGTGAGATAAAACTTCAACATTGGCCCCACAAGATTCCTCAGAAAAAGTCCTTTGGCCATGATTTCATAACCCAAAATTACAAAGCACAGGAGGAATCAAGGCATCATGGGCAATGGCAAACACAAAAAACAAACAGTACACTCTGACAACCAAAAATTCCAATAATGGAATTATTGGTTAGAGAGTAAAACATAAAAGCCTAAAATGTTTAAAGAAATAAAAATTAGAATTGAAAACATGAGACAGAAGCAACACAAGAGGTTTAAAAATCAAAACAGATTGGAATGACAACTAAATGGAAATTCTAAATGAAAAACAGAATAGCTAATGTTAAAAACTCAATGAGTGGCTTAAAGGGCGGATTAAGCACCACTAAAGTGAGAATTAGTTAACTAGAATGAGAATATATAACATACATATATTAGTTAACTAAAATGAGAATGTGTGTGTGTGTGTGTGTGTGTGTGTGTGTATAATATTTATGGGGTTGGCCAAATAGTTCGTTCAGGTTTTTCCATACACACATACACACATACACATACATAATATTTCCCAAATTAAAACACAGAAAGATCAAGAGATGGAAGATTTGAAATAGGGGTAAAGAGACAGAAGGAAGATAGAATTAGAAGGTCTACCATATGTCTAATTGGATTCCCAGAAGTAGATAATATATTATAAATGATGGGAAAGAACAATAAGAATTATTTTCCTGTAACTGAGAAAACACAAGTTTCCAGATTCAGAAAGTACAGTAACTTCCAAACAGCATAAATAAAAAGACAATAATGACCATCATGGTGAATGTATGGAACATGAAAACAAATAGATCTTAAAAATGGCCAGAGAGAAAAGTCAGACTATCCACTCAGGAATTCAATTAGACCAACAGCAACTTGAAATCAGCAACCTTAGAAACCTGAAGGCAACTGCTTAATTGTTTCAAAATGTTGTGATGAAATTCCTGTGAACCTAGAGTTGTACATCAAAGCAACCAGAGAATAAGTGTGAAATAAATATTTTTTCAGACAAAAAAACTATTTATCATCAACAGAAACGTAGTAAAGGAACTCTGTAATAACATACTGCAGAAAGAATGGAGATGTGAGAAGGGAAGTTAAGCAATGAAACTTGTAAATCTGTGAGTAAGTAAAGCTAAACAAAGACTGATTATTTAAAATTATGATACTAATGTCTAATTAATGGAATTTAAAAACACTGTTAAATAAAGCTAACACAATGGTCAATAGTAGGATATAAGCCAGGAGAGGAATAAGCACAATTGAAGAGTTCAATAATCTTGTATTTTTGGGAGGATGAAAAAGCTATGGAATAAAGTTGATCACTTAAATATGCTTACTAATTTTCAAAAATAACCACAAAGAGGATAAAATATAGCATATAATTTTGAAAACAGAAAAAAAAATGGCATAGGGAAAAAAATCAATCCAAAATAAAAGAAGTGAAAAAAATTAGATGCTTAAGAATTATAAAATTATAAAAATAAATGCAACTATATTAGTAATCATCAAATAGAAGGGAACTAACATCTCAGTTAAAGGTTAAAATTATTAGAATGAATTTTTAAATCTATATGCTGCTTAAAAGAAACATATGTAAAATATTAGTGCAAAAATATTGAAAGAGAAAAGATGAAAAATTATATACCAAACAAATTCTAACCAAGAGAAAGCTGCTGTAGTTATATTAATAGCAGATGAAATAAACTTTAAGGCAAAAAAAGTTAGAATATAAAGGGATACTACATAATGTTAAAGAGTTTTGTTCACTCGAAGCTTTAATACTTCTAAAATAGTATGCATTGAGGCTTAGAATATAACTTCCTAAAAGTGTTTAAATGTAGCTGTAGAAATCTATAGCAAACATTATACTAAATGGCTAAACTTTAGGAGAACCTCCTTTAAAACGTGAAATAAGAAAAAGATATTTGCTGTTACCACTTCTATCAACAATATACTGAAAGCCCTTATCAGCATTAAGACAAAAAAGAAAATTAAAAATTGTAAATTTTGGAAAGACAGAAACAAAACATGGTAAAGTTGTCATAGAATAGAAAACAACAATAAGTTTAGTTTCATTGTGAGAACAAACGAGAAAATTTAACTGGGTTACTGGAGATAAAAATCAATATTAAGAATCAACTTTATTATTTTTATGCATGTTACAAACAATTAGAAGATACAATTTTAAGAGACAGATTTAAAATGCATCAAAAATATAAAGTACCTAGGGATGAATATAAGGAAAGCTGTGCTAGACCATAGTGGGGTAAATTGTAAAACTTTGTGGAAAGAGATAAAAACCACTGAAGGAGTATTATGCATAGATACTCCATATTATGGCAATATAAATTCTTAAATTGATCCCTATATTCAATGCATTTCCCATCATACAAACCAACAGGGGTTTCATTGAACATGACATAAAGTGGATCTTATAATGGAATCACTGAAAAAAAAAAAAAGGAATCATTTTAAATGGAATTATTTTATGTGGAAGAGAAATGAACAGACTACCCCAGAAAACTTTGAAAAGAGATGTGGGTGGGACTGTCCTATCAGATATGCAGGCAGATTGCAAAACTAATGCAGTTAAGACACTGTGGAGTTGGAGAAGTGATAGACTAATAGTTATTGGAACAGAACAGAAAACTCATAAACAGCTTTATGTGTATATGGAAACTTGGTACAGTACAGCGATGGCATGGAAGATCAGCAAGGAATATGTGAACTATTCAATACAGAGTGCTAGGACATTTAGGTAAGTACAAATAAAATAGAAATTCTATCTCACACTATGTGCAAAAGTCAGTTTCTGATGGATAAAATACTTCAAAATAAAAATCAAAAATTTTAAATTTCTAAGACAATATATGAAATTATTTTATGGCCTTTAAGTTAGGGAAAATTTTCTTAAACAAGATGTAGAAAGCACAAAACATAAGGAAAATGATGAATACATATGGCTACATTAAAATGAAACTTCTGTTCTTGAAAATCTACCATTAAAAAGTGAAAAGACAAGTCAGAAACTGGAAAAAAATATCTGTGATATATACAACAGACAAAAGACTCTTGTTCAGAAAATATAATAAACTTGTACGTATTAAAAAAAACAACAGAAAAGAACACTATGAGACTCGATATCAATTACGGGAAAAAATCTGTAAAAAAATACAAACACATGGAGGCTAAACAATACACTACTTAATAACCAAGAGACCACTGAAGAAATCAAAGAGGAAATCAAAAAATACCTAGAAACAAATGACAATGAAAACATGATGACCCAAAACCTATGGGATGCAGCAAAAGCAGTCCTAAGAGGGAATTTTATAGCAATACAACCCTACCTTAAGAAACAAGAAACATCTCAAATAAACAACCTAACCTTACACCTAAAGCAATTAGAGAAAGAAGAACAAAAAAAACCCCAAAGTTAGCAGAAGGAAAGAAATCATAAAGATCAGATCAGAAATAAATGAAAAAGAAATGAAGGAAATGATAGCAAAGATCAATAAAACTAAAAGCTGGTTCTTTGAGAAGATACACAAAATTGAACCATTAGCCAGACTCATCAAGAAAAAAAGGGAGAAGACTCAAATCAATAGAATTACAAATGAAAAAGGGGAAGGAACAACTGACACTGCAGAAATAAAAAGGATCATGAGAGATTACTACAAGCAACTATATGCCAATAAAATGGACAACCTTGAAGAAATGGACAAATTCTTAGAAAGGCACAACCTTCCAAGACTGAACCAGGAAGAAATAGAAAATATGAACAGACCAATCACAAGCACTGAAATTGAAACTGTGATTAAAAATCTTCCAACAAACAAAAGCCCAGGACCAGATGGCTTCACAGGCGAATTCTATCAAACATTTAGAGAAGAGCTAACACCTATCCTTCTCAAACTCTTCCAAAATATAGCAGAGGGAGGAACACTCCCAAACTCATTCTACGAGGCCACCATCACCTTGATACCAAAACCAGACAAGGATGTCACAAAGAAAGAAAACTACAGGCCAATATCACTGATGAACATAGATGCAAAAATCCTCAACAAAATACTAGCAAACAGAATCCAACAGCACATTAAAAGGATCATACACCATGATCAAGTGGGGTTTATTCCAGGAATGCAAGGATTCTTCAATATACGCAAATCTATCAATGTGATTAACCATATTAACAAATTGAAGGAGAAAAACCATATGATCATCTCAATAGATGCAGAGAAAGCTTTCGACAAAATTCAACACCCATTTATGATAAACACCCTCCAGAAAGTAGGCATACAGGGAACTTTTCTCAACATAATAAAGGCCATATATGACAAACCCACAGCCAACGTCGTCCTCAATGGTGAAAAACTGAAACCGTTTCCACTAAGATCAGGAACAAGACAAGGTTGCCCACTCTCACCACTATTATTCAACATAGTTTTGGAAGATTTAGCCATGGCACTCAGAGAAGAAAAAGAAATAAAAGGAATCCAAATCAGAAAAGCAGTAAAGCTGTCACTGTTTGCAGATGACATGATACTATACATAGAGAATCCTAAAGATGCTACCAGAAAACTACTAGAGCTAATCAATGAATTTGGTAAAGTAGCAGGATACAAAATTAATGCACAGAAATCTCTTGCATTCCTATACACTAATGATGAAAAATCTGAAAGTGAAATTAAGAAAACACTCCCATTTACCATTGCAAGAAAATGAATAAAATACCTAGGAATAAACCTACCTAAGGAGACAAAAGACCTGTATGCAGAAAATTATAAGACACTGATGAAAGAAATTAAACATGATACCAATGGATGGAGAGATATACCATGTTCTTGGATTGGAAGAATCAACATTGTGAAAATGACTCTACTACCCAAAGCAATCTACAGATTCAATGCAATCCCTATCAAATTACCACTGGCATTTTTCACAAAACTAGAACAAAAAATTTCACAATTTGTATGGAAACACAAAAGACCCCGAATAGCCAAAGAAATCTTGAGAAAGAAAAACGGAGCTGGAGGAATCAGGCTCCCTGACTTCAGACTATACTACAAAGCTACAGTAATATAGACAGTATGGTACTGGCACAAAAACAGAAATATAGATAAGCGGAACAGGATAGAAAGCCCAGAGATAAACCCATGCACATATGGTTACCTTATCTTTGATAAAGGAGGCAAGAATATACAATGGAGAAAAGACAGCCTCTTCAATAAGTGGTGCTGGGAAAACTGGACAGCTACATGTAAAAGAATGAAATTAGAACACTCCCTAACACCATACACAAAATAAACTCAAAATGGATTAAACACCTAAATATAAGGCCAGATACTATTAAACTCTTAGAGGAAAACATAGGCAGAACACTCTATTACATAAATCACAGCAAGATCCTTTTTTGACCCACCTCCTAGAGAAATGGAAATAAAAACAAAAATAAACAAATGGGACCTAATGAAACTTCAAAGCTTTTGCACAGCAAAGGAAACCATAAACAAGACCAAAAGACAACCCT
>NW_006786980.1:75918-97144 GCF_000442215.2 Lipotes vexillifer
GTAGTGAGGTGGATGGACCTAGAGTCTGTCATACAGAGTAAAGTCAGAAAGAGAAAAACATATACCATATGCTAACACATACATATGGAATCTAAAAAAAAAAAAAAAAAGGTCATGAAGAACCTAGGGGTAAGATGGGAATAAAGACACAGACCTACTAGAGAATGGACTTGAGGGGAGGGGGAAGGGTAAGCTGGGACAAAGTGAGAGAGTGGCATGGACATATATACACTACTAAACATAAAATAGATAGCTAGTGGGAAGCAGCTGCCTAGCACAGGGAGATCAGCTCGGTGCTTTGTGACCACCTAGAGGGGCGGGATACAGAGGGTGGGAGGGAGGGAGACGCAAGAGGGAAGAGATATGGGGACATATGTATATGTATAACTGATTCACTTTGTTATAAAGCAGAAACTAACAAACCATTGTAAAGCAATTATACTCCAATAAAGATGTTTAAAAAAAAACAATTAAAAATATCAAAAGACATGAATAGTTATTCCAAGAAGAGAAAATATAAATTGCTAATAAAAGTATGAAAAGGTGCTCAACCTAAATTACTCAGGACAATCCAAAGTAATACCACAATTAGATATTGTTTTATACCCAACAGATTGTAAAACAAAAGTGCCTGTGAAATGGAGCAAAGAAAACAGTTATATGCTCTGGGTGGGAGTATAAATTTGCACAAATGCTTTGGAAAGCTAGTTGGCACTCTATTAAGTTGGAAATGTGCATATCTTGCAACCAATAACTTCACTTTTGGCAGAGAATCTGATATATTTGTCTGCAGACTTGTAGAAGAATTTTTCTAACAGCATAGTATGTAAGAGCAAAAACCTGTACACTATGCAAGTATGTGTTAACAAGAGAAAAAGAACAGTGATATGATCTAGCAGTGGGATATTGCACAGCAGTGAAAACAAATGGACCTCAGCTATACAAGACGTGCAGGTGAAAAACAGTGGAATGCATACATGTAACATCATTTAAATAAAGCTCAAAAACATACAAAAATCAACAATGTATCATTTAGCTATGAACACATATATTTCAAAGACTATAAAGAAGAATAGGGACATTCATGGTATGGGAATGTTTAGTTGAAAACCAGCCTTCCACAATCACTGGTGTTCAAAGAATTGGTAAGATGCGACAGCATGATTTTACAACTGTCTTCTTAAACATTTTTAAAGCCAGTATTTTTTTAATTTTAAAAGATGTTTATGCTTTAAAATTTTTTTCTGGTTTATTTGGACCAATTATTCCTGCTCGTTGATTTTATTACGAAAAGTAGGGACAGAACCTAAGTATATAACAATAGAGAATGAGATGGAATGCCCTAATTGTCTAATAATTAGTAGATGACTGAAATTATGGCAGGTTTTTAAAGAGTATATATAGCCTGACCCCATTTTAAAATAACACAGACACACACGTATACGTACACACATGAACATACATGCATAGAGAAAGATCTGAAGGTATTCACTGAGATCTCTCAAGGTGGATGGGATTGTGTGAATTCATTATGTTGTTCTTTTGATTATATTTTCTGATATTGCCTTTGTGATAATAAAAATAGTTAAAGAAATTAGATGAGAATCTTATTGCTGGGCATTAAGTTGTTCTGACTAACACGTGTGCACTGCTGGCTCATACACTTGACCATGACATATATTCAATGAAAGTTTTTTTCCCATCCAATCCCTCTTTGGGTATTTGAATTTATTTTCCTTTTAAGTTAGGGAGACTTTGTTGGAATAATTTGAAAAGCACTGCCTTATGACGTGCCTTCAGATCGCCACATATTAATACATATTGTTAAATCTCATTTTTAGCTACATTCACCTGCACCTCTGTAAGTAAAGGATCTTGCCGTTTATTATCATTGCTTTTAAATCTAACGGAGGAAAACTCTTAAGTAATCTCATTAGTTTTATATTTTTTAATTTGAAGCCTTCAGTAAGATACATTTTGAATGTATCTTCAGAACATTTGGTAAGTACATACTTAGCTCCCTGACTGAAACTGATATTTACAGATTTATTCAAGTTCAATTGCTTAAGGTGCTGTGCTTAGTATCTCCTTATACAACATCAATCTGTTCTCCTAGGGAAAAGGGAAAAATCAAGAGCTGTTCTTAGTTATAAAGACCTTCACTAGTACTGTTTTTTATCTTTAAAAATTTTAAGTGCACCCTTAAATGAAGTGTTACATTTGAGTCTCCAAAAATGTATGAATTAGATATGATACTAAATTACTCCTGTTTGATAGATCAGAGAACTGAGTTATTATAGAGAACTTAAGTAAGAGTGATAGTAGTTACTTTAGCTACCATTTATTTCTATACATATCTATACAAGAACTCTCCCTGCTTACTTAATGTAGGGGCCATAAAAAAGTGCTGTTCATATCTCCAGGGAGCACAAAGTAGGGAGCTGGGTGGGATACGGAGAATCCTTACTGCAAGATGGTGGCCTGATTGCTAAAGATTTCACCAGCAGTGACCTAGGAAGACATTGCATTGGAGGGCAATGCGATGTACTGATGCAGGTGTACTGATGCAGGTATTTGAAAGGTATGGGGGGAAATACCTACAGGCAATAGAGCTAAGCTGAATTGGTGCCCCAAAGAAGGAAAATGAGAACCTGAGAGCCATTAACAGTGGGTTAAAGGCTGGGTGTGAGGATCAGAGGTTCTGTGGGGTAGCTTACAAAAAGGTCCTTATTTCCTGCAGTGGAAGAGCACCCAGCTGAGCTACAGGCTGTAGGTCTAATGGAATCCATTTAGATGCTCCTCCTAGGCAGGTCTGGTGTCCTGAAGTCAGTACTCTGGTTGGGGAAACCTGGAAGCTTGAAACATGGGGTGGTGGTGTCTACCTGGGTGCCCCTGGTGCTCTGCAGAGCAACCTGAAACCTGGGAGCTTGCAGAGGTGGCCCAACCTTTCCCAGTAAGAGCTGGCGGTTCCCTTGTGCTAAAAGACACCTTAGGAGCCTCCCTCTCCCCCCAAGAGCTGCCCCCGCCTCCTTTCCTGGCTTCCAGGTTGATAATCCAGGGTTAAATTTCAGCATAAGCCAGCTGAGGACAGCCTGGCAAGTGAGGGAGGAGACTACCCCCCAGGTGAAAGAATTATTAACAGGACAGACCAGGAGGAACCAGGTGAGTATCCCCAGGATTGCATCTTCATGGCCAGAAGTAAGAGCAGGTAAGTAAGAATCTTCGACTTGAAGGATCCTTCTCGGAATTTAATACCCTGTCCAGGACACTCTGATGTGTCTAACTCACTGCTAGGGTGGCTTTTAAAAGCCTGAAAAAAAGTGAAGAACAGAATAAATGCCCAAGATGGCCTGGAAGAAGGAATAAAGATGCTAAGGGAAGTGAATGTTACCGACCCTGACGAGTGGGTCCCCAACAAGGTTCCTCCTGCTTGGTGTCTCTCCGGCCAGTAGAACGAGACCCACTTGGGTTCAGAAGCAAAGGAAAGCTTTCTTCTTGGGTCAGAGAGTGGAGAGGTGCGAGCTCGGGCTCTAGAGCACAGGCTCTCCGGACAAGCCCTGCGGCGCTGCTTTACAAGGGCTGCTCCGCGGGGAGGGGGCGGGGCTCTTGGGGGCGGGGCAGCTGCCCTGCGCAGGCTCCAGATCTCAGTGCCGGGTGCAGCGACTCTGCCCTCTCCCGGCACCCGCCATCTTGGATGGAGTGTCGTGTGCAGCGACTGCACGGGGCCCTGAGCTGAGGTGCGGGGCGCAGCCCTTTAGCACCGGGAGCTCCGGTCGGAAGGGCCCGGTGTGATTCCCCTGCACATGGGACCCTGTGAGCCAGTGAAACAAGACTAAGCCCAGAGGATTAAGAAAGGTTAGACCTTATTTGATTACCCAGAGTCAATTTTTATTTCCTGGGGATTGTTAATGGGCTTTGCCTGTGACGAATATGCTGGAATGGATATATTTTGTGTGGCCAGAAAACGCGAAAGTGTTCAGCGGGAATGACCTGGAGGGCATCCTGTTCCCGGGGCAGCTAGAGCGCGCTGCTGAGCGGTTCCCACCACCGTGGGCTGGCGGTGGGGAATCTGGAGCCGCAGGAGCGAGGTCCTGAGTCCGGAGATGTCCAGCTAGGCTGGAGGGGCAAGAAGTGGTAGAGATAGTTAACAGAGCATAGCACCCTGAGGGCCAGGCAGACCCAAACGACTGCTTAACGCGTACAAACCATACAAAAATGACACGAGTGAAAGAACCGGAGACTCAGGATGGGCATCCCAATAAGATGTCCAAGCTCCTACTCAGTTCCTGGACCCTGGCCAGTTTGGGGTCGGGAACTCATTGACTGAAGCGGTTGCCGGGTTCCTAGGAAGAACCATGCGGCACCGTGACAAGCGTATACGGTAGTGACGCCCTGGGTCCTTCACTGTGAGACCATTTCTTTGAGTGAGAATACACTGGGCGGAGGGGAACATCTAGGGATTTTGAGGGTCTATTGAATGCAGGGTCAGCGCTGACGTTAATACTTAGGTCTGAAGTGTCACTAGCAGCCATGACTGGAGAGAGGAACTGCCTGACAGCCCCAGCTGCTGATCTCCAAATCCATCACCATCTTCATATCCAGGCCATGCTTTCCCTGGGCTGCTTCCGGCCGATGACTAAGCCAACCAGGGCAGGACCACTCCTGGGAGGGGTGCAATTCCTCTGAGAGGCCACTTTTGGATTGAGGTTCCCCAGGCAGCCTTGCCAACTTTGCTTGGAACTGCAGGGCTGACACTTCACCCAGCCTTCCTGCCCTGCCTCCTTCACTTGGGGTCACAACGGTGTTGTGGTCTGCTGGTTCCCCCAGCCTCTTCTAGCTCCCTCTGCATTTATTCTTACAAGATCTCTCCCAAAATTAATTGCTTGCATTTCTTAAATGTGTATTTTAATTTAAAAGATGCATAACATAAAATTTATAAACATTAATTTTTAAACATTAATTTTTAAAATTGTGGTAAAATACATGCACATAAAATTCACCATTTTTTAACCTATTTAAAAGGGTACAGTTTTTTGGGTTTTGGGGTTTTTTTTTGCCACATAGTGGCGTGTGGGATCTTAGTTCCCCAACCAGGGATCGGACTCGGGCCCTCAGCAGTGAAAGTGCAGAGTGCTAACCACTGGACTGCCAGGGAATTCCCTAAAAGGGTATAGTTCTAAAAAAGGCATTAAGTGCATTCACATTGTGCAAACATGACTGCCATCCATCCCCAGAACTTTTTAAATCTTCCCAAATTTCATATCCATTGCCCAGCCCTTGGAGACTGCCATTCTATATTACTTTCTGTTTCTATAAGTTTGACTACTCTAGGTATCTCATCAAAGTGGAATCATACAGTATTTGTCCTTTTGTGATTGTCTTATTTCACTTAACCAATAATGTCTTTAAGATTCGCCTATGTTGTAGCATGTGTCAGAATTTCCCTACTTTTGTTAAAAATAAAATTATTTATTTATTTATTTATTTTCATCTGCATTGGGTCTTCGATGCTGCAAGCGGGCTTTCTCTAGTTGTGGCAAGTGGGGCTACGCTTTGTTGTGGTGTGCGGGCTTCTCATTGCGGTGGCTTCTCTTGTTGTGGAGCACGGGCTCTAAGCATGCAGGCTTCAGTAATTGTGGCATGTGGGCTCAGTAGTTGTGGCTTGCAGGCTGTAAAGTGTAGGCTCAGTAGTTGTGATGCACAGGCTTAGTTGCTCCACAGCATGTGGGATCTTCCCTGAACAGGGCTCTAACCTGTGTCTCTTGCATTGGTAGGCGAATTCTTAAACACTGCACCACCAGGGAAGTCCCTCCCTCCTTTTGAAGGCTGAATAATACTCCATTGTATGTATGTGCCACATTTTGTTTACCCATTCATCTGTCAATGGATATGTGGGCTGCTTTTTGGCTATTGTGAATAATGCTTCTATGAACATAGGTGTACAAATATCTCTTTGAGAACTTACTTTCAATTATTTTGGGTTTATACCTAGAAGTGAAATTGCTGGATCATATGGTAATTCAATTTTAAATTTTTTGAGGAACCACCATACTAGTCTTCCACAGTGCCTGCACCGTCTTACATTCTCACTAGCAGTGCACAAGGTTTCTAATTTTTCTACATCCCCACCAACTCTTGTAATTATTTATTTATTTTTATAATATCCATGCTAATGGGTGTGAAGTGGTATGTCATTATGGTCTTACTTTGCATTTCCCTAACCATTAGTGATTCTGAGCATCTTTTCATGGACTTGTTGGCCACTTGTACATTTTCTTTGAAGAAATGTCAATTCAAGTCTACCCATTTTTAAATTGGTTAGTTTGTTCTTTGTTATTTAATTGTGGGAACTCTTTAAATGCTGGATATTAAGTTTGCAGAAGTCCCCGTGGGCCCCCCTCCAATGGCTTATAATGATAATTTATTTCTCTTTCATGTATTTTTAAAATTGAAATAAGTTAATATACAATATTATGTTAGTTTCAGGTGTACTAAATAATGCTTTGCATACATTATGAAACGATCACTACAATAAGTCTAATAAACGTCTGTCCCCATACAAAGTTATTTCAATATTATTGACCATATTCCTTATGTTGTATACCTGTATCCCTGTGACTTATTTATTATATAACTGGAGGATTTTACCTCTTAATCTCCTTCACCTTTTTCACCTCCCCCACCCCCTTCCTTCAGCACTTACCCTTTTGTTCTCTGTATCTATGAGTCTGTTTTCATTTTGTTTTGTTTTGTTTGTTTTGTTTTTAGTTTCCACATATAAGAGAGATCATGCAGTATTTGTTTTTCTCTGTCTGACTTATTTTACTTAGCATAATACCCTCTGGATCTATCCATGTTGTCAAAATGGAAAGATTTCATTTTTTATGACTAATATTCTGTTTATATATATATATATATATATATATATATATATATATATACTTTTTCAGATTCTTTTCCATTATAGGTTGTTACAAGATATTGAATATAGTTGATCTATCCATGTTGTCAAAATGGAAAGATTTCATTTTTTATGACTAATATTCTGTTTATATATATATATATATATATATATATATATATATATATATACACATATAATCACATCTTCTTTATCTATTCATCTGTTGACACTTAGGTTGCTTCCATATCTTGCCTATTGTAAATAATACTGCAGTGGACATAGGGGTGCATATATCTTTTCACATTAGTGTTTCTGTTTTCTTTGGGTAAATACCTAGGATTGGAATTGAAAATAATTCTATTTTTAATTTTTTGAGAAACCTCTGTACTGTTTTCCATAGTGGCTGCACCAAATTACATTCCCACCAACAGTACCTGAGGGTCCCCTTTTCTCCACAGCCTCGTCAACATTTGTTATTTCTTGCCTTTTTGATTATAGCCATTCTGAGAGGTCTGAGGTGATATCTTACTGTGGTTTGATTTGCATTTCTCTGATGATTAGTAATGTTGAGCATCTGTTTATGTGTCTGTTGGCCATCCAGTTTCTTACATGTTTAATACCATCTTGGTTTCTGTTTCTTGGAGGACTTGTACCAACACAATCATCATGTTTCTGTTAGAGTGAAGAATTACAGGAGCCAGGTGAAAAATGGAGTCCTGCCTAAGTCTGGCTTACAGTGGGTCTGGTCTGCTGTGGAGACAATGGGTCTGAAGATCCATCCATTGGTCCTTTCTCCAAACCCTGCCCTGAATGTATTACCAGTATTGATATACTTGGCAATTGGAGTAACCCTAACATAGGGTTCTTAGCTTAGTGGGTAAGAGCTATTACAGTGATTAAGGCCAAGTGGAAAACTCTGCAAACAAACCCCTCTCCACCAAAATAGTTAAGCAAAAATATTATTGCATCGCAAGGGTCATGGTGGAGGTTAATGCTACCATTAAAGGCCTAAAGAATCGAGGTAACATTCCATATCATATTACCAATCTGGGCCCTATAGAAACTGGAGAATGACTATGGACTACTATAGACTTAACAAGCCTCAATTGTGCCGCTAGCCAGAACAAAGCTAGAACAGTTTAATAAGGCCTCAGGTAGGTGATATGAGTCCTTTTCACTTTGGATAGAAAAGAGCAGGAGCGAAAAACAACTACAGCCTGTGGATCCAATCTGGTCAGCCGTCTGTTTTGTTTTTTTGTTTTTTGTGTTTTTTTTGCGGTACGCGGGCCTCTCACTGTTGTGGCCTCTCCCATTAAGGAGCACAGGCTCCGGACGCGCAGGCCCAGTGACCATGGCTCACGGGCCCAGCCACTCCGCGGCATGTGGGATCCTCCCGGACCGGGCCACGAACCTGCGTCCCCTGCATCAGCAGGCGGACTCTCAACCACTGCGCCACCAGGGAAGCCCAGCTGTCTGTTTTGTAAATAAAGTTTTATTAGAACACAGCCCCACTTACTCATTTACATATTGTCTGCTTTCACACTACAACAGTAGAGTTGAATAGTTGCAACAGAGACCATATGGCCTACAAAGCCTAAAACAATTACTGTCATGCCCGCTATAAAAAATTTTGCTGACCCCTGGAAAAGAAGACCAGGATCAATGTGAATTCACATGAGATGGACAACGATATTCATTTGTACTTTTGCATCAAGTTTCTGTTAATTCTTCCACCGTCCATCATAATATAGTCCGAAGAGATCTGAACTGCCTGAACATCCATAGAAATCATTATGATCCATTACGTTGATTATATCATGCTGATTGGACAGGATGAGCAAGAAGTGGCTAGCACTCTGGAGGCCTTGGTAAGACACATGCACTCCAAGAGGTGGAACTTAAATCCTATGCAGATTCAGGGACATGCCTCTTCAGTGATGTTCTCAAGAGTCCAGCAGTCAGGAGAGCATTGGGATATCCACTCCTAAGTAAAACACAAAATGCCACATCTTGCATCTCCTACCACAAAGCAGGAAGCACAAAGCTGTGTTCTGGAGGCAACACACTCCACATCTAAGAACACCTGTCCAGGTGGTATGTTAGGTGACATGGAAGTCTGATAGTTCTGAATGGGGCCCAGAGAATGAAAGAGTTCCATACCAGGTCTAGGCTGCAATGCAAACAGCCCTATCCCTTGGGCCATACAGTCCAACAAACCTTGTGGCATTAGAGGTGTCAGTAGTGGGAAAAAATGCCATGTGGTGCTAATGGCAAGCCCCAGGGGGAGGATCACAGCATAGGCCTCTGGGATACTGGAACTCCAGCAATGGAGTTGGTATGATGGGCCAATAAATGAAGTGACCCTGTTGACAGAGAGGGAGTCTATAGGACAACAGGTTAGACTCCACTTAGAAGACTGATTTAGATACTGCTGCCTCCGAATGTTTAACCTGTGAGCAACAGACACCAACAGGTACTACTGGTGTGGCACTTTCCAAGGAGACCAACCAGCCACTTGGTGGCATATCAAACGCACTGGCCCCTTCCATGCTGGAAGGGTCAGTGGCTTATCCTCACAGTGATAGATACATATTCTAGGTATGAGCTTACCTTCTGGCCCTCAGAGCCTCAGCCAGCACCACAATCCAGGGACTTACAAAATGCCTGATCCATGGCCATGGAATCCCATACAACATAGCATCCAACCGAGGGACTCACTTCACAGTGAAGCAGGTGTGGGAGTGGGACCATAACCAGAGACCCACTAGGATGGAGAGTGGAAGGTGAGCTGGGAGCCACCAGCTGTGCCCAGAGACCAACCAACTATGGTATTGGGGGCTATAATTTGTCCCACTATCCCCTCTTCTCAGGAGGAGAAGGTCCCAGGAACCACAGAATAGCTGGCTGTTCCCTGAATTGCTGGGAGCAGTAGATCTGTGAGGCACGAGGGTGGTGGATTTTTGCAGTCATGGCAATGTGCTGCTTGGATCCTGCTGCAAGGAGCATCATTGACTGATGGCCCAAAATGCTGCTCCCCTGGGCCCACTCCTGTGTTTGCGCAGACACCACATTTCCCACAATATCTCCAAACTGATGACTGAGCACAGAGGGGATACAAAAGTAGGATCATTCCATCAAGGCAAGGGACTCCTCCAAAAGGTGACTTTGGCTCAAGGACAACCTCTCCTCCTGGCTGAACATCTCTTGGAACTGAGCTGCCATCTGACATTCTTCCCACCCATTCCTCCTTCCTCTCTCTCTCCTTCCACTTGGGTCAAACCAGCATCTGCCCCTTCCTTCAGTAAGTCTCTCGCATGTCTAATCCTGCCTTGGCAGCTGCTTCTAGAGGCAACCTGAACTAATACATTTACATGCTTACAAAATAACTTAAGGTTTATGTTATTATCCCAAGCACAGAGGCAGATGAAGAGCTGAGTTTTAAAGAGATTAGATGACTTGCCTGATGTCACTCAAGACCAAATGCTCCTCAGACGTCTTTCCAACATTCCTAGTTGCCACGTAAAAGAGAGGCTGTGCTGTAATAGGATAGACACACTACTTAACTGGGTTGTTTCAGGAAAATGGGATTCTTCTACCCCAAATATGTCAGCAATTGAGAGTCTTTTCAAATGAGAATTTTAGAGTTGTTCCTCTCTGCGCCTTTCAGTCCCAAGAGCTTATGATTTTTCTTTATAGATAGAGTGGGTTTTTTCTGCTTTTTTTGCGGGGGAGGCTGGTTTTCTTTCTTTCTTTCTTTCTTTCTTTCTTTCTTTTTTTGTGCTATTCTAACAAAGGGGTCTTGTTACTATAGATTAAAACCCTCAAATGACCCAGAAAGAGGAACGCTCCATTTCTGATATACTTACATGATCTGGGGATGTGGAACTGGCCAAGCTCTCCTATCCCCTTTCCTCTCCCTTACAGGTTAGTTATTTTGCTCTTCCTCAAATAGGCCAAGCTTCAGGAATCTGCCTTTCTTTTTCTCTAGGCCTAAAATGCTATTACCCAAGATCTTCACAGGTTCACCCCCACAATTTAGGTCTCTACTAACCTTTGTCTCTAAAATGGACTCCTCCCCCATCACATTTTCTATTATTTTACACTGCCTTGTTTTCTTCATAGCAATTATTACTACTTGAATGGTTTTATATATTTCTTTAATTATTGTCAGTAAGTAATCTCCTGTAGAATATAATATTTTTATAGCAGGCAGTTTTTCCTGTTCACCTGTATATGTAGGTTTTTCATAAATATTTGTTGAATTAATTATTAATACAGAAAATATATACCTTGCTGCTTTAACAGGACTCTTTTCCAAACTTTCTCCCTTCCCATTCTCTTGCCAGTCACCTTTCATGTAGGTAAAATCTGGTAAAAATAAACATACATTTTGAAGAAGTAAGTAAGTTATAAAATTTTAACTTTGTAGAATCCTCTCATTCATTTAATATACGTTTGTTGAAGGCCAACTATTTATATGCTAGGGATTTTTCTAGATCTGGAGACTCAGCAATGAACAAGACATAAAAGGTTCCTGCTCAACTGGAACTTACTCCGTAGTAAGGAGGAGACAGATAATAATGACAAACAAACACAATAACTACCAAAAATCAGATAATAATATGTGTTTGTAGAAAATGTTAAAGCGGTGACAAGATGGAGTAAGTGGGCAGGTATTTGAAATTAAATGGTGAGGGATGATTCCTTTGAGAAGATGGCAGGGAAAATCATTTTAGTGATTCATTTCAAAGTTCAGGACGCCCTTAGAGTTTTTCAAAGTTGTTGTACCAATTTACACCAAACCCCTCTCAATTTGTGAGAGTACCAGAGGGAAAATAGCTAGTTTAGATGCTTAAAGCAATATGAACTTGGGGAACTTGAGGAAGACAGAGACCAGAGCAGTGAGTGATGGGGAGAGTGGTGATAAGTGTGATAAGAGATCCAGGCAGGCAGGATAGAGATGTTTGGGTTTTGTAAATCTGGATAAGAGGATTAGATTTTAATACTGAGATGGGAAGGTATTAAGGGGTATTAAATTGGGACTGACATGATCTTTTTTACATTATAAAATGAATGAAAAGTAAAACAAATTCAATTTTAGAATGGTCAAAGGAGGAAGACTCTGGGAAGATGGCAGAGTAGGGAGCACTAGAAATTTCTCCCCCCCAGCATCTGCACAGCACAGGGAGATCAGCTTGGTGCTTTGTGACCACCTAGAGGGCTGGGATAGGGAGGGTGGGAGGGATATTCAAGAGGGAGGGGATGTGGGGATATATGTATACATATAGCTGATTCACTTTGTTATACAGCAGAAACTAACACAACATTGTAAAGCAATTATACTCCAATAAAGATGTTAAAAATAAATAAACAAACAAACAAACAAATAAATCTTTCCCCCAACCCAGACAACAATGGCACTGGTAGAATATGTCTGATATGACTATTTTGGAACTCTGCAGTCTACTGAAGGCTTGCAAATTCCAGGGGAAGGCTTGAAGAGTAAATTGTGATTAATTTTAGTCAATTTCAGCTTTTAGCATAGCAGCAGCTACCCATCTACCCCCAGCCAGCACTGTGGCAGGCATCTGTGGATGTGTTTTGGGAGTAGTTTGCAGGAGCCAGGGTTGGCAAAAAGGATCCTGTCTTCCAAATACTGGGGATCTGTGCTCTGATCTCTGCTTCTAATCACAGAAAGGCAGGCAAAGAGGCAGTGGCCATTGTTATTGCACCTCCTCCCATTGTTGTAAAGTGATTTCCAGGGGGTTAAAGGGATGGTGCCTTTCTCCCAAACCCCCTTCATTTTTCTTTTTTTCCTTTTGGGAATCAGACATTGAAGATTAGAACATTCAAAAGCAACTGTACATGCAGGGGAAATTAGAAAGTCACCATGCATGCCCAGGGGAAGGTACAGGCTCAGAAAGGATTTGAGATGACCTTAAGTTTTCAACGCAGACTGATCCTGAGCACAGAGTCTACAACAATAAAAACAAAAACAAAAACAAAACAAAATCCAGTAAGCCTTGGGGGAGAGAATCTGATTTCTAGAGCTACCACATTATTAGATTTAAATATCCAGTTTTCAAAAAAAAAAAATCACAAGGTATACAAAGAAATGAGAAAGTATGACCCATTCAAAAAAGAGAAGAAAAAAAAAACCCAGAAAAAACAGAATCTGGCTCTGAAAAAGACCTGATGGCAGATCTGCTAGATAAAGACTTTAATGTAACTGCCTTAGAGACACTCAAAGAACTAATGCATTTTTATTTATCTAAAAATAAACCAAAAGAAATTATGGAGCTAAAAAATTAAATAACTGAAATGAAAAAATTCACTAGAGGGATTCAAAAGCAGATCTGCACAGGCAGAAGAAAGAATCTGCAAACTTGAAGATAGGACTATGGAAATTACTGAGTCTGAGGAACAGAAAGAAAAAAGATTGAAGAAAAATGAACAGAACCTAAGGGATCTGTGGGATACCATCAGACAGACCAATATATGCATTGTAGCAGTCCCAGAAGGAGAAGAATGAATTTTTAAAGAAACAATGGCAGAACAGTTCCCAAATGTGATGTAAGACATGAATATAAATATTTAAGAAGCTTAATGAATTCCAAGTAGAATGAACTCAAAGAAACCCACCACCAAAACACATAAACAAACTGTTGAAAGACAAAGACAAATAATTTTGAAAGCAGCAAGAGAGAAACAAGTTGTCACATACAAAGGATCCTCAATGATCATCAGCAGATTTTTCACCAGAAAATTTGGAGGTCGAATAGTTGTAAGTTGATATATTCAAAGTATTAAGAGAAAAAATAAACTTTCAACCAAGAGTCCTATACCCATAAAAACTGTCCCTCAAAAGTGAGAGAGAAATTAAGACATTCCCAGATAAATAAAAGCTGAGGGTGTACATTGTACACAAAAGGAAATGATAAAGGAATTAAATCAACTCACTACCAAAAAATCAACTAAACAGAAAAGAACACAGTAATGCAGGAAATGAGAGACAAAAAATCTATAAGACATAGAGAAACTAAATAGCAAAATGACAGAGTTCTCTCCTTATCCAATTACTTTAAATGTAAATGGATTCAGCTGCAATCAAGAGAGAAATTGGCAGAATGGATAAAAAAATGATCCAACTATATATTGTCTACAGGAAATTCACTTTAAATCCGAAGACACAAATCGGTTGAAAGTGAAAGGATAGAAAAGGATATTCCATGGAAATAGTAACCAAAGGAGAACAGGGATGGCTATACCAATGTCAGACAAAATAGACTTTAATTCAAAAAGTTTATAAGAAACAAAGGGCATTATATATTAATAATACATTAATTATATATTAATGAATGTTCAATATAAGATAAAACAATTATAAACATTTACACACCTAATAAAATACTGTTGAATTATACAAAGCAAAAACAGAATTGAAGGGCGAAATAGAACCACAATTGTAGATGGAGACTTAATACTCCACCCTCAATAAAAAATAGAACAACTAGACAGAAAATAAGTAAGGAAACAGAGGACTTAACTCAATAAACCGCTAGATCTAACAAATTTTACACTGTACTCAATGACGACAGAATACACATTCTTCTTAGGTGCACATGGGACATTTTTCCAGACTAGACCACAAATTAAGTCTTATGACATTTTAAAAGAGAAATATCACACAAAGTATCTTTTTTAACTACAGTGGGATGAAGTTAGAAATCAGTAACAGAAAGAAAACAGGGAAATTCACAAAATTGTGGAAACTAAACAACAAAGGGCAAAATATGATCCAGCAGTTACACTTCTGGGTATTTATCCAAAGAAAAAATATCACTATCTTGAAAAGACATCTGCACCCCAATGTTCATTGCATCATTGTTTTCAATAGCCAAGACATGAAAACAACCTAAGTGTCCACTGATGAATGGACAAAGAAAATGTGTTTTATATACATATATATACACATAAGCACACACACACACACATACATATACATACAATGGAATAATATTCAGACATAAAAGAGAAGGAGGGCTTCCCTGGTGGCGCAGTGGTTGAGAGTCCACCTGCCGATGCAGGGGACATGGGTTCGTGCCCTGGTCCGGGAAGATCCCACATGCCGCGGAGCGGCTGGGCCCGTGAGCCATGGTCGCTGAGCCTGCATGTCCAGAGCCTGTGCTCTGCAACGGGAGAGGCCACAACAGTGAGAGGTCCGCGTACCGCAAAAAAAAAAAAAAAAAAAAAAAAAAAAAAAAGCCCATCCTGCCATTTCCATTTGCAAGGATGGATCTTGAAAGCATTATGCTAAGTAAAACATGTCAGACAGAGAAAGACAAATACTGTATAATCTTACTTATGTGTGAAATTTGAAAAGCAAACAAACAAACAAACTGAACTTACAGATACAAAGAACATATTGGTGGTTGCCAGAGGAGGGGTGTAGGAGTTTGGTGAAATGGATGAAAGTGGTCAGAAGGTACAAACTTCCACTTATAGGATAAATTAGTCTTGGGAATGTAATGTACATCATGGCAATTATTGTTATTAATACTGTATTGTATAGAAAGTTGCTAAGAGAGTGGATCTCAAAAGTCCTCATTACAAGAAAAAAATGTGTAACAATTTGTGGTGATGGATGTTAACTAAACTTATTGTGGTAATCATGTTGCAATGTATATGTAAATTATTAAGTTGTACACCTAAAACTAATACAGTGTTATATTCAATTATGTCTCAATTTTTAAAAATCCCCCCCATTTTGGGGGAGGGAACTTCCTATGAAAAGGAATGAATATATATCACATTTTAATTAAAAAATATTTATATTGAGTCATTAGTTTCCCTTAATAATCCAACAAATTGGTCTTTGTTCCAACCTCTGGAATAAATCCATCTGTACATAACTTCCCCAGCTAGGTATGTTTGTGCGTGTCAAAAACAAACAAGCAAACAAAAAAAACTTTATCCCAAGCTAACTCATCCTCTGTATATATTCTATGGGAAAATTCAATAGAAAATTCAAATAAATAGTTACAGTAATGGTTATATATTAACCTGTAGTATAGTGGTTCAGAAGTTAAAAATATGTTTACTAAATTTCATCAAGGTACAGTCCACATTTTTAAATAGCCCATCCACCTCACTGAAATTTAGGGAACTGAATATTCAGAGCTCTCCAAAGTCTTAGGAACAGGCTGAATCTTTCATTTATTCAATTTGTTCAATTAATAATTAATAATCTAGTTCAAAGCAAACCAATAACAGGGATATTCAGATAGATTTAACAATTATCTTGAGAGTCCACTACTTTAAAACATATAGAACCACATTTTATATAAATGTTATATAAAATCGCTTATAATTTGCAAATATAAAATGGCATAAACAAAATATTCATAATCACCTAATGAAGCTATTTCTTCTTTACTAGTTTTTTTTTTTAACATCTTTATTGGGGTATAATTGCTTTATCTTTACTAGTTTTTATTTTTACTGTTTGTGTGTTTAGTGTAGGGTTTAGAATTATTTCAATGCAAGACAACAATACATAGCTTGGTATCTTGAGTTTAAAGAAGTGATGTATAAATACATTGCAAAATGATCAGTGAGAAAATGTGGGGAAATTGTAAGGAATAAAGCTCCATGAGCTCTTGACCTCACATATGTGCAAATAATTTATCAGAATAAGAGTTATAATGTTAATATGGCCTGGATTTCAAGAGATTAACTTTATTCCCCATTCTGAAAGTGCAAAAAATAGAGGAAAATTAAGAAAAAATAATTCTCTGATATAAGAGATTATAAATGAAAATTACAACCTAAATCTTAGGTGTTTCATCAATGAAAGAAATGTGGTTAGAGAGAGAAAGACTTTACATTAGTATATCCTTGGTTAACCTTTGATTGACATACCAGATACTCATCACGGGCATATTTTACTTCCATTGTGCCATCTGATTTTGTTTTCTATTTGAAGTTCCACCGAATACATTCTCTTGTGATAAACGTGGAAATTTTTGTGATTTTAATGAACGTGAATTTTATTATTGTACTTTCCATTATCTTTGAATTCCTATGACTGAAACATTATTAAACTTGTCTCTTGTGCCATACTCTTAATTATTGTATTCCTAGAAGACTTAATCCTAGATCTATATAGAACATTCCATCCAAAAGCATCAGAATACAAGTTGTTTTCAGGTGCACATGGAACTTTCTCTAGGATAGATCACATACCAGGCCACAAAACAAGTCTCAATACATTTAAGAAGACTGAAAACAAAAGAGGCTTAATCCTTAGGTATGTGAGGTATTCTATAAGAGTGTGCGTTTCACTGATGAATTTGACTGAGACTTCAAAAATATAATGGTATTATGTTAATCTTTCCCATTAATGTTTTGTGTTTTAATGCTTCGTACTTGGTCCCTCCTCTGGAAATTTTTAGTCCCCTGTCCTATAAAGACTCATAGGTGGCTTGAATTGGGGTCTGTAATAAGTAGGAGCTACAGATACTACCATTTTCTCCCTCTTGCCATTGGGTGAGTTCTGTGAGCTGATCTTTCTCAGGCTTCCATTAAAAACTCTCTGGTTCTAGAGCTAAAGACTAATGGAGAGGGATTTCCCTGGCCGTCCAGTGGTTAACACTCCGTGCTTCCAAGGCATGGGGTGCAGCTTTGATCCCTGGTCGGTAAACTAAGATCCCACATGCCACATGGCATGGCCGAAAAAAGAAATATCAGCAATGAAAAAAAAAAAGACTAATGGAGAACCTCATAGCTGCTTTCAAGTATTTGTAGTATTTTCATATGTAAAAAAGTTTAGGAGAATATGTGGGATAATAGGAGTAGACTAGGAGCAGCGAAACAACTACAAGAAGGCATGTTTAGGTTTGTAAAGAAAAAGATTGGCATTCAGAATTTTATAAACCTGCCTTTGGGAGGCAGTAAGGTGCAGAGATTGAGATGGTTTCCCATGGACTTCAGCTGCAGCCATTGCTGTCCCTGTGATGTGTGCCTTGGTTTATTCTGTGAAATAGGTATAATAGTAATGCCTCCCCCGGAGGGTTTTTGTAAGGATTAAATGAGATGCTTCCTGCCGGGCACTTTTAAGTGTGTGGTACAGAATAAACGTTCAATAAAAGTTAGCTTTGTTGTTATGGAATGGCTGTCTGCTTTTGTAGGCTCGCCAGCACTAGAGGAAATTAAGCAGAGGTACAATAATAAATTGGTAGGAGTTTTATGGATCAGAGTTAAGCATTGGATAGCGTCTTTAACCCCTGAGGGTTTCTGTTTCTATCATTTTGTTTCCAGTGAATAGCAAGGTATATTTCATATATGACAATGGTGATATTAACCTGTATATCATGCTTTTTTCCTGGTAGTACCATTCCAGTGGTACAATCTCCTGTAAGCAATCTATGACCACAGAATAGTGCAGAGCACACCACTGCTTCAGTCCAGTCTCCAGTGCCGACCTCATAGAGCAAACCACCTACAGATGTCAGAGACCTACACAGACTGTAAGTTCAATTCAGGGAAAACACTAAGGAACAGTCTTTTGATAATTTGAATCTCTCTTATTTGATGGCAAAAATTAAAAAGGCTCATAACATTCATTATTAGTAAGATGTAAATGAGAAAATGGACACGGTAATATATTGTTAGTGGGAGCATAAACTGCAAGCATTTTGAAAAGAAATCTAGCAATGTCTATTATAATCTAAAACACATATTCTCTTTAACATACCCGCTCCATTTAGGATAGCTTTTCTGTAGAAATAGACACATTGTTCTTTTTGGTTTTTTGTTTGTTTTTTTTTGTGATACGCAGGCCTCTCACTGTTGTGGCCTCTCCTGTTGGCGGAGCACAGGCTCCGGCCGCACAGGCTCAGCGGCCATGGCTCACGGGCCCAGCCGCTCCACGGCATGTGGGATCTTCCCGGACCGGGGCACGAACCCGCATCCCCTGCATCGGCAGGCGGACTCTCAACCACTGCACCACCAGGGAAGGCCCTAGACACATTGTTTTTTAAGGGCATGTTAAAGAATCTTTATTTTACCATCGATTATGGTGGCCAAAAATGGATACAGTCTCACTGTCTATCAGCAGAGTGATAGTTAAGCGAAGTACATTTTTACCATGGAATATTATGTGACTGATTAAAAGGATGATTTCGTTTTCTATGGACTTGAGAGGTCCATGATATACTGAGCAAAGCAAGTCCCAGCATAATAGTTACAGTATTATCTAATATTGGAAACAGCAAATAAACAAAAAAATTTCCAAATACCCTTTGAATGTTTTTATATATAACGGGAGAAGTGAGGATGGTCACATGCCAGACTGATGACATTGGTTACCTCAGGACTGGGGCTAGGAGGGAATCAGCATTTTCTATGTGTGTTAATGCATTGTTTTGCACACTGCTTTTGGATGAGAGAAACTAAAAAGAAAGTGGTTTAATTAATGAAGAACTTAATAATTACAAAAAATACCTACTTTTGGCACAATGCAAATTTCTTGAGAAAAATACTCCTACTCTCCCTTCCTATCCTTGTTTTTTATTCCTTTATTCCTCTTTCCCCTCACTTTCTTCCTTGTCCTTTACCATACTCTACTCCTCCTAACAAAACAAAAGTATTTTTGTGAAAATGGGAACATATTACAAGTCAAGTGTTCTACCAGACTGGAAGTGTACAGAAAAGCAGCTTATTATTATTTTTTCTTTTTTATCTCAAGCACTAAATATTTATTGCAAAATTTCTTTTTAAGCAGAAGAATAGAGTACCCCCCCATCCCCTATTAGTAGAGTTCTGCCAGTGAAATGGAATCTCCAGTGAAATGGAATTTCCTAAGATCATGTTGTTCAGAGCGAATACAAAAACAACATGCCTTTAAAATATATATATTATATATACATATATATGTGTATATATATATATATATATTATATATATAAACAAGAAACCAGCAGTTTATCTTCTTATGGTAGGCAATAATGCCAAGTACTCTAAAAGAAAAGTCAGATCTTTAGACTCTGACTTTATGTGGACAAGGGCAAAAAAAAGAATAGAATATATTAATTAGTTAAAGGGACCAAGCCAAGATTTTTCTCATGTAGTGACAATTAGCTATTATTAAACACTTGTGCAGATAAACCTTTTGAAATTTTTCTTCCTAAAATGGTATATATTTAGAGTTTTTAATGAGTTATGTGAACTATGCGGTTGAACAAATTTCTATCTTTATTTCTGAAGGATTTGAGCCTTGGCTGACCTCTTTGTTAGGATTGCTATCATCTTACATTAATTTTCTTCCCAGAGTTCTATTTTTGTCCTTTCTTATTACCTTAAAATCTTTCTTGCAGAACATATGAAACAAATACAAAAGTATACAGAGAAAGTGTAATGAATCCCTATGTACCCATCACTCAGCTTCAACAGTCATGTACCCATGGCAACTGTTATTTCATCTACAGCACATCTGTTCCTTCAACCATATTATTTTGTAACAAATGACAAATACCACAAATATTTTAGCTCTTAAGTCTAAAGCATACGAACTCTTCCAAATATAGCCACAACACTATTATTATATCTAAAAGAAGAGGGATATTTTCTTAATATCAACAAATACAGAGTTATTGTTAGAATTTCTAGTTGTCTCTTAAGTAGTATATTTTCTTTTCTTACAGTTTTTAATCTATAGGTTCTTCCTCAGTATATTTTTCCCCTTTGAAATGTATTTGCTGAAGAAACTGGGTTGTTTGTACTCCTTGTAAATTGGAAGTTGGAGCTAGAGACTTCATCAGCTTTAGATTAGACATTTTTTCTTGCCAAGACACCTTACAGGGACTGTGTTCTATAAGGAGACACAAATGGTTGATTGTCTCTTTTTTTGTGATGTTGGTAGCTGTTAATGCTTAATATCTAGCTCTATTAATTTATTAGAAGCTGCAAAATTGTGATATCCTAATTATGGCATTCCTTCTTTATTTATTCGCTGGGATATTTTTCTAAATAGAAAATTCTACTGTTCTATCGTTTTAGTTACCCAGTGTTACAATTCATAAAGAGAAAACAGGGTAAATGTTTGAGTTTATCCTTTTACTTACCAGTTTTCACAATAATGAATTTGTTCCCTAGCATCATCCAAGAGTAACCAATTAGATTTTGGGGTTTTCTTTGGTTAGTATCACTGCAAACACATGGGATTAAACATATTTGCTATGTTTCAAGACATTATAGCTATTATTCTTATTGATGCTGTGTGTGGCTAGTGTCCTAAGTAGCCTGATTCCAGCTGACATTATC
>NW_006786980.1:97154-107722 GCF_000442215.2 Lipotes vexillifer
CCTGCTGACATTATCTTAGTCTTTGATGGTTTCTTTGCTCTTTGGGATGACAAAGTGTTCCACACTCACCTTGCACATTTCTAATTACACTTGGAATTAGCCAAGGCTCCTTTTGGTGGGTTCTTAGCTCTGTTGAGGTGGTCATTATTTCTAGACCTTATGAGTGGACAGAGTAGAAAATATTTTTTTCCAATAAAATATGTCATTATATCAGAGTTCGTATTTACATATATTTTTAAGTAGATCAATCACTTTTTAAAATATTTATTTATTTATTTATTTTTGGCTGCGTTGGGTCTTCGTGGCTGCACGCGGGCTTTCTCTAGTTGTGGCGAGCAGGGGCTACTCTTTGTTGCGGTGCGTGGGCTTCTCGTCGTGGTGGCTTCTCTTGTTGCAGAGCATGGGCTCTAGGTGTGTGGGCTTCAGCAGTTGTGGCTCACGGGCTCTAGAGTGCAGGCTCAGTAGTTGAGGCGCACGGGCTTAGTTGCTCTACAGCATGTGGGATCTTCCTGGACCAGCACTCGAACCCGTGTCCCCTGCATTGGCAGGCGGATTCTTAACCACTGTGCCACCATGAAAGTCCCCCTATTTATATTTTAAAGTCAAAGTCAGGGCTGTCTTATATCTGTATTGCTTGTAGTTTGCATCTATATATCCTTTACACTGCTGAAAACCCCAGTTCTCAAGGTTATCACAGATGATGTAATTAGAATATCACATACTTGTCTATTTGTTTTATTCACAATGTACAAGTGTCAGAATAACAGTACCAACACCCCAGCAACAGTACAATTTTTGTATTTCTGTGTTCCATTTTGTATGATTCTATTGCTATATTTTCAAGTTCAGTAATCATTCCTTCTGTTATATCTAATCTGCTGTTTATGCCATTTAGCATATTGTTTATTTCAGATATTATACTTTTTACGCCTAGAACTTCAATTTTAGTCTTTTTTAATCTTCAAATTTTCCTCTTATTAAGATGATGTTTTTCTCTATCCTCTTGGACATGCGAAGTATATTTATAGTACCTATGGAGTATATTTTATAGCTTTTTAAAAATTGAAATATAGTTGGTGTACAATACTATGTTAGTTTCAAGTGTACAAAATAGTGAATCAACATTTACATAAATTACAGCATGATCAGCGGGATAAGTCTAGTAACCATCTGTCCCCATACAAAGTTACCGCAGTGTTATTGACCATGTAGCTATACCCTCTTGATTTATTTGTTTGATAACTGGGGGTTTGGACCTCTTAATCTCCTTCACTTATTTTGCCCCCACCTCCACCTCTAACAACCACCTGTTTGTTCTGTAATCTATGAGTCTGTTTCTGTTTTGTTTTGCTTGTTTTGTTTTTTTAGATTCCACATATAAGTGAGATCATACGGTATTTGTCATTCTCTTATTTTGCTTAGCATAATACCATGTAGATCTATCCATGTTTTCAAAAATGGCAAGATTTCTTTTTTATTGAATGGCTGAGTAATATTCCATTGTGTGTGTATATATATATGTGTGTATATATGTGTGTGTATATATATGTGTATATGTGTGTATATATGTGTGTATATGTGTGTGTATATATGTGTGTATATATGTGTGTGTATATATGTGTGTGTGTGTGTGTGTGTGTGTGTGTGTGTATGTATTGCATCATCTTTATCCAGTCATCTATCAGTGGACACTTCGGTTGCTTCCATATCTTGGCTATTGTAAATTGGCGTGCTGGTATAAACATTAGGGTGCATATATATATATTTTTTTATAAATTTTTAAATTTATTTTTGGCTGTGTTGGGTCTTTGTTTCTGTGCGAGGGCTTTCTCTAGTTGCGGCGAGCGGGGGCCACTCTTCATCGCGGTGCGCGGGCCTCTCACTGTCGCGGCCTTCTCTTGTTGCGGAGCACAGGCTCCAGACGCGCAGGCTCAGTAGCTGTGGCGCACGGGCTTAGTTGCTCCGCGGCATGTGGGATCTTCCCAGACCAGGGCTTGAACCCGTGTCCCCTGCATTGGCAGGCAGATTCTCAACCACTGCGCCACCAGGGAAGCCCAAGGGTGCATATATCTTTTTAAGTTCGTGTTTTTGTTTTCTTTGGGTAAATACCCAGAAGTAAACTTGCTGGATTGTATGGCAGTTCTATTTTTAATTTATTGAGGAAATTCCATAATGTTTTCCATAGTGACCACACCAAGTTTCATTCCACCAACTGTGCACAAGGGCTCCCTTTTCTCCACATCCTTGCCAACACTTGTTATTTGCTGTCTTTTTGATAAAAGCCATTCTGACAGGTATGACATGATATCACATTGTGGTTTTGGTTTGCATTTCCCTGATGATTAGTGATGTTGAGCATCTTTTCATATGCCTGTTGGCCATCTGTATTTCTTCTTTGGAAAAATATCTGTTCAGGTCCTCTGCACATCTTTTAATCAGATTGTTTGGTTTTTTTGATAGTGAGTTGTATGAATTTTTATGTATATTTTGGCTATTAATCCCTTATTGGATATACTGTTTTATAATAGCTTTTTAAAAAATGTCTTTTCTAATGATTCTATCCTCATTTGGGGTCTATTTCTATTGATAGGCTTTTCTCCTGGTTAGGGATTACATTTTCCTGCTTCCTTCGTATGCAAATTTTTGATTGGATGCCAAACATGGTAAATTCTATGTAGTTGGTGTTGTGTTTTGCTGCATTTCTTTAAATATTGATGGATTTTGTTCTAGAATGCTGCCAGATTACTGGAATCATTTTGACCCTTTTGAGTCTTTTTAAGCATTGTCAGAGCAGGTCCAAAGCAGCCCTCCATCTAGGGCTTATCTGATTCCACTGCTGAGATTACACCCTTCTGGGGACTCTACCTAATGCCCTAATGATTCAGGGGTCTTTATACTCTGATTGCTTAGAACATGACATATTACCCACCCTGTAGATCGCCAGGGAATATTCCACTAGTCCTTTCTTAGGCTTCATGCACTGTCCTCCCATGCACGTGAAGACCACTGTTCAACCACAGACTAACAGATCCTTCTGCAGATCTTCGGAGGCACTTTCTTGTTTTGGCACACCTATCTCCTTCCTGGAATTACGCACTAAAATTCTAGCTGCTTTGGCCTGCCTTCACTTTGAATTATCTCTTTTCAACTCATCAAGAACGCCAGGCTCTATTTGGGGACCTCTTCTCACTACTGCAGCCTGGACGCTCTTCGTAAGCAAGAAGCTGGGATAATTACAGGGCTCACGCTTTTTGTTTCTCTTCTCTCCGTGGTTATTGTGTGTACTGTTCATTGTTCACTGTCTGAAAATGAGTGTGTCATGTAAACTCACCCATTTTTCTAGCTGTTGAACTTTGGAGGGTTAAATTGACCCCTATTATTCAATTATAGTCAAAACTTAAGTTTCATCAATTTTTGACATTGAACACTGAAGACCCTCCAGGGTTTTCTCAGGCTTCTATCTTACAGCTTCATATCCCATTGTCCCCAGGATTCATTGTTCCTTTTAATAATCAGGATCATTTACCCAAACTAATAATGAAACCTACTTCGGTCTGTTTGTTTAAAGTCATGAAAGATCTGAAATACCCAGGTGGCAGTCTTTACTTCCAATTCAGTTATCATTTTGTGTATCTGTGTGTACTAAAGTTTCTAAAAGATCAGAACCCTGATTCACAAGAATAGGAAGAGTTTGTCACCTACAACTTGTAGTCCAAGCCATGGAGGCTCCAACTAAGTTCCCAGCTTTGGCCACTAACTCCTATGCTGGGCAAGGCCCTGTCCCACCAGGGCAGCCCTGGGAGGGATAGCGATTCCTCAATGAAAGAAAAGTAGATACCTGCCTAAGGCTCTCTCTCCTTCAAGGCAAGTGAACCATTATAAACCACCAACAGGATTTGTTGCCCACCCTCCTACCCATGCTTTTTAAAGAATCAACTCTGGGTGGTGCTGTAAAGTTTCAGCTGTTAATTTCTGTCCAGTACCAGCAAATTATACAGCAATACCTATTTATAAGACCTAAACATTTCCCTTCCTGGTCAATTAATAATTAAAAGAACTCCCCCTGGGATAAAAATAGAGATTGAGGGAGGGGCAGCAGAACAAAGGACAAGTTGGGAATGCCAGTCAGATGCGGATGAAATTTACCTGTGCTTTCAGGGGCTGCTTTGTCTGAACCCATATATTTTATTTCCACTTGAATAGTGGAATGCTGCGGGGTATGCCTAACTCTGTGACTTCCTAGAGTTAGATAACTGCCGGGCTTGTGATAGCAATGGCCTTATGTTGTTACCTGATGTTCCAAAGTCAGACTTCTCTGTCAGGGACAAATTAAGTCGAGCTATTTCTCAAAATATCAATACTGTTGTTATTGCTAAATATAAGTGGCTTTGCTCAAAGATCTTGAGACCCAACCTTAGAAATTTTTGCTCCAGTATTTGACAAAAGCATTGTAACTGCTCATAGACTCTTGAGTACAGTTAAAGCTTCTGGATCGTAAGGACCTTTGCATTATGTTTTTTGTTAAGTTTTGATTTGCTCTGCGACCCATTAAAAGTATTCGGCCTTGGGCTTCCCTGGTGGCGCAGTGGTTGAGAGTCCGCCTGCCGATGCAGGGGACACGGGCTCATGCCCGGGTCCGGGAAGATCCCACATGCTGCGGAGCGGCTGGGCCCGTGAGCCATGGCCGCTGAGCCTGCGCGTCCAGAGCCTGTGCTCCGCAACGGGAGAGGCCACAGCAGTGGGAGGTCCGTGGACAGCAAAAAAAAAAAAAAAAAAAAGTATTTGGCCTTTTCTTAAATCTGATAAATGGATGGGAGCAGATGCTTAAATGTGGCATAGTGCTTTCAAAATCAAAAAATATTTACCAAGCACTGTGTCTGTTTCTTTCAGGTAGACAGTGAAAAGGCGTAGGAGCTTCACCTCTTTGGAGAGGGTAGATACGAAACAGGAGAGAAGGGGGCAGGGCACAACCTTTAAAAATATGACATAGCCATGGAGGATATGACAAAAACTGGTTAGAACAAACTAAGTCCAAGATGGTGGAAGATTTGACTGCCAGTGGACCTTGAGCCTCCTTATTCGCTCATTGTAATATATTAGCTAAATGACACACCCACCAGCGCAATGACAGTTCTGAGGCTGACCATAAAAGGCCAAAAAGTGGATGGTGGCCCAGTTCCTGGAAATCCCTGCCCCTTCCCCGAAATAATTGGAATAAGCCTCCCACTCATTAGGCTATGAAATTACCCAGCCCATAAAAACTAACAACCCCATACCCTGGGGCCCTCTCACCTTCTGAGTCAGCCCACACTGTCTATGGAGTGTGTATCTCCCTGAATAAATCTGCTTTCACTCTATTTCCACTCGCTCTTGGATTCCTTCCTGCACTTGGCAGCCTGTTCCAGGGACTCACTCCAGACCTGGGACATGACCTTCTTCTCAAGCCCCATTTTCCTGCAACAAAGTGGCTAATCTCTGTATTTTAGTGGAACCAATATCCTACCCCTTGGCACAGAAGTATTTTATCCAGGCATCTTGGACAGCTGCCACTATATGCTTTCTGAATCCTATCAGCATATTGTCATCAATGTAGGGGACCAACATGAACTCCTACACTCTGATGAGACAATAGATGTCAGTAGTGGCCCAGGATCCATGAGCTGTCACCACTCTGGGGCAAGATAGTAAAGGTGTCCCGCTGTCCTGCCAGGTGAAAGTAAACTACTTCTGTGGTCCCTGATTGTCAGCAGAGGAAAAATATCTACCACCTCAGTAGCTGCTTACATGTGCCAATGGTATCAATTTGTTCCAGGAAAAAGACACATCTGTAGCAGTTGCTATAACTGGAGCCACAAATTAATGAAAACTGTTTTATATATTTTATAAAGTATTTAAATGTAATAGAAATTTTAGACAACTGGATACTAAGTTTTTATTTCTTGACTGTTTTTTTTTCCTCTGATGTATGTGTTCATTAATTTGAAAGTTTTCAGAGTAAATCACATTTGATGCCTATTAATAATAATTGAATTTAACATATAAAAAATAGTCATAGTCTAGGTCACTTTTATGTCATCTGGTTCATATTCCTGTGTGACTCTGAAAGACTATTATAAATGGCTATTTTTAATATCTATTTTGAAATGATAAGTCAATGTGTATAAAAATATAATTCTCAAAATATAAATTCTTTTTTGCTTTTATTTATTTTCTGATTTATTTTTTCACATGTAATTAAAGAGTTAAAGTTATATCAAACAGGTAATGAACTTTAATTATCAATTTTAAGAAACACTATAGTTTTAGGGCAGATGTCATTTGTTTATGTGTTCAATGACAAAAAAATCTGGTTGTTTTTTGTCTAGACCTTTAACATAGAGCAACTCCTTACAACAGAATGGGGTCTCCACCTGCCCCGTGAAAGATGAATATAGTCACTTACCTGTATTGTTTTTTATGGAAACACACTTTAATCTGGTAATATTTTATGATCTAATGTTATAATTTCTTCTACTGTACTTTGTTAGGACTTCTAACTAGATAGTTGGATTATTAAGTAATACATAATGTTTCCTTTTCTCTGTTTCCAGTTCCCTCATTTTCAGTTACAACCCCTGGTCGTAAAAATGCAAATTCAGTATGCAAATTATATTCATTTAAAAATGTATTCACAGCAGCTTTAGGTGAAAACACAACTGCCTTTCAGCTAAAGCCAAAATGAAAATCATGCCACTTATAAAATGAGTATTCATAATTTTTTTTAGAAAAAGCATATATGAACAAAGAGACTAACTGATCTGTCTTGAGATTGTGACATTTGTGAACAAAAAGGGTATGGGCTGAAAATCTAGATAAACACTGTGTAGAAACTCATAGCTTCAGTGAATCTTTGCACAGACACAATACTGAGCTATTGCAAGGATACAAGTAATGGCTACACAAACATTAGAACACAAAGCTTTTATAAAAATGCGAAATATGTAGGCTCTGTCAATAATAGAAGGTGCTGGCAATAATATCCATCATGGCTAAACTAACTGAACAAATATTTATTGAACACCTTCCAGGTGCTGAACTGTGTTAATGCTGGGGATTCAAAGATGAGAAAGTCGTAAACTCTGTTCCTGAACAGCTTACTTATCTACTTAGAGAGAGAAGCATCTAATAAATACTTAGAATTCAATGTACAGCAATAGAGATATTAAAATGTTTATGGTTGCTAGAGGAGAGACTGACAGATTTACATGGGGAGGTGGTGAAGGCTACATAGAGGATGTGAATTGAGCAATGGAGGATATAAGAAGAGGGTAAACATACTCCATGTTGGTATTTAGAAAGTTGTTTACATAAGGTGTGAGAGAGAGAATATGATTGGGAATCTTAGGATGCATCTGGAAAGGGGATGCAGGAAGGGGAAAGAGGTGGGATCAGGACTCCAGCAGGGTGGTCAGGAGAGCTGTAAGTTTCTGTATGTGTAGCAACCATGCTCAATCTGCCTTTGAGAGAAAACGCAATTCAGGTAAAAGCAGTGCTATTGACTTCAGTGTCCAGTGGTAACACCTTCAGGGGCCACGCCTGCAGTTTGGCTGAGGCCATGTTCTCCCTGGGGAGCCTCCAGCTGGTAGCTGAACACTAGGTGGGGATAAGGCCCTGCAGTTTCTGCCAACCGGGGGCTCCTCTAACAAGGCAATATCCCCAGCTCCCCACTGGGTTGGCCAAGGCTTTGGCAGCTCTGCCTCCTGGTGTGAAGTCCTCTCTGCCAAATTCCCTTTCCTTTCCCAGCTGTCAGATCAGCATCACGGTCTGAAGGCTTTCCCTTCAGCCCCATTCTGCAGCCTCCTCTATTTTTCACGGAGAAGCGGTAGGCGCTGTGTCTCCTAACATCACTTCAGCACCTGCTTCCTGGAGGACCCAACAGACACAGGAAGTATCAGTTGTTTGTAAAATCCGTGTTGCTAAGAAGGGTACTCCTTTTATATCTATATTTATATGTTTATATCTATATACATTTAAACATTTGCTAAGTAAATCTGATTCAAATCCTATAAAATGTAAGAGATTAATTGTATGTAAATGCTATGAGAATTTTTTCAGAATTAATCATATACTTCTAATGTGCTTAACATTGCTGAGTTTCTTTTAATGAGAGTTTATGCATTTTCAGCTTTTTTACTGTCATTTCAGGAAGACCACTGGCTAGTGTTTTCTTCATATTATTTTTTAACAGCATATGCTTGATACATTGATGATGTCTTAAATTGCACACTAGATTCACATGCATCTGCTTTTGCATGAGATTGTAATACTGAGATAAAGGTTGTGGAGATTTTAGGTTTCTGTTTTGCTATCCTTTAGAATTCATGACCCCAACATCTCCAAATTTATAATTGGATTTGAATCCTTGAGACACATGTTTACATTTTTTCCTCCTTGTTTTTATGTTTTCTATTTCTTTACTGAAAAACTTAGATGTATTCTATCACTGGCTCATTGATAGGCAACTAAAGAATTGACCTGAAAACATCACAATGAAATATCACCTCACACCTGTTAGAGTGGCTTTTATCAAAAAAATAACAAATGATGGATGTGGAGAAAAGGGAACACTTGTGCACTGTTGATAGGATTGTAAATTAGTACAGCCACTATGAAAAACAGTATGGAGGTTCCTCAAAAAAATTAAAAATAGAACTACCATATGATCCAGCAATTATATTTATGGGTATTTTTCCAAAGAAAATAAAATTACTATCTCAAAGAGATTATCTGTACCCCCATGTTCATTGCAGCATTATTTACAATAGCCAAGACTTGGAAGCAACCTAAGTGTCCATAGATAGACGAAGAGATAAATATGTTATATATATATATATATATATATATATATATATATATATATATATGTATGTATGTATATATTCCTCAACATGAAAAAGAAGGAAATCCTTCCAGCTGTGACACTGTGATGGACCTTGAAGGCATTATGCTAAGTGAAATGCCAGACAGAGAAAGACAAATACTATATGATCTCACTTGTATGTGGAATCTAAAAAAAAAGCCAAACACATAGAAAAAGAGATCAGATTTGTGGTTGCCAGAGGTGCGATATGGGGGGAGGGGGAACTGGAAGATGAGCAAAAGGTACAAACTTCCAGCTATAAGTACTAGGGATGCAATGTACAGCATGATGGCCACAGTCAACACTGCTGTCTAATACACAGGGAAGTTGTTTAGAGAGTAAATCCTAAGGGTTCTCATCACAAAGAAAAAAATTTTTTTCTTTTTTTTCTTTTTATTGTACCTACATGAGATGATGGGTGCTAACTAAACTTACAGTGATAGTCATTTCACAATATATTACGTGTAAGTCAAGCCATTATGCTGCACACCTTAAACCTATACAGTGATGTCTGTCAATTATATCACTAAAACTGGGGGGAATAAATGTGTCCTCAAGTAATTGTATATTTTCTGTCAGCAGGCTTTTTGGTATTTCTAAAAAAATGTTGTGCCTTTGATTCTTCTCAGCATAATATTTTACTTAGTTGATAAGTTGTGCCTGTTTAATCTGCTAAATGCTGAATCATACTTTCTGTCGTTTCTCTGGTCTTTGAGTACGGCTTTCATGTGTGTGTGCATCCATGTGTTTTAAAATATTTTGACATACTTCAAGTGAGAACAGCTAATAAATAACGTTTTAAAGAGGAGTATTGTCAGCACAGAAATGTTTCTATAAAATCATTGCACATTTATTGATGTAGTTGTTGAATTAACCTATCTGTGTGTACTGGTTTCCTAGGGAGGCTCTAACACAGTACCACAAACTGAATGGCTTAAAACAACAGAAATTTATTTTCTCATGGTTCTGAAGGTTAGAAGTCCAAAATCCAGGGATCAGCAGGGTTGGTTTCTTCTGAAGGTTTTGAGGAACCCATGCCTCTCTCCTAGCTTCTGCCCTAAAACCTTGGCATTCCTTGGCATGTAGGTGCATCACTATAAATTCTGCCTCTGTCATCACAGGGAGTTTTCCTCTGTGTCTGAGTCTCTCCTCTTCTCAGAAGGACATTAGTCTTAGGTTAATAACATCTACAAAGATCCTATTTCCAAATAAGATCACATTCACAGGAATCCAGGATTAGGACTTCAACATCTTTTTGGATGACACAATTCAACCCATAGTAATGTGTAAAACTACATTTTTGTGATTACTTTTAAGTTTATAGATGGCTTTGACATGTTTTCTCATTAAATTTCAAATATGTTACTTCTTTCACATCTTCTTCCTCGTGATGATTTGAAAGAAATTATTATGACTCATAAGTGTTTCATTCTTAATCCTAGAACCGTTAATATCTATTGTTAGTATATGAGATACCACTCCTTAACTAATTAAACCAATGCAAAGTGACGTAGTTTAAATATTCTGAACATTTACATCAAAATGTTAATCATTCTATACTCTGACTCTCTTCCAAATCTCTCTCAATCTCTAGAATTTCTCAATATAGGAATTGGACAATTATATCATTTTCAATTTCCTTATTCTTAAATATCTCAAAGTCGTGTAG
>NW_006786980.1:107732-112247 GCF_000442215.2 Lipotes vexillifer
GTGTAGGGCTTAGGGTAAATTTCACGTCCTTTTATAAGCATGGCTTTCTTATTAACAAAGGATCTTGGTATCTAATTAACACAGGAAAGACAGGGGGTGTGGTGGGAAGAACATAGGCTTTGGACAGAACTGGGATCCAAGCCTGTGTTCTACTACTATAAACTTTTCAACCTTGAACCAGTCATTTAACCTCATCTGTAAGATGGTGCTAGTTGTTTGGAGGATTAAGTGACAGCAGCTAATGTAGTTGTGCTAATAGTTTCTGTAGCCTCTTTATATGCCAAGCATTGTTCTAGGTGCTTTACATATATTACAGTAAGTTTTACACAACATATACCAATGAGTTAAGTTCTATTATTATCCTTATTTTAAAGAAGGGAAACTGAGACCTAGGACGGTTTAGTAGCCTTCCTGTGGTCAATTAGCTAGTTGTGATACCATTGGAATTTGAACACGAACATGTTGCTTTCAAACTCCACCCTCTCATAACACCATCTTGCCTTTCCAAGTCATTTATTGGAGAGCCTGACCTAGTGGTCTGTGTGCTTTTTGGACATTTATGTGGAGATGGACTCAGACACCTTTATGTATCTGTGGTTTAACGGTAATGCTGTTTTTACTGGAAAACTAGAGCTAGCAAGGCACTGAAGATCCAGAAAAAAGTTTTACATTAAAAAAAAAATCAAGCATAATGTCTTTGGAAGAGTGCGGAAACTGTTATCTGCTTCTGACCAACATTGATTTCTTTTTCATTAATTTAATTTTGAAGATGCCCAACTTCTCCCATGCCATTTGTGAGTGGCCACCAGGAAAGTGTTTTACAGTCTTTAATATGTACTAAGGAGTATGAGTGTGTGTGTGTGTGTGAGCACATGTGTGTACACATGCACATGTGAGCATTGGGGAGGGTGTACAGTTTGCATGAGGAATGTTTGAATCACTCTCGAGACTCTCAAACTGTTCAGCAGCACCTAACTGTTCAGCCAGATAACACTACAAACACAAGAGAACATGAAATACCCTCTTCACATACACAAGAACAAGGCATGTTGTACTCTAGGGATCAAACACTGCCTTCTGTGAACTAATCTTGTAACTTCAACATTCACCAGGGAGCAAGGTGTAAATAACTGGAAAGGAAATTTAACTAGAAGTGACGGTCCAGCTACTCACAATGTGCAGCAGTAGAACTAAGGCTTGTTTGTTTAAGTGGACGTGAAGAGTTAATTTCTGGCTCTTGGCACTAGATAGTGGTCGTCCACTATCTGAGGAGGGCCTGGGGAATCTGGTAGGAGGTAAATCAAAAGTGTCTGGCACGTACGAGCAGCGGGCTGTGGGAAGCCCCAGCCTTACTGCTGATAACTTATCTTTTTCCTTCCATGGAAGCTGGATCATGGTATTTAAAATATTGTCAGAGTAAATTTTGTGTGTGGTACTTTGGAGGTATTCATACAGATTGAAATCTTTAAAAAATGTAAGTTATATTTCTTCTTTTATTAGCAAGTAGAACTTAGCAGCATATTTTTATTTTTTAATTGAGTATAGTTGATTTACAATGTTGTGATAAGTTATACTTCAAACTTACCAAAATATACAGAAAATAAAATGACACCCAGTTAGATATGATAGATGGTAAACCACCTACTTAACATATGTTTTTTTCTTCCTCGTTCTCTTCCTCTAAAAAAATATTTATATGCAATTTCAAAGACATAAAAGAAGAAACAACAATCTTGTTTCACCTAAACCTCTACCCACTTCCCCCAGCTGCCCAAGTTTATTTGGAAGCAAGTCATAGCTATCATATCACTTCATCCATGCATTTTTAAAACATTAATATCTAAAAGATAAAGATTATTTAAATATGTCCACAATATCATTGTCTCATCTAAAATAATTAATAGTAATTCCTTAATATCCTCAAATATCCATTCAGTATTCGAATTTTCCTGTTTTCTTCTATAATACAGACAGTCTGCTCGTTTGAATCAGAACCAAAGTAATGTCTACACATTGCAATTGATTGACAGTTCTCCTAAATCTCTTTGAATCTGCAGATTTCTCATCCCCCTGTCTATTTACTTCCTTGCAATTTATTTTTTGAAGAAACCCACACTCCAGATTTTGTTGATCGCATCCCAGTGGTTCCATTTAATATCTTCCTTTGTTTTTCCATAAATTGGGAGCTGGGTTTAGAAATTTAAGCAGATATAAGTTCTCTTTTTTAACAAGAATATTTCAGAGGTATCTTGTTGTACTTCTATCAGGGGCACATAATGTTGGCTTTTCTTTCTTTTATGATTAATGCTCAGATTATCATCTTCTCTTTAAAGAAATAAAATGTTATAGATACAGTTAAAGTTCCATCCCACCTCTCATTCCCTCCCCAGAGGTAACTACCATCCTGAATTTTGTGTGTTTCATTTTCTTACATATTTTTACACCTTAATTATATGTGCATATTTTTATAAACAAGATTTTAAATATATATGTGTTTTAAATTTTTGCACAGTTAGTATCATACTGCGTGAATGTATTTGTAGCTTCTTTGGTGATTTATCTATGTTGAAATATGAGGATCTAATTCATTTTATTTTTAACCACAATTTAATGTTACATTATATGAATGAACCCCAGTTTATTTATCAATTTGTCTAATTGTAGACAGATATGTCATTTTCACTTTCTGCTATTATAAACAGCACTGCAACAAATACTCTTGGACCTGGGTCCTTGTGCGTATGTACTCACGTTTCTCCAGTACTGGTACCGGAAAGGGAAATTTCTGGTTTGTAGTGATACACTGGAGCTGGCTTGGGCTGGCTTATTAGAGCCTATTGTTAAATTTTCAAAATTTTTGCAAACTGGATTTTAAACACAGACATTATTAAAAATTAAATTACGTAAACTTACAAGTAACTTATATTAAAAACAAAGTAATAAATACCCAAAGTTCATCACTTACTAATTATTTTACTGTAATTTATTGATACTATGCTCTTTTTATATATACTACCGTTATCTATGCTCTTGAGGTTATTTACATCTGTTTTATCTGTATGGAGGAAATACTGTATGACAGTGTGATACTGCTTATCTCTTCCCAGCTCTGCGCTGAGTGGCACCACACTGGTAGCTTGAAATCAGTCATGGTGGGAGTGTTCACATCACAGAAATTGAACCCTACTACAAATCAGGACTTAATTTAGTGTTTTGTTGATGGTGTAGACTTAAGAAAATAAGGAGGGAAATGTTAATACTGCAGATTCATCTTAAACATGTATTGTGTCTACAGTCCTTACATTGTGAATAGCCCAGAAAGTGAGGAAATCGTCCCTCGGTGTTCAAAAACCATTATCCAGTAACACATCTGAAGTCACATTAAATGGTCACATTAAAATTCCTTGGGAAGTGGTGGGCTATCCAGTGAATGATGGCAAAATTTAGAGGCCAATTCACAACACTCTCAAAAAGAAAATTCCTCGTGGATTAAAGATCTCAAAGCACAAGGAGTTTTCTTTTGAAAGGAAATGTAAGAGGATATCTTTGTGGCCAAAAGAGGAGGCACCATGCAGATCCATTTTGAAGAAAGATCTCGTTGGTGGGCTACAAGCAGTGTGGACAGCTGTTAGCCTTCAGGTGTTCACTTTGTCCAGATCCACCTCAGCTTTTGGTCCAGCCTAATGCTGTTCTTGGGGAGGTTGCCAGGCAAAGACTGAGCAAAGTGGTAATTCAAGCCATTTCCACCCAATGAGGGACTCCTTGGATGGGCAGTCTTTGCTCTGGAGTTTGCCATCAGGCTGGTAGAGACTTTGTCAAATCTGCACTGTGGTCTCACAGTCTCTCGCCCAATCCTGTTTTCTCTCTCTTTTTCTTTCTTAGGTGTTATGCCCCAATGAATCTTCTGCCCACCTGACTTCATTTCAGGGTCTGCTTCTCCTTGGGGAATGCACCTGCAACACTCTTTATGACTTTTTTAACTTAGAAAAGGATTTTTCCTTTATGAGTTAAACAGTTCTACAATGTAAGTCCATACTGATCATATGGCTTGTATACAGTTCCACGGCGTTTGGAATTCTAAACCCCGAATTCAGACTAGGTTCTAAACACATGTATTTGCCAAAATGTTAGGAGTCTTTGCCTTTGGGTGGTGAGATATAGCTGAAAACTTTCTATTTGCATATCCATATTTTTTCTTTTCAACAAGTTTATTCTACTTCTATATGAGTTATGTAATAAAGTATATTTCTTCACTAGGAGTGTTCATAGCAATGGCTGGGAGCTTGATTATTAATTCTACTCAATTAAAAAAAAAAACATTTGTGGGCGTCCCTGGTGGTGCAGTGGTTGAGAGTCTGCCTGCCCATGTGGGGGACACGGGTTCGTGCCCCGGTCCGGGAAGATCCCACATGCCGCGGAGCGGCTAGGCCCGTGAGCCATGGCCGCTGAGCCTGCGTGTCCGGAGCCTGTGCTCCGCAACGGGAGAGGCCACAGCAGTGAGAGGCCCGCGTACTG